>NC_139693.1:600000-888981 GCF_964106915.1 Podarcis gaigeae | reverse complement strand
CCGAAGCCGCCGCCTTGGAATTTGAACCCGGGCGTAATTCTTAACTCTGGGCTGCGTATTGGGAGAGAGGGTTGCCTTTAGGTGGAACTGGGCTCTGGAGGCAGCTGCCTGCCTTCCTCTGCCCTCGAAATCTTCGGAGCCAAGGCTGTCTTTTTCCTTCCAGTGCTGAGAGGCGAAGGGTGTTCCTCTGCAGGGAGTGGGGCCCGTCCCCCACCCCCCTTGTAGGGAGTGCCAGGCGCTCTGTGGGAAGGCTTTGGAGCATTGTTAGAGCGCAGGGAGCAGGTAATCCCTTTATGACCCCCTTATCGTTTTTTGCCCGCTCAGTCAGAAGAAGGAAGGAGAAATCTTCCCCTCTCAAATCCCAGTTGTTGGGCTGTAGGGAGGGATGTTCTCTTGGCTTAAAATAGTCTCTCGGTGACTTCACTGTTCAAACACGGGTGTGGTGGAGGGAGAGGAAGCCAGGAAGAAAAGGGCTCTGGGGGAGGACCGGCTGGAGAGGCTCGTGGGCCCCCACTAGCTATCCTGCGAAGGCTGCCAGACAGAGCAGCTTTCCTGCAACCGGGCAGACGTATGTGTGTGTGTGTGTGTGCAGTGCGTGTCTGCTGATAAGGGTTCGGCCTCTGCGTTCACAGCCTTTCCAGTAGGGTAGGCAAGGCTTTCCCTAACACGGGGTCTGGCTCCTGGGATGCCCTCCCCGCTTCCCCCTGTGGCTTTGCCCTACTTCCAACTGGAGCCCCCACTCCGGACCCTGCGCTGGTGAAACTTTGGCAGGCACAAACTTGCACAGCAAACTTCCCTCCCTGCTCAGGAGCCTCCTCTGTCCTGTCTTGCCCCTTTGGCAGTCACTGCACTTGGGGGGCTGTTCTGGGAGCAGGGATTGAGCAGCCCCCCTGCCTGCTGTGGGTGCACCCAAGTGATGGATTTTTGGTAAACAGCTTGCTTGGGGAAAGCCGTTCAGAGACTGGCCTGAGTATTGCTTCCAGGGCAGGGAGCCCACAGGGACACGGAAGGCCAACCACCATCGGATTGAGCTTGATGGGCGTTTCATCAATATGGAATAATCTGAATCAGATGTGGATATTTCTCCTTCTTCTGGTGGGACTTGGGGTTGTTCCACACACACCCCTGGCCTGCCCCATAGTTACTGATCCAGGGTGGGAGGCCGGCCCCCTAACTGAGCTCCCTCCCAACTCAGGAGAACTCTCCCCCCCCCCTCTTTTGGCTCTAAAACTTTGCTGGTCGCTGGCTTGCCATTTTCTTGGGGTAAAGGGCAGGATTAATAAGTAGAAACTGGGGACATTGATGATTATTTGTGGTTGGGAGTTGGCGATGAGGGAACCCTCTTGTGATGGCTGCTTGTGACAAAGCCATGGAATTCTGCATGGTGGTTCTCCTGGGCTGAGAAAGTTCAGCAGCTAATAAGTCCTAGAAAGTAATCATGGCGCCTCTCTCTCTCTCTCTCTCTCTCTCTCTCTCCTCCCCCTCTACCCTTGGAACATCCAGCAGGAGCAGAAAAATGAAGGCAGGCTGCCCCATTGTGGAGAAGCCAGAGGGTGGAGGAGGTAAGAATCCCACCCATCGAACCCTTGGGCTCTGTGAATTCAGAGGCCGGACCTCTTCTCAGAAGCTTGATGCCTTCTTTGTCTGTGAAGAAACTGCCCTCTGTTTTCTCCTTCCTTGAGATGTTATCTTGGCAGATGCCATTGCTTCAGGACTGATCAGGCTGTTGGCCTTGCAGCTAGACTTAGGGGGTTCTGCAGACAGGACAGCAAAGTGATAAGGTGGTTGGAGGGGGCGTGGAAAGACACTGCAGAGGCGCTCTGACTGCGTAGTGGTGACCATATCAGTCCACGAGTCTTGAGACCGCTTGGAACTATAGATGATGTGAAGCAGGACGGAGGAACTGGACTCCAGCTGCCACCGTCCTCCTTGCCATTGGCCATTGGTTGCTAGGAGGTGGAGCCCTGCAGGGTCTAGAGGACCTCACAAGTCCCTGATCCCTCGTGTCAAAGAAGCCAAAACAGTGTGAGGGCCAGGGACTGCACGATGCTTCCTCCTGGGATCTTGCACCTCATAATAATAACAATAATAATAAAGAAAGAAGCAGCAATAGTTTTAATAGCCAGGTGACCACCACAGAGGCTCTCTCCGTGGAGAGAAAGTGGCTCTTCGGCAGGTGGGACCCTCATTCCTCTTCTGCCCCTGAAGCTCCCTCTCTTTTTGGCCTTCTCTGCAGGCTACCACTTCCCGGACTGGGCCTACAAGACGGAGTCCAGCCCGGGCTCCCGCCAGATCCAGCTCTGGCACTTCATCCTGGAGCTTCTGCAGAAGGAGGAGTTCCGGCACGTCATTGCCTGGCAGCAGGGGGAGTATGGGGAGTTTGTCATCAAGGACCCCGACGAGGTGGCGCGGCTGTGGGGCCGGAGGAAGTGCAAGCCCCAGATGAACTACGACAAGCTCAGCCGGGCCCTCAGGTGAGGGGTAGCAGGGTGCGGGCCCAGGGAATGTGGGAGTTGAGGGCCTGAGTAAGAGGAGCAAAGTCCTCCCTGTCAGGTCTGAAATGGACTCCTGGTGGAGATTTCTGCAAGGGCAGAAGGCTGGGCTCCTAACTAGGGCAACATGGGATACTTGCTCTCTGTGGTTTGCAGGGTTCTGCAATCTGAAGTGCTTCGGGTGCAATCCTAGGCCTGTGTTCCAAGCGATAAGGAGTCCTTTCGAAGGCAGAAGGTTTTCCTCTGAGAATTGTGCTGTCAGCCTTCCAGGAAGTTTCCCAATCCCGTTCTGTTTCTGCTCTTGAAAGTCCAGAGGGCGGAGGGTACAAAATGGATCCCTAGATCAGCCACAGCTGGCTTCCTGGGATTCAGTTCCCTCATTGTGGAAGCGAGGCTTGAACGTTGGCGTGCAGTTTAGGGTGGCGCACAAAGTTTCAGGCTTGCAGATTTGGAAGGGATCCCAAAGGTCATCTGGTCCAACCCCCTGCAATGCAGGAACTGCAGTGAAGTCATAAGAACATCGGCAGAGCCTAATGGTTGGCTCAGGTCCTGGGGGGTCATATAGTCCAGCATCCTGCCCCCACAGTGGCCAGTCAGGTCCCTTGATGGGAAGGTCACAAGCCCCGAAGTTTCCAGCAGCTGTCATTCAGAGGGGGGAGAACAGAGACATCAGCTTTCGCAGCAACCATTCAGAGGTCTCTCTAAGCTGAAAGGTTCAGGGTCTTACGATCTTGGCTGTTTGGGGAGGGGGCAGTCCTTGACGGAGAAGCCCCCCTGGACTCTCTCTGAGCTTGAGAGGGCTAACTGGGGAACAGGCTTGTTGAGACAGCAGAAGAGGTGGCTTGAGAACCATCCTCAGAATATCTGAAGGGCTGTCACATGAAAGATGGAACCAGCTTGTTTTCGGCTGACCCAGGAGATAGGACCCAATCCATAGATTCAAATGACAAGAGAGGACATTCTGACTAAACATCCGGAGGAACTTTCTGAAAGTGAGAGCTGTTCCGCTGTGGAACGGAAGGTGGTAGAGTCTCCTCCTCTGGAGGTTTTTAAGCAGAGGTTGGCTGGCCACCTGCCAGGGATCCTTTAGTTGCGATTCCTGCATTCCAGTTAGGCTAGGTGACCCCTGAGGTGACACCTTCCAGCCCTACAATTCTGTGTTTCTGTGTCTCTAGGAGGGGGGTGGTTGGGACAGGCTCATTGCAGATCTGGGGTGCTGTATCTAGTGCAGGAGTCTGGCTGGTTCCTGCCATGGTCTCTGCTTCCACGATGCATCGTAGGCAGTCCTCTGTTAGGGCTGCTGGGGTGCCCCTTCTTGGTCCTCTGCAAGGGCTCCCTGTCCTTGCCCCCCTCCTCTTCTGGCTCTCTCGCCCCCTCCTCCTCCTGACAAGGCAGCCAGAGCTGTTGAGCCAGCGTCAAGACCTGAGGGCGCACGCCAAGTGGGGAACAGGTTGCCTCTTCCCTCTGGCATCTGTGCCCAGGAGGTGGTGGCTGAGCAGAGGGGAGCCCACGGACTTGGCTGCTGCTCTGCTTTTTGCTCAACTCCTTGGTGGCGGAGGCCGAGATCAGCAAACAAGGCGGCAACCTGTGCCTAAAGGGAGAGGAAGGAAGTGACAGGTTGGAGGATGCAGGCCCAACCATTGATCCCAGGGAGGAGGAGAGGCAGAGCCCTGCCCTCGCCGCCTCCAGGAGCCTCCAAATGGCACCGGGGAGACAAAGCAGCACGGCTGGCCCAACAGGTTGACATTGTGTTCTTCCCTTCAGGCGCCTCTTTCAGGAACAGCGGAATCTGCCTTCTGTCCTACCCAGTATTGACAACACGGATGGGCAGAATTAGCAGCTTGCTGGTTCCTCTGCCCTGCCTGGAGACCCCCGTGGGGACTGGGCCCAGGAATCTTCTCCGTACAAAGTAGATGTTCCATTAAAGAGCTCCAACCCTCCCTGTAAAAACAAAGGAGGCTTCTAGGTGCTGCAGTCTTACGCCAAGACAGACTCTTGGTCCATCTAGCTCAGTATTATAGACACTGACTGGCACCAGCGTCTCTCCAGGGTTTCAGGCCGGGGACATTCCCAGCGCTAGCTGGCCATGCCAGGGATGGAACCCTTCGGCAGCCAAAGCAGGTGCTCTCACCACTGAATTACGGCCCCTTTCTTACAGGATCTCAACTCAGATTCCAGTCCTTGTGTTTCCAAATAAAGGAATGTGGGAGGCTTCCAGGGATTGAACCCAGGGACTTCTGCAGGCAACCCCAGTGCTTCCCCCACTGAGCTGTCTGGACGTAGCATTCCTCACGGCTGGCTGGCACCCTCATATCCCTCCTTGCTTTATTTGGCAGATACTACTATAACAAGCGGATCCTCCACAAGACAAAAGGGAAGAGGTTCACCTACAAGTTCAACTTCAACAAGCTGGTGATGCCCAACTACCCCTTCATCAACATCCGGCCAACAGGTAAGAAGAAGGGCGTTGAGCATGGGGCCACCCATTGCGGGTCCATCCCAAGAGCAGGGGAAGGTATACGGGGACCATGGAGGTCAGGGGAGAACTTCCGTCCACTTCCCACGGAAAGGCAAACCAGCGCCAACTCATACTTTCCAAAATAGCTGTTGGACAGCAGAACGGACTCCCTTGGAAGAAGGTGGGGGACTCTCCTCCCTTGGTGGTTTTCAAACCCTACAATTCTCTGTTTCTGTTACTGCGGAGGAAAGAAGAGCTGTCTTGGAACAACATTAGGGCTCCTGCAGGAACAAGTCTGGGCAGTTGCTGCCTGATGTTGCTTGTTCCAGTTCCCTTTCTTCTTCCTCTCGGGTCCGCCCTGCACTCGCCTCTCTCTCTCCCCTTCCCTCCCTCCTGGCTGCCTGGGGCTGGCACCGAGCAGGCAAGGAAGGTGCTGAAGTCCTGGAATGCCTCCCAGTATGATTGCAGCTTGTTTTCTTTCTTCTCCCCTGTGGGGAGGTTGACGCAACAAACCTGTTTGGCCCTTGCCTCCTTTGCCCTCGCCCCAGATATTGGCGCTTCCTTTCTTGTGGGAAGTGGCAGCCTAGGTGGCATGTGGGGTCTTTGTGCCTGAGGGTTTCAGGGAAACGGGAGGCCACACCAGCCATTCCTGGCCAAAGGTGATTTTTCTGTTGTTGTTGCTGCCGCCGCCGCTGCTGCTGCTGCTTTTTTTATCTCACAAGGTGGCATATATAGTTCTACCCTCTTCTCATTTAATCCCCACAACAACCCTATGAGGTAGGTTAGGCCGAGAGGCAGAGACTGGCTCTTAAGGACACCTGGTGAGCTTTCCTGGCTTGAGTGGGAATTCGAGCCCTGGTCTCACCCACACCCTAGTCCAACACAATGATGATGAGGATGATTTATTTATTAACACCCTCCCCCCCCAATCTGGCTGGGTTTTCCCAGCCACTCTGGGTGGCTCTCAACAGAATATTAAACAGAATAAAACATCAAACATTAAAAACTTCCCAAAACAGAGCTGCCTTCAGATCAGTGGCGTAGCGTGGGGGGTGCAGGGGGGGCCGGCCGCACTGGGTGCAACATCTGGGGGTTAGGGTTAGGGGGCGCAAATCCACGGGTTAGGGGGCGCAAATTACTTGCCTTGCCCCGGGTGCTGACAACCCACGCTACGCCACTGCTTCAGATGTCTTCTAAAAGCCAGATAGTTACTTATTTCCTTGACAGTTGATGGGAGGGTGTTCCCCAGGGCGGGTGCCACCACCAAGAAGTCCCTCTGCCTGGTTCCCTGTAACCTCACTTCTCACAGGGAGGGAAGCGCCAGAAGGCCCTCGGACCTGGACCTCAGTGGGCTGAACAATTGGGGTGGAGATGCTCCTTCAGGTCTACTGGGCTGAGGCAGTTTAGGGCATTAAAAATCAGCACCAACATGCAAAAGGCTCCCTACATACCCTCTTGGGCATTACAGTTGGCAGAGTGGGGGCTCTTGGCTGTGTTCAGGTGTGGGGTGTGGCTGGGTTCTCCTTGGCAGCCCCCTAGTTGTGGCACCCCCTTTCCACAGAAGTGCCTTTGACACCTTCCTGGTCCCGTGTCTGCCGTACGCTGCAGCCTCACCTTTTCACCCTGGGCCTTTGACCCTGGAGATACCTCCGTGTATCCAGGTCCCACCCTATTCCCCTAATTTGTTCTAAACTGTTTTGGATAATTGAACCTTAAACTGTTGCCACCTGCCCTGGAACCTGATGGTGAAGGGCAGGCAAGAAGTTGAATAAATAATAATGAGGATGATAATTTCCGTGGGCTGGAGCTTTGAGAGGGGGGTTGTGAGACCTGGGGCTGCTCCTGGAGGCCAGGGCACTTGGTGGGCAAGCCCCTGCAGAAGCCCGCCTGCCCCTCTTAACGCTCAGACAGGCCTCCATTCCTCACGCCCCTCCGTCTCCTTCTTCCTCAGGTGTCGTCCCCCAAAGCGCCCCTCCTGTCCCGTCGGCCTCGTCCCACTTCCAGTTCTCCCCACTGGACGGCCACTCGCCCACCGAGGACGCCCAGCCCAGTCGCTTCTCCGGCCGGCCAATCGCCTCGTCCGCCCAGGAGACCTTGAACAACGGCGGCCGCGGCGAGAAGTCTTCTCCAGCTCCGGAGCTGGAGGGAGGCTCTCCGGACTGGCGCCACGGAGTGGACCTGCTGGCTTCCCGCAATTCCGCTGCTGCCGCCGCCGCCACCGCTTCCGCAGGTGGGGTCACCCACCAGAAGCGCAAGCCGGACTTGGTGCTGCCCCTCTTTGGACGGTCAGGGATGTACCCCGACCCACATAGCCCTTTCGCCGTCTCCCCCCTGCCGACGCGCGGAGGGGTCTTGAACGTGCCCATCTCGCCGGCCCTGTCACTGACCCCCACCCTCTTCTCGTACAGCCCCTCGCCGGGCATGAGCCCCTTTGCGGTGGGCGGCAGCTGCTTCTCCTTCAACCCCGAGGAGATGAAGCACTACCTCCACTCGCAGGCCTGCTCCGTCTTCAACTACCACCTCAGCCCACGGACTTTCCCCCGCTACCCGGGCCTTCTCATCCCGCCCTTCCCCTGCCAGCTGCCTCCGGAGGACCCGGCCCAGTTCCCCATCAAGCTGCAGCCCCCGCCTGCCGGACGCAAGAACCGCGAGCGGCCGGAGAGCGGCGGCAGGCCCGGGGCCCCTCCGCCGTCCTCCCCCCAGATCAAGGTGGAGCCCCTGCCGGACCGCCAGGAGCCCGAGGGCAGGGAGTCCCCGGGGCGAGAGGGAGGCTGCCGCTCAGCCACCCAGTCGCCCACCTGCAAGAGCGCCCAGGAGCAGCGGGAGAAGACCCTCTTTGTGAGGCCAGTGGCCCCCTCCTGGCCGGCAGCGGCGGCGGCAGCTACAGCTGCTCAGCCCCCAGCGCCCACCCAGGCTGACCTTCTGGCCGACGAGAAGAAGCCCAAGCAAGAGGACGTCTCCGTTGAGAAGCCCCCGCGAGAGACGATGGGGGAGGCAGCGGGGGCCCCGGAGAAGAGGGAGGACTCCGCCGCTGTGATGCCCCCCAAACTGCGCCTGAAGAGGCGCTGGAACGACGACCGGCAGGCGGAGGGCCTGAAGGAGGAGCAGGGGGCCAGGAAACCCTACTGGGGAGCCCTGGACACCCCACACATCCTCCTGGCCCCCAAAGCTGCCGTGGATACTTAGGACTGTAGAAGCCCCATGGCCGTGGCGGTGTTTGTGTGTGTCTGCTTTGTACTGTAGCAAGATTTGCCTAGCCAGGAGGGAAGGGGACCGAGGGGAAAAGGAGGAGTGGGGAGGCTAGAATGGTTTTATGAATTCTAGGGGTTGTGTGTGTGTGTGTGTGTGTGTGTGTGTGTGTGTGTTGCAGGCAAGAGGCTGTTTGTGTCAAGGCCTGCCTTGTCTGCAGCCCGGTGGCCCCGTCTATGGCCGCTGCCCTGCCTCCTGGTGGGCTTCCACTGACGTGAAAGGACTTTTCTCTTGAATTCTGCCCCCTCTCCCCTTACGGTCTTTTACAGAAGCAAGAATCTGTCTGAATGTACATAGTTCTTTTCTCTGGAGGGGGAGCGGTGGGGGGCGGGTGGACCAGGCGGAGAACTTCCTAGCCATTCAGAACTGGAAATGTGTCTCGTTACCAAGCTAGGAAAACGCTTTATTTAGCCACCAGGACATTGCACTGCAGGAAGAGGAGAGGGAAATGAGACCTGGCCGAGCTGGCGGCTGCCCCCTGGGGCAGGGGAGGGCCTGGGGGCCTGGGCCGGCTGGAATGAGGGCTTGGCAACCATAAGTGTTACTTTTAGGACTTTGCTGGGGGGGGGAAGGGAGGGGGACACACCGAATGGTCACGTTTTTTAAAAAAAACTTTTTTTGAAAAATTATCGAAGAAGCCATGACTCAGCAATTGTAAAACCTTTTCAGGGATGTGCAAGGAATGTGGTTGTAAACGAAAACCTTGAATGCCTTTAACAAGACCCCCCCCCTTTAATTTCCCTTGGTGGTTGTGGGCAAGGGGTGTTGGGGGGCAACAGAGCTGAGAAACGGCTGGGAGCTCCCACAGAATGACTTATCGGGGCATCTTTTTCTTCCTCCCTCTTTTGGGGAGCGCTGGGAGGGGAAAGCTCCCCCCGGCCTTTTCCGTCTTGCCTTAACTGCCTGCTTTGGAGACAAGTGCTGGGAAATGGAGAGGCTTATGTTGGGGGGGCTGGGGTGTTGTTTTCTGCGGAGGAGGCACGTAGTTCAGGGTGTGAAGACGGGCCTGGTCCTCCTTGCGGTTGCAGCATGGCGGCAGTGCTGGAGAGTTAGCAGCAGAGTTGGGCCGGCTGGGTCGGGTTGCCCGTCTTCTGGTTCCCCGTGGGCACTGTCCTAAAACCCAGGGGCGTGTGGTGGGCAGAGCACCCCTGCGGCTGCTCCTCTTCCCCCTTCTCCCAAGGCTGCCCAAAGAAAGGGAGAAAGCTTGTGCATGCAGACACACTTATTTGACCCCCCAAGGGTGACCCCACAGAGATGGGGAGCTCATGACGAGTTCCCTGCAAGAGCGGCGTCTCCCAGTGCCCGTTCTTTTTCCTGCCACTGCGAAGGCGAGGATCCCCTTCCTTCCTTGCACGCTTGTTGGGGTTTGTGGGCAGTCGTGGCCCCAACGCAAAGATCACCCCTGTGCAAACTCTCGCTTTGCCTCTTTGAATGTCCCCTTGCCAGTGTCTGCCCCCCTACAACGGACCAGGTTCGGGGAATTCCTGGTGTGGTGCAGTCCCCCCCCCCCCCAGTGAGCGATCTCAAGCTGCTGCCTCTTGTCTTTGGGCTGGAGGACATCAGGGAAGCTGTTGGCTACCAGTTTTACTTCAAGACTGGCAAGGATGACCAAGTCAAATACTGTTTTGGGGACGGAAGTTTTGGGAACGGGGAGGCTCTCGCCCCAGTGTCATGGGCTGTGCCCCCCCTCAAGAGCTGTGTGGCTCTTGCTGGGCTTCACGCAAGCCCACCCTCCCCCTCTTTGGTGTTGCCCAGCATCATGCGCACGAACAGCCTTATGAACGTTGGGGGGGGGGGCCTGCAGCGCTTTCCCCCGGACAGGCAGAGTTTGGCGGAGGTGGGCTCAAAACTCAGGGACTGAAACATGACGGCCTTTTCTTCCTCCTCCTCTTCTTCTTCTTCAGATGAGTACATGCAAACCTTCAGTCTATTGTACCCAAGTGCCAGACGCCACGTCAGGTGGGGCTGGGGGGTTGATGGGGGGGGGTTGCTCGTGAGAAATCCCATTTGCACTTCTTCAGTGAGAATTCGTGTCTTAAAACAAACACCCTAACCTTTGCTGTCCCTTTTCTCCTCTGCCTCCTTCCTGCCGATAGCCATGGCAGTGCAGAGCGGACATGCCCTGTTCAGGGATGGTGGCGAAAAGGCTCAGGGTACTGGAAGGGCACGAGGGAGGGGGTGCAAAGCAAAGTGATCTGCTTTGTGTGTTGTGGGGGGGTTGGTACCTTCCCCTTCAGCTGGCTCAGGGAGCCATCGCTGTGGCTTTGCAGGGGCCGCAGCAGGCAAGGCCTCTTCCTGGCTTCTGAGGGGAGGGGCTCCCCTTTTTTTCCTGCAGGAAAAAGCAGCCACATGCTTTGAAGTGTCTCTCCCGTAGTGCCAAATACTCAAGCCGGTGGGCGGCTAAACTCCTGTTATTGCGACTAATCGAGAGTGTGTTGACCTTTTTTTAACGAGAATTAAAATACCTTATTTTTGGACAGCGTTTAGATTTTGCTGGCCTTGCAGGAAGCAAGGAAACTTTGAAGCTTGCAACCTGGCTGCCCAAAAGCCTGGCAGAAGGCGGAGGAGAGTGGTTCTTTCTCGGGGAGCGGAGAGGGTGAATGAGGGCACCTCACGTCTCCCCACCCCCCACACACTGACCTCGGGCAAAGGGCCTGACTCAGCCTCTCCTAACGTCTGGGTCCATTTCCTGGCTCGCCCCGAAAGAGAGCAGCGGGCATGTTGAGTCTTGCCGCTCCTGGGTCATGGGGCGGCTTGCGTGGCTCATCGCCCGAGACTCCTGCGTCAGGGGATGCCTAATCCCCAGGAGACCTCGCCCTGGGATGGAGCCGGACTTTGAGGCCCAGATCCACCCTGGCTTCCCTTCCTTCCCGCATGTGGCGAAGGTGGCGCCCGCTGCTGCCTCCACCCTCGCTTTGGCCAACTGAGAAGCCATTTCCTGTTACCCACCCATGCTGGGGAGGGGGGGACCCCAACCTCTGCCCCCCAGACACTGTGGGGCACTGTTGCCGAACTGCTATTTTTAGGGCAAGGCGCCCCGTCCCAAACTTTGGGTTCCCCTCCACACACACAAAAACCTACATACACACATGCAGACAGGTCATGGGTGATACATAAAGTCTGTACTTGTCCCATGAAGACAGGTAGAAAGGGGTTTTATCTAACCTTCAAGGGAGGTTTATATTTGCTTGGTTGCCCTTTTAATTCCATAACTGTTTTCGCTTTTTAAAGAAATGTAACTTTTTTCTCATTTTTTCCCCCCGTCTTACGGATCCTGATGGGTTTTTAAGAGAGCTATGTCTTTGGTTTGGAATACTTTTGATTAGATTTATTTTAAAAGAAACGAAGCAACTTTGATTTTTTTTTTTTTAGTGTTAAAGTGACAAAGTATTTACCGACGACTTTTTAAAATTTATTATTATTGTTGAATCATTTTTCATGAGACATGGTCCTGTCTTTATGATGCTTTGAGAGTCAGCAGGGAGTAAAACACATCCGAACGGCAACTCTAACGCTTGAGGTATTTTTATTTTGTCTGTGTAAAGCAGGATTAAAATTGTGTGTAAAAAAAAAAAATTTTTTTTAAGAAAAAAAAATGTAAGTAGTCCTCATGCTTTCGTGCAGTGCCTTTTAGACGTTCCACTTTCTATAAAGTCTTCAAAAAAAAAGTTTGCATATATATTATATATATGATGTAATGTTATAGAAATATATGTATAATATACATATTTTTTCCAGGGGTATCTGATAGCTCTGTATTTTGTTATGGAAGTTGATATGAAAAGTATTTTACCTCAAATTTAAAAAAGTTAAATAAACCTTTTAAATAAGCCTCCGAGAGTCCTTTGAGTCTCTTGCTTTCTTGCAGCCTGGTAGGGACAGAGGCGAGATCCAGGGAACTGTCCGTGCGGGAAGAGGAGAAAGAGTTGGAAGCTGAGCTCCATGGAGAACCAGCCTGTGCCACAGGGTCTAGTTAGACTGTCATCAACTCTGCCCATTGCTCACCACAGCCATGGCTCAGTCTATGGAGGGCTGGTGCCTGGTTCTGAAACCCTGCAGTGCCACTGCTAGGCAGTGTAGATGCCGCTGACCCATAAGGCAGCTTGTTAATTTCCTGTTGAATCGTCCCTTAATTCGGAAGCTTGAGGACTAGAATCTTGGGTTTTTAGCTTAGTGTTAGAGCACCTGCTTTGAATGCAGAAGGCTCCGGCTTCAATTACCATTGGCATCTGTCCTCTGCCTGAAACCCTGGAGTGTTGCTGCAGGCCAGTCTAGACTAGGTTTCCCCAACCTCGGGCCTCCAGCTGTTTTGAGACTACAGTTCCCATCATCCCTGACCGCTGGTCCTGCTCGCTAGGGATCATGGGAGTTGTAGGCCAAAAGCATCTGGAGGGCCGAGGTTGAGGAAGCCTGGTCTAGACGAGAGAGAACGAGGAAGGCTTGGCGTGAGGCTGACTCTGTAGGGGGAAACTTCCTTTGTTCTGCAAGGACTGTGCTTTGAAGGCCAAGGATGCAACAACGGAAGAGAAGGGGAGGCTGTAGAAATGCAGTCACCTCCCACGCACTGCATTGTCATTTTTGTCAGGTTTTGTCTTGGGAATACTTTGACCCGGGTTCAAGGTGCTCCTAGAACAAGGTTGAGCTCAGCTGTGCATGTATCAAACACATTCCTATGTTACCCTTAATCGTAGACAGATTGGGGGGTAGCAGGTCCACACAGCTCGCAATTTTCAAATTTGTAAAGCCTGGAAACAAACTGGTAAAAGCGCACAAAGCTTAAAATGAACCAAAACCCCCTTAAAACACAAAGTGGGCCAGTGTTGGGGGATTCACAAGACCTCTTGCACGTTGTCAAAAACTTGTGCGGCCAAGAGGCAATAACCAGCCTGATTTGTCTTGGAAGGTGCCCAGAATCTCCCCACAGACACTCTACTCAGATGATGCTGCCGTTCCAAAGGCATAAGCAAGAGGTCTCTGGCCCTGAGGAGCTTACAGTCCGCATACTTGCTTCTGTGTGGAACTGGAGAACAAAGGGTGTGTTAACCAGATGTTCTGGGGAGGAGCAAAGGTTTGTGGCTGAAGTTCAGGCAGGTAAAGCTTTGTGGCGCATCCATGGTGAATCTTCTGTGGACCCCCCCCCCCGCCTGCTTGCTCCTCAGTCCCCAAGTCTCTCCCCCCCCCCCCGCCACCCCCAAACCCTGCTAGAGCTGTCATGTTCTTTGATGCAGCCCTTTGCAAGAGCAACCCTCTCATCTGGCAGCCGAGGGTGTGGAGAGGAGAAAGGAGGAGAGGAGGATGGCACTATTGATCTGTTAGATTACTCAATTTCGCTCGTATCGATCAGGTAATTGCTTTATCTAGGTTCTCATTTGGACACTGCATTACTTTTTCTCTTCTTCCCTAACCACCAGCACCCACCCCCCTGGGTGGCTAAACGCCTTCTCCTTAAAGTGTGGGGCAGGGAGGAGGACAGTCTCAAAGAGCGTTGGCTCCATCTGGGGGATGCGGCAGAATCAGGGAGGGGGTGGCAGGCAAACCCCCCAAGAGCATCCAGACCAGACCCTCTACTCCAGAACAAAAGCCTGGCTTTTCGGAAGGAGACTGATGGGCATCTAATACAGGAATGTGGACCAATGCCTTATCGGCACAATCTCTTCCTTGGCACCCCATCTCCACAGCCAAAACCCCCTAAAACTATTGCATTTTGCCTTCTGAACCCAAGAACAGAATCCCTTCATTGTGGACCAACCTGTCATTCACAAGATGTCACAATGACATCAGGAGTGAGGGGCTTTGACGTCCCAAAGTTGGTACTTCAAAGCACTTTTCCAGGCGCCACTGGAACAAAAGGGTTTAGCAGGGGATTCCTGAACCAGGAAGGGATTTGCATGAAACCCTGCGGGGCTGAACAGGGTTTAACCCGTACTCATCAGCTGACAAATGGAAGAGAGGGGTGCAGGGATTTAAATCCTGCTACTTTCCCATTGGGGAGAAAGGCCTTGCTGGATCCCCCTGGTGGGCTGAGGCTCACCACTTATGTCCTTGGTCAGCACTCTGACCGCTACACCACATGGGATCCAAACTCCATCACTTGCCCCCCAGCAGCAGAGGACATGGGAGAACCACCAAGGAACAGCTGGAGGGGCTCGGAGGAACAGTGGGGGCTGCTCCCCAGTGCGCCTGCTTGCCTGTGCCAGCGGACTGGGCTGCCCTCGCTCCCAAGGCTGGCCTGAGTCCTGCGTCTGCCAGGAGATGCAGAAGTCTCAGCGCCAGTCGGAGGCAGCTACATGTATTTCCAGAGGGCCTTGTAATGGGTTTTCGGGCTGGCGGCTCAGCGGCTCTGAGGTGGGGCCCCTCCTGGCTGCCACGCATCCCTACCCACCGGGCTCCTGGGTCCAGAAAGGTGGCAGCTGGCCAGCCGGCCTGTCTCTGCCCCCACCCACTTCCACAAATGTCTCCTGCCTCTGCTGAATCACACGCGCTTCACCCTGGGGAGCACCTTCCCTCTGACCCAGATCTTCAGGGAGGGGCAGCCTACGGCCAAAGCAACCGGCTTGTCTACCCCTGGGGCCCCACAGAGGGTGCTTCCCCAGCTGCTTCTTCCTCTTCTTTCTTCTGGGCCAGAAAGGTGCTAGACCTCTTGATCTTCTGAGCGTTACTTGGCAGCCTAGAGATTTGCCGCTTTGGCTCATGACCCAGTTCAGTGGGAAATCGCGTGCCTTGCCTTCGGAGAGTGTCAGGTTCAATCCGCCCTCATGGCAATTCCAGGTAGGGCTGCCTGAAACCTTTGACAGCCACCTGCCGGTTAGAGTAGACAGTACTCAGCGACATGGCCCCAGTGGTCTGATTCAGTACGCAGCTGCTGCTTACGCTCCTATAACCCTAAGAGTTGCATTTAGGTGCAGGCAGAGATCAAACCTCTCCATTCTGAAGGAAATCAGCCCTGACTGCTCACTGGAAGGACAGATCCTGAAGCTGAGGCTCCAAGACTTTGGCCACCTCAGGAGAAGAGAAGACTCCCTGGAAAAGACCCTGAGGTTGGGAAAGATGGAGGGCGCAAGGAGAAGGGGATGATGGAGGACGAGGTGGTGGGACAGTGTTCTCGAAGCGGCCAGCATGAGGGAGGCAGTGGAAGACAGGAGTGCCTGGCGTGCTCTGGTCCAGGGGGTCACTGTTAACGGAAGAGGCGGACACCACTAAACGACTAAACAACAACAACACAACAGCCATTAAAAGCACCACCACTACTCTCTCTCACACACATATGGAAAGTGGGAACTGTAGTTTTCTAAGGGTGCTGGGGACTGTAATTCTGTGAAGGAGAAGCCACATTTCCCAGGATTCTTTGGAAGGGAAAATGTGCTCAAAATGCGCCATCTGTTGCTGGCCACGTGGCAGGCTGCTGAGGCATCAGTCCTGGGTTTAGGCAGCAAGGACGGGCGTAGCAGGATACGGGATTTGTAGGGCTGTCGGCTTTAAAACAACAACAACAACCCACTTTTAATTGATTGTTACTTTAGCCGGCTCTTTAATTAGGCTTTGTGCTTCGGGTTTTCCATTGCATCTCCCCAGGAAGTCTTTTCTGATGCCATCTCAACAGAAGCACCAACACCCCATTCTGCTGCAGGTGCACTTAGGGTGGGCATCGGTGGGGGGGGGGGGCTTGTAAGTAATCCCACAGAACGGCTGTCACACAAACACACACACAAACACACACACACACACACACACAAACACACACACACACCACCCTGCCCACTTCCCAGCCGGCTGCGTCTATAACCTCACAACACACATCAAAAGCAAGTGATTTGCCATTCCTTTGTGGCATATACAGCCAAACTGTCGCTTTCAAGAGAGCCCTCAACGCATGCCTAGCAAATCTGGAAGTATATTTGATGATCTGGGAGAACTGATAAATCTTTACTTGGGTTATGTTGTTTTAACTCATGTGCAACTACTCATTCGACGTGCCTGTTTTACAGTTCTGCTTTCCGTCTTTTAATTTTTGTGCACAGTTATAATTGTTCTCTCTGTTTTATATACAGTATAAAATCGAATAATAAAACATTACCAAAGACACACAAATCAAAAGCATTTCAGTGTTCAGGTCTGTGTCAAGTATACCCAGTTTATTCGCCTTAAGGGTGCATGTCTGGAATCTGCGAAGAAGTGTCTGGTGGTAGGTAGTGGTTAAAAGTATACACCACACATACACCACTTTTAGCTACTTGGAGGAAAGGTGATATATAAATGCAATAATAACAACAACAACAACAACAACAGATAATTTGGAATGATCCAAAAGTTAGATTATATTGACCTGGCTGTTCAGTTCTTCCAGTTGACTATACAACCATATATTTATTTATTGGGAACCATCCTTGATGATCTCTGCTTTATCCTCTATGAATTGTTTTGTATTTATTTAAGTAGTCATTTTTTTATCTTTCATGGTTTTCCTTATAATTAATACTTTTTAAAAGTTTTTCAAAACCAAATTTAGGGGTGTAACCCATGGATATTAACAGGCATGACCTAACTTCAGTATATTAGTTTAAATGGGTTGACTCTTTATTATAGCGTTGCATAGGAAACCTGCTTCTATGTGAATTTTAAAAAATTCAGGGCAAATTTCAGGGCTCTCTCTCCCCCTGCTGCACTTCTCTGAAAGCTTCTATTGCCTAAAGATGTCTTGAGCAGGTTGGCGCAAGATCTGAAGCCGCCTCTTACTCTGCAGATTAAAAAAGGGCAGGGAGGAGGAACCACAAACTCCCCGTTGGAAATAAAAGCCTTTTATATAACTCAAGTCTCACACGGGGTAATTAAAAGCACCTCCTTTGAGGTTCCCCTAATGCCTAATTGGTTTTTCAAAAAGCACTTCAGGTTCGTAACATACACAGTTCTCTTCTGCAAAAAAAAAAAAGAAACATAGCAAGCCAGTTGTTCCTGCTCAGTCGGAAGAACGACCGGAAGATCAAGTTATTTAAGAAAGGGGAAGACTTGCAACTTGGGATGCCAGGGCTGCTTAGGCACCTGGCATTTAAAGAGCACCCCCCTCCCGGCAAATAATAATGGGAACTGTAGTTTGCTCCCTCACAGGGCTACAACTCCCAGCACCCTTCATTTGTTTATTGCATTCATATCCCACCTTTCCAGGGACGCAGGTAAAACCTCAGTGCCTAGGACTTGCCAATCACAAGGTCGGCGGTTCGAATCCCCACAACGGGGTGAGCTCCCATTGCTCGGTCCCTGCTCCTGCCAACCTAGCAGTTTGAAAGTGTTAAATAGTGGGTAGACATGGCAGACAACACAGCGATTTCTCCAAAGCAGCTCTTTATTTTGTAAGCTGGAATAGAAACTGAACAGCAAACAGCTCAGCCGGCCTGCTTTTATAGGCAGCCGGCTGTCAACATTGTAGCAACAACAACCCAGGGTTTCCCGCCTAAAATAACTGACGTGGACCTGAGTGAAAACTACCTACAGTATTCCCCTGCTGGCCCAGGGTGAGAACTTCAGTACATAACAGAAAGCATGTCAAAGTGCAAGTAGATAAATAGGTACTGCTCCAGCGGGAAGGTAAACGGCGTTTCCATGCGCTGCTCTGGTTCGCCAGAAGTGGTTCAGTCCTGCTGGCCACATGTCCTGGAAGCTATACGCCGGCTCCCTCAGCCAATAAAGTGAGATGAGCGCCAGAACCCCAGAGTCATCCACGACTGGACCTAATGGTCAGGGGTCCCTTAACCTTTACCTTTAGTTGAGCTTAAGTTGTTGAGGGTTTTTTTTTAGGATTTTACTCCAGGAAATAAACCGCAAGATGCATGGAAGCTATTAGCCCTAAAGCCATATATATGACTCCACTGTTGCTCAAAACTAAAGAATTATTTCATTTGGGGGGGGGGGTGGAGTTTGCATTTTGGGAGCAAGTCTCTCTCCTGCACACCCACCAAGGTCGCTTACTGATCTACGGTACTGGCAAGGCATGTGGTGTTTTTGTAGGGGTATAGTTCCCTGCCCCAAAGAGCATACACTGCAAAAATTAACAGCCGCCTTCTGAGATCTTCCCCAGCAGACCTCCCCCCGCATTCTGTTTTTACACTAGAGCAGGGGTAGGCAACCTAAGGCCTGGGCGCTGGATCTGGCCCAATCGCCTTCTAAATCTGGCCCGCAGACGGTCTGGGAATCAGCATGTTTTTACATGAGTAGAATGTGTGCTTTTATTTAAAATGCATCTCTGGGTTATTTGTGGGGCATAGGAATTCGTTCATTTTTTCCCTCCAAAGTACAGTCCGGCCCCCCACATGGTCTGAGGGACGGTGGACCGACCCACAGCTGAAAAAGGTTGCTGACCCCTGGACCAGAGCAACGAAAGTGGGGCTGACCCACATCACATCCGTTCAGCCTCTCCAGTTTCAGGCCCCGTTTGACAAAGGCTGCAAACCTGGTTTAGGGCAGAGCTCTCAGGGTGCAGCTGCGTGAAAAGGGCCTCTCTGCTCCCCCCGCAAAAACAAAACACCAGTCCCTGAGAATGTGGGGGCGTGCAAGGAAAAGAACCCCCCCAAGGAGGGTTGGAAGGAAGAGCTGAAGTGTGGGGGTGAGGAGGAGGCCTCGCTCTGGTTACAGAACCCCCCTTCAGGTCCCATTAGTGGCAATGGAAGGTGACAGGAGCCGGTCGATACCAATCCTGCCAGAGAGACTCCCAGTAATAAACCCATTTCACTCACATTTCTATGCGTGCGCCCCCCCCCCAGCTCCCTGCCCAACACCACTGGCTGCACATCTGCAGAGGCCGAGGGGGCACTGGCGATGCTCCCCCCACCTGCCAGGCAGGCCCCCGCCCCACACCTTCGCACTAGGGTGGCGGTGCACTGGGCACTAGGATTCTCTCTGCACGATGGTGATGATAATAATTCATACCACCACACTTTGCTCCACCGCTTAGCAAACGGTCACATAACACAACAAAATTTTTAAAAAATCATTCCAGTAGCACCTTTGTTGTTGTTGTTGAGTCGTTTAGTCGTGTCCGCCTCTTCGTGCCCCCTGGACCAGAGCATGCCAGGCCCTCCTGTCTTCCACTGCCTCCCTCATACTGGTAGCTTCTATGACACTGTCCCACCATCTCGTCCTCCGTCGTCCCCTTCTTCTTATGCCCTCCATCTTTCCCAACATCAGGGTCTTTTCCAGGGAGTCTTCTCTTCTCATGAGGAGGCCAAAGTATTGGAGCCTCAGCTTCACGATCTGTCCTTCCAGTGAGCACTCAGAGCTGATTTCCTTCAGAATGGAGAGGTTGGATCTTCTTGCAGTCCATGGGACTCTCAAGGGTCTCCTCCAGCACCATAATTCAAAAGCATCCATTCTTCGGCGATCAGCCTTCTTGATGGTCCAGCTCTCACTTCCATACATCACGACTGGGAAAACCAGAGCTTGAACTATACGAACCTTTGTCAGCAAGGTGATGTCTCTGCTTTTTAAGATGCTGTCTAGGTTTGTCATTGCTTTTCTCCCAAGAAGCAGGCGAGTAGCACCTTATTGGTATGAGCTTTCGTGTGCATGCACGCTTCTTCAGATACACTGAAACAGAAGCCACATAACACAGTTTGCCCTCACTGCAAGTGGAGTTTTTAGCACACACATGTGGAATGTGGAGCAAAGCTTGTTCTCTGCTGCTCCAGAGCCCGGGACCCAAGTCGAAGGACAAGAAATTACAAGCGGAGGCGGGTTAAGCAGAGGTTGGATAACCACCTGCCAGGGATTCTTGAGCTGTGATTCCTGCATTTCAGGGGGCTGGACTAGACGACCCTCAGGGTCCTCTCTAAGTCTACAATTCTAGGATTCTATGAAAATTCAGGGGAGGAAAAAGCCAGTTAAATCCTGCTGACCACAGAGGGTGTGAGCTTTGATCCGACCCTGAGCTATTCAAAGCACCTCTTATACCTTGTCCCTCAAAAGACCTCACCCTCTCTCTCTCTCTTTTTAATTTTTTATTAGTATTTTCCACACAACAACAACACAAAAAAATAACAATACGCAAAACACAAAAACCAGCACACAAAGAAAACACATCCATAGCTTACAAGTTAATAATATAAACACTAAAAAGAAAAACAAACAGTTGTAGGTTTGCAATAAGTTTTGTGAGGAGTATTATTGGAAGTATTGCAAAAATGGAGAAGGGGGAGGATGATTTGGTAAGAGATGTAAAGGCAATATAAAGTTAAGAAATGCATAAGAAGTGGTTAAAACGGTGGATCACCAGAGGTGCTGATGGAAGTCTGAAAAGATTGTATAAGTGATAAGTTTTGTGGTACATTTTATAATTTATATGTTACAATAAAAAAAATTATTTTAAAAACAAACAAACAAACGTTGACTTCCACCAGTCCCACAGCACCTCCTTTATCTCTCATTGTGTTTTCCTGTTTTCCTGATCATCTCTATCTTAGCATCTAGATATAAATCTCTATTTCTTACCCTTTCACTTCACAGGGTTATTCCAGACTCACCCTTTCTCAAGCCCAGGACCCCAGTGGAGGATTAAGAAGGAAGCTACCTTAGACTGATACTGAGTCTGACTACTGGGTCCCTTTAGCTCAGAAGTGCCGACACTGATTGGCAGCAGCTGTCCAGGATTTCAGATGTGTGAGTCTCAGCCCTGCCCAGCAACGGGAGGTGAGCCAGCTCCCTTTATCCTCCTCCTCCTCTACCACATCTGCCTCCTTTGCAAGGAGGGTATTCAAAGCTGTCAAACACAGCAGGCCGTTTTCTTAATAGTTGTCCATCAACGCAACTTTTCCCGCGCGGCACCGTTGCCAAACATCCCGCCGCATTTGTTTGCTCTCTTTCCCTCCCTAACCCTTATCTTATTATTGTTTTAATTCAGGATCTCGCTCCGCAACCGGCGGGGAAATTAAGGAACAAGAAATGACATATCGATCCCAGGAGCTGAGACAGGATGGGAACTTCTCCAGAGCCAAGTGGCTGAGAAACGGGGAGCGAAGGAGAGAGACTACTTTAGTGTATCTCTCTTTCTCTCTCTCTCTCTCGTAGAATTGTAGAATGGGGAGGGACCCCCAAAGGCCATCTGGACCAGCCCCCTGCAGTGCTGGAATCACAGCTAAAACATCCCTGACAGGTGGCCACCCAAACTCTGTTTAAAGACATCCAGTGAAGGTGAGTCCACCATCTTCCCAGGTCATAGAATTGTAGAGTTGGAAAAGACCACAAGGGTCCAATTCTAGTCCAGTTCACTGAAATTCAGGAATCACACTTCAGGGATCCCTGACAGATGGCCATTCCGCTTCTGTGTAAACACCTGCGATGAAGGACAGTCTCAAAGATACTCAAAAAGTACAGACAGAGGCTCTGAGATTACAGTATGTCTGCAAGTTAATAATAATAATAATAATAATAATAATAATAATAATAATAATAATTTATGCCCCGCCCATTGGCTGGGTTTCCCCAGTTACTCTGGGTGGCTTCCACCAGAATATTAATATTATATTACAATACAGTGGTACCTCGGGTTACATAAGCTTCAGGTTACAGACGCTTCAGGTTACAGACTCTGCTAACCCAGAATATTACCTCCGGTGAAGAACTTTGCTTCAGGATGAGAACAGAAATTGTTCTGCGGCGCAGCGGCAGCAGGGGGCCCCATTAGCTAAAGTGGTGCTTCAGGTTAAGAACAGTTTCAGGTTAAGTACGGACCTCCGGAACGAATTAAGTACTTAACCCCAGGTACCACTGTAGTCTATTAAACATTAAAAGCTTCCCTCAACAGGGCTGCCTTCAGATGTCTTCTAAAAGTCTGTTAGTTGTTGTTCTCTTTGACATCTGGTGGGAGGGCGTTCCACAGGGTGGGCACCACCACCGAGAAGGCCCTCTGTCTGGCTCCCTGTAACTTGGCTTTTGCACCTACAAAAGTTGGGTTATCCTACACAGGACTGCAGGCAATGTTTATCTGTCGGAGACCCTTCTCCACCAACTCCTTTTGGAAACCTGGAATTTGCTTTCTCTTCTTAAATCCTCCTCCGTTGCTATATATAAAGTTCCCAAGTATTGGGAGCACTTTTCATAAATCTCTGATCACGATACTTCTTTAGAATCCAGCTGTGTATAAATTTTATGAAATAAATAATAAAAATGCCAACATGTTCCCCTAGGGCTGCTGACCAGGATAGGGCCTCTTATATTAATACTTAAGCTGAGACCCACAGCAGCTAAAACAGGCCAAAGGGGGCTCAACCAGTCCTAGCCCCATGCTCTCTTCGGGATCAACCAGGTGCTCATTATGGGATATATAATGTAAGCATGACTCCCAGCATTCCTAGAAGTATACAAGTCCATCCCTGGTGACTGGAGGGGGGCGGCAGGTGCCTCTATTCCAGTTACGGACTGTGTCCTGCACGTTACTGAACGCTGGAGAGAGAATTTGCACTGATAGAAATTCCCTCTTCTACACAAGGCTTAAAAACTCTCCACGAGGAGAGCCTGGTGGATCAGATTATTGCCCCATCTAGTCCAGCATCCTGGCTGAACATTTCCTTGTGGGGAAATAAGGAAGCAGGATTCCAGCGCAAGAGCAGCGCTTGGTTTCCAGCTCAGCTGGTAGAGATGGAGACTCAATCTCTGGGTTGCGTGTTCGAGACCCGCAATGCGCAAAGTACTTCTATATTGGAGGGGCTGGACTAGATGAGCCTATGATTTGTGGCTGCCCACCTCCTGCTGCCACTGACAGCCCCCTTCTATACATCACCTACCCTCTGAATGTGGCACTCCTGAAATGCCCCCAACCACAAGTAGGGCTCCCTGCACCCCTGTTTCTGAAGAGACAGAAGGCCCAAAGGCTCTAATTTTTTTCTCGGGGGTGCTGATGCCTGAGGGGTGAGCGGAGATATAAGCACGGACCTTCAACTTGTCCGTTATAGGGCTGTTTCCTCCGCCTCGCTCTCTTTCCCCCTCTGAGAAAGGACAGGGAGGAGGGTCGTCAGACACCGGCAAGAGTTAACCTGATTGTCTTTATAACCACATTGGCTCTCCTGGGAACTCAGAGTACTGGGTTTTCATTTTAAGTAACCCCAACACAGCGGCGTGTGATGGAAAGCACAGTCCCCGCCTGACAGATGGAGAGGAAGAGGAGAAGAGAGGAGGACGGGGGACGGTGCAGGTGGCGGAGAAAGGTAAGAGACCAAACGGCGGCTGAGCTCTTGCAGGACCACTCATGGCATGTTGGCTTAGAACCAAACCCCACAGGGACTTCCTCCCTTCGGCGTGTGCCTACGAGGGTCTTCAAACCTCTTTCAGCCCCCTCTGTGCCCATGTCCTTTCGTGCCCTGTGAAAGTCCACTCCAAGCCAAAAGAATTCAGATAACATAGGAAACTGCCTTATTGAGCTATTGGTCCATCTAACTCCGTTTGCACTGACTGGCAGCAGTGGCTGTCCAGGGTTTTCCAACAGGGGTCTCTCCCAGCCCTGCCTGAAGATGCTGCCTTTGGGAATTGAATCTGGAGCCTTCTGCCTGCAAAGCAGCTGTTCTGCTGCTGAGTCATGGCTCTTCCCCTTTAAGGTTCCAGTCCTCATGGTTCTGTATAAAGGGCTGGCCTTAATAGCCACACCAATAGCCCCCTACAGGTCCCCAGGATTTGGGGCAGGAGTCTTTTCCCAGATCTTTTCTAAAGATGCTGCCGGCGAGAGTTGAACCTGCGACCTTCTGCATGCCAAGCAGGTGTTCAGCCTCTGAGCTACAGCCCCTTTGCCTTGTACGTCTTCTGGGCATCCCAAAGACATCTTTTCTGTGCCTCCAGAAAGCAGGTCCTGATTTTGCTGCCGCAGCAGCACCTCTGCTATTTTCTTTTTCCAGGATAGATCCCTCTCATCCTGGATGTTGCCAGGATATTAGGGCAGATGGGGCTCTGAGCAAACACCCGAGTGGTGTGGAAAGGGACACCTCTTCTTGTGACCAAAAAGTGCTCTGCATGGCGATGTGCTTGCCTTTCAAAAAGTGTGCCAGGGAGCAAAGACGGATGCAGCCGCTCAGCTGGGTGAATTGACTCAGGCAGCCGTGTCTGTTCAGATACCAGCAGAAGGAAGGCGGTGCAGCCTTCAAGCCTCGTTTTTCCACTGTGGTCTTTTTCAAAACCAGCAGCAGTCTTCAATGCCTCGGACAGGGACATTATCTTAAGATCTTCTTCCTTCCCGGAAACATTTTGGGGCTGGGCAGATTGTACATCCAGTTGCTGGTCTTTGTAAACTCGCTGAAGTTAACAGATATGGCCAACTTTACGGTCGTTGATTTAAATGGGTCTACTCTGAGTAGAAGTTAGTTGGGTGCAACCTGGGCAGTGGTCCCCTAATGTTTTCCCATGGGCCACTTGAAAATTGCTGGTGGTTCCTGGTTTCTCTCTGTTTCCAGTCTTAGCTCTCCACATTTCCACATCTGTTTGGGAATGTGTGTGTTTTAAGTACTCTTGTAAAATCACTGCTGAAGTTCTCCTAATATATACAGTGGTACCTCGGGTTACAGACGCTTCAGGTTACATATGCTTCAGGTTACAGTCTCTGCTAACCCAGAAATATTGCTTCAGGTTAAGAATTTTGCTTCAGGATGAGAACAGAAATCGTGCTTCGGCGGCACAGCAGCAGCAGGAGGCCCCATTAGCTAAAGAGGTGCTTCAGGTTAAGAACAGTTTCAGGTTAAGAACAGACCTCCGGAACGAATTAAATACTTAACCCAAGGTACCACTGTACATGAATATTGCAAACACTTTTCCCTAAGAGAGATACATTTATTTATTTCCCCCCAGAACCAATATATGCATTTTCTGCACACATTACTTTGCTGGAGAATGGATCTTTCGGAATTGTGAACTGGTGTTGCTTTGCCTCTAAATAGGAACTGAACCAAATTTCTCCATCTGAACTTCCATGTAAGACTATGATTAAGTCCAAGGTCTGAAATGACCCGTCTGCACCCCTTTGCAAAGAACCGGTGTGAAGGGGACCCGATTCTGACTGCCTCTTGCTTTGTGCATCATTTCTGCCATGAGGAACAGTTCTGGTCTTGCTCCTGAAACAGCCATTCTGGGTTGAAGAACTCAGGGGCAGGAAGAATTATTGGGCTGGTTTCTGCTTTGCGCTGGACAAGCAACAACATAAAG
Source organism: Podarcis gaigeae (assembly GCF_964106915.1). Lineage (NCBI taxonomy): Eukaryota > Metazoa > Chordata > Lepidosauria > Squamata > Lacertidae > Podarcis > Podarcis gaigeae. The sequence continues at coordinate 863,619 of NC_139693.1, read as the reverse complement.
ACATCATGCCCCCCCCCCCCCAGTAGGCAGCGCAAAATTCTGTGCTGAGGAAACCCAAGAACATCTGAGTTCATTATGCAAATGAAAACAACATTGCATGATGTGTGATGATTCTGTGAGGCCGGTTGGGGCCGCAGGAGCTTTGCTGGGCAATTAAACTGCCCCCCCCCCACCTCCACTGAAAATCTTACTGGGCCCAAGTTTGACTTGGGGTTGGGGCGTAAGAAGGGGGAATGGGGGGGCCATCCTGGGTTTCATCATGGAGGGGGTGTCAAAAAGGAACAATTACTGTTCTGCTAGGCGGTTCATTAAAAAACAACAACTTTCTTTTAAATGCCTGCTCCGAAGGTTTTATCTTACTACACCAGGGATTATATAGCTATATCTGAAATTTCATGCATATCAGTTAATCTCTTGACCCTCCTCCACAAAAATAACTGTTCACTTGGCCGTTTTCATATGTCGTGAAGGCTGAAATTTCAATTCAGTGGAGCCAAAACACAACCCATCCTGTAGATTTAGGTATCTGTCCACAGTTGCCTCCTTGTTATCAGAGGCCCATAATCCACATTCCTTTGTAAGAAAATATGAAATAATGTAAAACTGTTTTTTGCAGGCAAAGAAAAAAAATCAATGGGGGGGTGACAATAAATTTTCTGCACCTGGTACCACCTGACCATCCTACACCTCCGCTTGGGGTCCTTCAACCCACATCATTTCAAGCTTGTCCCTGTGAGCTTGAGGGCTAGCAACTTGTCCTTAAAACAAAACTCAAAAGCTGGGCTTCTTGAGTGGCTGAACTCTCCCCCTTTGTTAGACTAGTGGAAGGCTCCGAATGCTGGTTATACCCCTCACCCCTATATATAAAAAAGGCACTTATTGATAGCATTCTTGAGGTTTCCCATTGGTTTTCTGTCCTGTACACTCCTGGTAGTGTCTGCACTGTGTGTTATTAGGATGGTGGACAGTGATATCTTGCCATCTTGATCCCTGTGCCATTTTGATCCCTGTGCGCTTTGACCTTCCAGTGTAACCTTCTTCCCCCACCCCCTCTCTCTCTCACACACACAACCAGTCGTTTAGGGTTTCCTATTGCCAGGAGCCTTTTAAATACCACATTCCCCAGAGACTCAAATAAGGGAAATGAAGGGTTCTTTGAAGAGAATAAGAAGAGTTTGCAGGGTTGCTGGGAGAGACACCGGCAATACAGAAAATTGCACCAAGGGGACTCTCATTTTCTCCACCCCAATGCTATTGATCTCTGCCCAGCAACAAACATGTTCTTGTGAGCTTGGTTTGAACTCCAGAGCGGCAAAATCTGCAAGTTCTGTTTCCCATGCGATGGGAGATAGTCCTGGGGCTGTTGTGTGGCATCTTTGCAGGATCATTCCCCATCCCAGATGAGCCAGGTTGTTACTCACTTTTCCTTAAAGGTAAAGGTAAAGGGACCCCTGACCGTTAGGTCCAGTCGCGGACGACTCTGGGGTTGCAGCGCTCATCTCGCTTTACTGGCCGAGGGAGCCGGCGTACAGCTTCCGGGTCATGTGACCAGCAGGACTAAGCCGCTTCTGGCAAACCAGAGCAGCTCACGGATACGCCGTTTACCTTCCCGCTGGAGTGGTACCTATTTATCTACTTGTACTTTCGAACTGCTAGGTTGGCAGGAACAGGGGTCGAGCAACGGGAACTCACCCTGTCTTGGGGATTCAAACCGCCGACCTTCTGATCGGCAAGCCATAGGGTCTGTGGTTTAACCCACAGCGCCACCTGTGTCCCTAGGATGTCTCTATTTTCATTGGAGAAATTTTAGATGGTGTGGAGTTATCTGACCCTTGAGCAGTCTGAAGGTAATCCTGTATAGGGAAGTTATTTTAATGTTTGATGCTTTATTTTATATGTTGGAGGCACCCAAAGCGGCTGGGGTAACCCAGTAAGATGTGGCGGGTATAAATAGTAAAATTATCACTATGGAATGGGACCTCCTTATTTTCATTGGAGAAATGTTGGAGGGTCTGCACCGCATACATAATATGCCTACTAGGAGAACGCACACTAAAAGTCTTTTTACAAGGACAAAAAAAAGCCCCAAACCAAGCAAACAAACATAAATTTGAATTGAACTTGATGGGGGTGGAGACGCTCCTTCAGGTATACTGGGCTGAGGCCGTTTAGGGCTTTCAAGGTCAGCACCAACACTTTGAATTGGGCTCGGAAACGTACCGGAAACCAATGTAGCTCTTTCAAGACCAGTGTTATATGGTCTCGGCGGCCGCTCCCAGTCACCAGTCTGGCTGCCGCATTCTGGGTTAGTTGTAGTTTCCGGGTCACCTTCAAAGGTAGCCCCACAGAGAGCGCATGGCAGGAGTCCAAGAGGGACTACCCCTGCTCTTACCACTACAGCTCTCTCTCATACACACACACACACACACACACACACACTTATTTGTGTGTTCAGATTGCCAGCTAGAGGCTTTGCTGTGCCTCTGGAGGAGTCCCTGACATGTTCCAGTGTCAGCTTTCCAAGTTCATCGCCTGCAGGATAAGGGCCTTGTCTCTCTTCCTGCCCCCCCATCTCCTCCTCCTCCTCCTCCTCCTCCTCCTCGCCAGGAGTGGGAGGGGGCCTGCGGACTGTTCCGATGTCTTGTAATCCGCTTGTGCTAATAGCATTAGGGGTTTTAAACAAACAGGCCCTTGACCTCCTTGCCCAGTGGATGCTAGAGGTTTTTTTTTTGGGGGGTGGCAGTGTGCAGTTGAAATGGCCAAGCCCAGCTGGGGGGGGGGGTTGGCGCCGGTGGAAAAGCTAAGAAGATTGTAAAGGGCTTGGGGGGGGGGGGAGAGAGATTGGATTTGGCAGAGATAAAGTGGGCAGTGAGAGCGCAGTTTACGCCTGCTGAAGGCGCTCCACCCTCTCACCGGCCAGATCAGAATTCCCCGTGGGGGTGGGAAGGCTTCAGGGTGGGTGGGCGAGCCCAAAAATAAGGGGGACTCCCTAGAAATACTGAAATAAGAACATAAGAAGAGCCTGAGCCGATCTAGTCCAGCATCGTGTTCTCAGTTGTTCTCAGTGTTGTAAAAAAAATCTGTCCTTATTGCCTTATGGGGGACACAAGAGCTTTTATAGAGTCCTTTGCAGGTTCTCCATCGGTCACAGAAAATAACAGAGGCCAAGCAGAGAATACTGAGAAGGAAAGCAGCTAGTAAGCCTTTGTTGAACTGTTGCAACAGGGTGCCCCCCCCCCCCTCACACAAAGGAAAGGAGGAGGAACCCCGAACAAAGGTGTGCCCACCCTTATATAGACATTTTAAATTCCCTGCCCTGGAACTCAAGGAGGAGGAACCCCTCCATACATCATGCATACATCACAAAAGGGGTGTAACCCAAGACTACCCACCACAAACATCATACCTACATCACAAAAAAGGCAATCTACAACAGAAATTTGAATGTTGTTGTTTTTCCTGTCTGCCAGGTTATCTGATAATGCCTTATCTGATTGCCTTTCTTGGTAGTCTGTCCGTTCCTTTGAAATGGTGATTACTAAATTCCTGTAATAAGGAAGGTTTTTTTCCACCTCCTCCCTCCTTGCAGAGAAACATTTGGTCAATTGGGGCGTCAAAATGGTCTCAGGACGGTCTTCCTGTGCTGATCTATGTACGTGCTTGGTTGCTACATCCTTGAACATTTATTATATATATATAAGACCTTAAATTTTATTATTGCAACAGGAAAGCTGAGCGTAGGAGCAGCCTTTTCCCCTCCTGTGGCTTCCGGCAACCGGTACTATTCAGAAGTGTTTACTGCCTCTGACCCATGTAGACAGAACATACAGGCAGCATTCTCATTTAAGGACTTCTAAAAGAAGCGTATAAATATTCTGACCATTGCCCGTTCCGTGTTTGGAAAAACACAGTTCTGCAAGGACCATAGCACATGGCAGAGACGGATTCCCCCCCCCTCTCTCTCTCACACACACACACGTGTGTCAGACATGGGAGGTGGGTTTTTGGTTTGTTTTTATTATTGTTCTTGTTTTCTGCGTTTTGTGTTCTCATTTTGTATTTTTGTTGTTGTGAAACACACACACACACACACACACCGTGATTTTTGGGTGAATGGCGGAATAATAAACAAATCATTAAATAAATAAATAAATACAGTGGTACCTCGGGTTACATGCGCTTCAGGTTACAGACACTTCAGGTTACAGACTCTGCTAACCCAGAAATAATACCTTGGGTTAAGAACTTTGCTTCAGGATAAGAACAGCAGCAGGAGGTCCCATTAGCTAAAGTGGTACTTCAGGTTAAGAACAGTTTCAGGTTAAGAACGGACCTCTGGAACAAATTAAGTTCTTAACCTGAGGTACCACTGTATATAAATAAAATGTTAATGGTGGTTAGGGATCTTCCAGCATCGTTGCCAGCCCTGCCTGTTCATTCTGCGCTATGTGTGGGAAGCGCAGAAATGTCCTGGTTGCTGGAGGCAAAGAATTAAAAGAGCGGGGACCGTTTCCTAAGGATGGCCTTCAGATCTGGAGAGCAGATCCAGGTTTAAGGGTGTTGTTGCTGCTGTTGTTGTTGACTCCTGCGGCACTGGCACCACCGCTCAGTTGGGCCCCATGGCCCCCCCCCCAGCGCTTCCACAAACCGCTTTCTTTGCTAGAGATGATGCAAAATAGCAGATTCTGCCTTCAGCAAGCCAGAATTTTAATTCTTCTCCCCTCCCTGTCAACTGCAGATGAATCCCAGGGTTGTTCTGTTTTTTTAAATAAGACAAGAAAATCCATTTAGGGCCTAACTGTGACCTTGGCCCTTGGCCACGTTTGTTAGGTCTTTAAAAGCCAAGTTAATTGATTGCCCCCCCTCAAACGCCTGCGCTCCCAAAAGCGATTCCCCCAGAAGGAAGGCAAATCTCTGTGCTTGAGCTCCAACTGAATACGGCCCTTCCTCCTCCTCCTCCTCCTCCTCCTCCTCCTCCTCCTCGCAGGGAGAGGGGTAAGAAGATTTAAAAATTAACCCCTTTCCCTTTCCTTTATATACGGAGGTGGGTTGTCCCCAAACCCTCACATGCAGAGGACGGTGGCCTCTTTTTCTCCTCGCTGTGGTTTCTGGCTGGCCAGAGCTCAGGACACGGTAAGTGAGAAGGGGACCAAGTGTGCAGGATGCGACCCCTTCCCACGCCCGTATCCCCCATAGGGCACTTCTCTCTCACAGAATCATAGAGTTGCAAGGGACCTCAGGGGGTCATCTATTCCAACCCTCTGCAATGCAGGAATCTCTGCTAAAGCATCCATGACAGATGGCCACCAACCGCTGCATAAAACCTCCGTGGAAGGAGAGCCCACGACTTCCCGAGGGAGAGCGTTCCACTGCTGAACGGCTCTCGCCCTGGGAAGGTTCTTCCTGGTGGTTTGTCTGAATCGCCCTTCTTCTGACTTGAGTCCATTGGTTTGGGTTCTAGCTTTTGGAGGAGGGGAAAGCAAGCTTGTTCCGTCCCACTGTGAAATAGTCCGCTGGGCAGACGGGTCTCAGGAACCCCCTCGGCAACGGGGAACTTTCTGAAAGAGCAGCAAGGCAGGCTGATATGTCTTCCTAAGATCACAGAGGTCCCTCCGTCCCTCCTAACATTGGCGCCTCTCCTGAACCAGATCTGGAGTTTCCTCCTTCTTTTTGCAAGGACTGAGAATGCCACCCCCAGGGCACCACTGGTGTCCCACATTGCAGGGTCAGTCTGAGGGATGGGCAAATCTTCCCATTTTGTATACAGTGGTACCTTGGGTTAAGAACTTAATTCATTCTGGAGGTCCGTTCTTAACCTGAAACTGTTCTTAACCTGAAGCACCACTTTAGCTAATGGGGCCTCCTGCTGCCACCACGCCGCTGGAGCACGATTTCTGTTCTCATCCTGAAGCAAAGTTCTTAACCCGAAGCACTATTTCTGGGTTAGCGGAGTCTGTAACCTGAAGCGTCTGTAACCCGAGCTACCACTGTACTATCATCTTTATAATCTTAAATTCAGTCTGCTGCATTTAATCACAATTGCGTTTGTTTTTTTTTAAGGTATCTCAATAAGAATTCCCTGTCGCTTTATTGCACATTTTTTTAAAAAAAGATATACCTTTTAGCAAGTGATTCCCCAAATTTTGGTATGCTTACTTTGCATGCACACACACATTTTTGTTCACGCTTTCTTCTCCATTGTACATATTTTTGTGCAGATCTTTTTTGTGGGGTTGGAGAACAGTGCTGCAAAATTCAGAGAAGTGTGAATTCTTTAAGGGTAGCTGTGGTTGATTTCTTTGTGCTTCTTTCATGTCTTGCTTTCGGAAGACGTAAGTGACTCACGAAGATTCACACCCAGATAAATAATCAACATGATCACCATCACATGAAAACATCAGCCAAGCCAAACTTCCCCTCCATCCTTCTTCTACCTTAACAGCAGGAATATTTTTAGGCATGGGCAAAGCTGCCACGCTTCCCAAGAGGTGTGTGCTGGAGGGTTCCTCGTCATGTCCCAGAGGATCGTGGCCCGTTGCTGTTGGACTTTGTGGCTTGGCTGTTGTGGGGATATTGCCAGGCCAGCTTCATGGGGAACAGAATTCCTTGCAAGTTACACTGTGGGCCCCAATCCAGGGTGATGTGTCGCTTGAACACGCGGCTCTTTTTTAATCTCCCTGCCCTAGAGGGGCTTCTGGGAGGAAGTACACAAAGGAAAGCCTTGGAAACTTACACAGTATTTGTCTTTTCGCCCCTCTTGCTGATTGCTGGGGATGTGTTGCCCTCTGGCTGTTGCGGGACTAAGGCTTGCATCTCTGGCGTTTTCACGGTCCTCCAGACTTGAGCCTAGGCACTGATTTGGTGGCTGAGACCCCTCCGCAATCAGCATGAGGTTCCTCAAAATCCCAACAGCAAACTTCACGTCTCACGCTGGCTTTTGCCAAATAACAGCCATCTCCCTCCGTTGGTGAAATCTTGCCCAGTTTCACCAACGGTTCAGGCAAAACGGTTTCCCATCAACTACTGTACTCTGAAATTTTACTGCAGTTTGGGCTGACACTTGGTAGCTCTTTCCTTACACTGGTGAAAAACTCTCTCTCACACACGCAGCGCGGTGTGGGGAATTCGCTGTGAAATCATTTGTCCACTTCCATTTTCCTTTTAGCTGCCTCTAAGGCAGTTACAAGAGAAACTTAGTAGAGAGGAAGAACTTGGCCGGCCTCCTGAATGCAGGGCCCCCATGAGCAGGCTCAGGAAAAAGATAATATGAGCCTGCTGGGGACCCCTCTAGTCCAGCGTCCTCTTCTCACAGTAGCCAGCCTCTGGTTTTCCAGCTACAGTGGTACCTCTGGTAGCGAACGGGATCAGTTCTGGAGGCCCTTTCGCAACATGAAAAGAATGCAACCTGCAGTGGTGCATCTGCGATTCGCCGCTTCTACGCATGCATGTGATGTCATTTTGCACTTCTGCGCATGCGCAAGCGGCGAAACCCGGAAGAAACCCTTCCCGGTACTTCTGGGTTGCAGCAGGACATAACCTGAAAGAACGTAACCTGAAGCGGACGTAACATGAGGTATTTAGAAGCATTGCTGCCTCCAACTGTGGAGGCAGAATATAGCCATTGTGGCAATAATAATAATAATAATAATAATAATAATAATAATAATAATAATAATTTTTTATTTATACCCCGCCCTTCCTGGTTTAAAAAACTGGGCTCATTAGCCACCGATAGCCCTCTCTTCTTCCATGAATTTGTCTAAGCTTCTTTTTGCTGACTCTCACGATCTCCTGCAGGAATGAGCGTCACTGGATGTCCACAAATTCTAGTGTTATAGAATCATAGAATTGTAGAAGAGTTGGACCCAACTAAACGACTAAACAGCAACAAAGGGACCAGAAGGGCCATTTAGTCCAACCTCCTGCAATTCAGGAATCATAGCTGTTATGTACTGAAGTTCTCACCCTGGGCCAGCAGGGGGATGCTGTAGATAGTTTTCACTCAGGTCCGCATATGCAAATAAGGAATTGAAAGTGACGTTCAGTGATTGGATAGTTACAGAAAGTTGTTACTGTTGCTTTGTACTGGAGCTCTATATAAGCAGGCTGGCTGAACCCTTCAGCTCAGTTCTGTTCTGGCCTGTGAATAAACAAGAGCTGTCTGAAGAATCGCTGTGTCGTCTGATATGTTCACCCACAACTTAACAATAGCTAAAGAATCCCTGGCAGATGGCCAGCCAACTTCTGTTTAAAAATATTCAATGGAGGGGAGTCCACCACTGTTGAGCTGCTCTTACTGGCATAACGTTCTTCCTAATGTTGTGCAGCAGCCTTCTTCCATAGAAGAACCACTCTATGCCTTTGATCATCCTAGTTCATTTTGTGAAGTTTGCTAGCAAAATAATAATAATAATAAATGGAATGCGTTTTGGTGCTTCTCCTTGTCCTAATGATTGGTGACATATTTTTTTTGCCCCTTGACAGGTCGGTAAGATGCACTGTGGCTGCATCCCTGAGGGGGTCCCTTCTCTCCCCAGCTCCTACTGGATCTCAGGTGAGGGTTGGGTGGGATGAGGAAGGGGCTCACGCAGTGCATGTCTGGGGAGGGGGGTGTCTCAGCTCTGGGGTGGAGCAAGAGGGGGAGAGGCTGGCAGCCCCAAGTCTGTCCAAGAGCTTTCCTCGTTGTTTTTTTCCTCTGCTTTGCGTACAGGTCTGGCTTTCCCAGACTGGGCCTACAAGGCTGAATCCAGCCCGGGCTCCCGCCAGATCCAGCTCTGGCACTTCATCCTGGAGCTTCTGCAGAAGGAGGAGTTCCGGCACGTCATTGCCTGGCAGCAGGGGGAGTACGGGGAGTTTGTCATCAAGGACCCCGACGAGGTGGCGCGGCTGTGGGGCCGGAGGAAGTGCAAGCCCCAGATGAACTACGACAAGCTCAGCCGGGCCCTCAGGTGAGGGGAGCAGCCAACACAGGTCTTTGCAATGCATCCTGTTCTCATTAAAAGGTAAAGGGACCCCTGACCATTAGGTCCAGTCGTGACCGACTCTGGGGTTGCAGCGCTCATCTCGCTTTACTGGCCAAGGGAGCCGGCGTACAGCTTCCAGGTCATGTGGCCAGCAGAACTAAGCCTCTTCTGGCGAACCAGAGCAGTGCACGGAAACGCCGTTTACCTTCCCACCAGAGCGGTACCTAAGAAGAAGAAGAAGAAGAGTTTTGATTTGATATCCCGCCTTTCACTCCCTTTAAGGAGTCTCCAAGCGGCTCACATTCTCCTTTCCCTTCCTCCCCCACAAGGTGAGTGGGGCTGAGAGACTTCAGAGAAGTGTGACTGGCCCAAGGTCACCCAGCAGCTGCATGTGGAGGAGCGGGGAAGCGAACCTGGTTCCCCAGATTACAAGTCCACTGCTCTTAACCACTACACCACACTGGCTCTCGATCTATCTATCTACTTGCACTTTGCTGTGCTTTCAAACTGCTAGGTTGGCAGGAGCTGGGACTGGGCAACGGGAGCTCACCCCGTCACGGGGATTCGAACCGCCAACCTTCTGATCAGGCAAGTCCTAGGCCCTATGGTTTCATCCACAGCGCCACACACATCCCCTGTTCTCATTAGGGCGCTTTATATACACCGCGTCTGACAACCATGTTCCTTCCTAGGGTGGGTTAGAGCAGGAGGAGCTGTTTCTTCTGTGAGCCTTTTGGGTGTTGCCATCTTCTATTTGATGGGAATTGGATATAGAATAATGGAACGGTGGTGTTGGGGGGGACCTCAAAGGCCATCTAGTCCAGCCCCCTGCAATGCAGGAATAGCAACCAAAGAAGGCTGAGGCCACTCAACCTCTGCTTAAAAACTTGCCAACAGCTTCCGAGGGAGCCCGTTCTGCTGTGGGACGGCTCTTGCCACCAGAAAGTTCTTCCTGATGTTTCTTGCTATTTGAATCCATTGTTTTGGCTCCTCCCCTCTGGAGCAGCAGGAACAAGCTTGCTCCATCTTCCCCCTGTCAGGTGTTTTAAGATGGCTATCATGTCACCTGTCAGTCTTCTCTTCTCCAGGCCAAACAGACCCAGCTGCCGCAACCATTCATCATATTTTAGTTGTAAGTTGATTTGGATGGCAAACAAGTGATTATTAATGAAGATGATGATGATGATTGATTTCCAGCAAAGTGCATGGTGGCTGTTGCCCGTTGTGGACAACAAATCCCAGGTGGCAGTGGCCATTGGCTCACCTCAGGTTACTCACTCACCTGTACTGGCTGGTTAGGTAGCGTTGGGCGGGCTTTCTTGAAGCATGTGAGTTTCCAGGACAATTTGCCCATCTTTTTCTCTGTCTGACGATGATCTAACCCTCTTCTGAGGTCTCCCATTGCGGCTTCTGGTTGGCCACTGTGAGAAGAAGGTTCTGATCCAGCAGCCGGGTTCTTCTTACTTTCTTACGTCGGTTCTCCCTTCTCCTCCTTCTTCGCAGGTATTATTACAACAAGCACATCCTCCACAAGACGAAAGGCAAGAGGTTCACCTACAGGTTCAACTTCAGCAAGCTGATCTTCATCAACTACCCTCTGTGGGGCGGCCAGCCTCCTTCTCGGCCGATGTGGATGGGGGCAGCCAGGATGTACCGGCCTCATGGCGGCGGGGGTCTCAGTGCACAGACAGAGGTGGACTCTGGCAGCTGTGTGAGAGAGCCAGTGTGGTGTAGTGGTTAAGAGCGGTGGACTCGTAATCTGGTGAACCGGGTTCGCTTCCCCGCTCCTCCACCTGCAGCTGCTGGGTGACCTTGGGCCAGTCACACTTCTCTGAAGTCTCTCAGCCCCACTCACCTCACAGAGTGTTTGTTGTGGGGGAGGAAGGAAAAGGAGAATGTTAGCCGCTTTGAGACTCCTTTGGGTAGTGATAAAGCGGGATATCAAATCCAAACTCTTCTTTGTCTGTGTGGAATACACTGAGAGCCTTATCCTCCATGGAAATGCATTCCATGTTAAATAATACTAATACTACTACTAATAATAATAATAATTGAAGTGAGGGACAGGAAGCAGGAGTTGATAAAGCAGGTGAGCTGCACACAGGTGAGCTGCAAGCAAGCTGCCGGCCGGCTCTGTGCAGCCTCCTTTTATTGACACAAATACGCAAACCAGGCAGATACATTTTGGTCTGTGACCTTTACACATCTTCCAGTCCCAAGATTGTGGGATGGTACAAAGTTATTTTGGCACCTGTTTCCACCGCGTCATTTCCCCCTTGCACAGTGTATGACGAAGGAGACAAAAGGTCTCAGAGACAAAGGTCACAGACAGGACACCACAGACTACTGAGACCGCAAAAGGTTAGACAGAGGGCATGATGTTCAGACAGCCGTGGCTTTGTCTGTGAGGGGGATGTGCCCCACACCCCAAGGTCACGCGTGCAGGCAGGCTGAGGCTGCCTGCGGGTGGGGAGTGCGCCCTGGGCCCAGCGATCATCCCTACAAATAACAATAACAATAGCAATAATAAATTTTATTTATACCCCTCCCTCCCCAGCCAAGACCGGGCTCAGGGCAGCTAACACCAGGTACAAACAATTGATTAAAATACCACTTAAAAACAAGATTAAGTACAACATTAAAATGCAGCCTCATTTCAGTAGAAACTCAAATCAAAAGCTTTTTGGGGATGAAAATGTCAAGTCTTCACCAAGGCTAACTATCCAGACTGGTCCTACATGGGCTAGAAAAAAGCCAGGGAAGTCCCCAAATAGGAGTTCCATCACAGAAGGAAAAAAGGAAAGAGGGGGAGGGGATCAAGTTGATTCTACGCCAAAGGCCAGGCGGAACAACTCTGTCTTACAGGCCCTGCGGAAAGAAATCAGATCCTGCAGGGCCCTGGTCTCATGAGACAGAGCGGTCCACCAGGCTGGAGCCATCACTGAGAAGGCCCTGCCTCTGGTTGAGGCTCATCTGACTTCCTTAAGGCCTGGGACCTCTAGGGTGGTGCTATTTATGGACCTTAAGGTCCTCCGTGGGGCACAACCCCGAGGGCCCCTCCATTGTAGGTGCAAAGTAAGGATGCCTAGAGGGGCCTTGAAAGCCACACTATTCCTCTACACAAGCTGCACGGTAGGAGCCCTCAGCACCCTCAGGAGGCCCTTCAGCAGAAGTTTGTCATGTAGGTACATAAGAAGAGAGCGGGGCCTTCTCTGTGGTGGTGCCCCGGCTGCCTACTGCCCCCTCCACATACACTACCAAGGCTACACCTCGTGCTGCACCTAGGCAACACCTACTGCGTCCTTTACAGCAACAGGTGCAAACCTTTCTATTTGCCCCATCAATTTCAGATGATGATGATGGCATTTTAATTCATATTATTTCTTTATTTATTGCATTTAGATCCCACCTTTCCCACATGAGGAGCTCAAGGTGTTGTATGTGGTTCCCCCTCCGCCCATTTAATCCCCATGACAACCTTGCGAGGCAGGTTAATAATAATAATATTATAATAATAATTTATTATTTATACCCCGCCCATCTGGCTGGGTTTCCCCAGCCACTCCAGGTGGCTTCCAACAGAACACTAAAATACAATAACCTATTAAACATTAAAAGCTTCCCTGAACAGGGCTGCCTTTAGATTTCTTCTAAAAGTTTGGTAGTTGTTGTTCTCTTTGACATCTGGTGGGAGGGTGTTCCACAGGACGGGCGCCACCACCAAGAAGGCCCTCTGCCTGGTTCCCTGTAACTTGGCTTCTTGCAGGTAGGGAACCGCCAGAAGGCCCTCGGTGCTGGACCTCAGTGTCCGGGCTGAACGATGGGGGTGGAGACGCTCCTTCAGGTCTACTGGACCAAGGCTGTTTAGGGCTTTCAAGGTCAGCACCAACACTTTGAATTGTGCTTGGAAATGTACTGGGAGCCAATGTAGGTCTTTCAAGACTGGTGTTATGTGGTCTCGGCGTCCGCTCCCAGTCACCAGTCTAGCTGCCGCATTCTGGAATAGTTGTAGTTTCTGGGTCGCCTTCAAAGGTAGCCCCACGTAGAGCGCATTGCAGTAGTCCAAGTGGGAGATAACCAGGGCATGCACCACTCTGGCAAGACAGCCTGTAGACAGGGAGGGTCTCATCCTGCGTACCAGGTGGAGCTGGTAAACAGCTGCCCTGGACACAGAATTGACCTGCACCTCCATGGACAGCTGTGAGTCCAGAATGACTCCCAGGCTGCGCACCTGGTCCTTCAGGGGCACATTTACACAGTTAGGCTGAGAGGCAGTGACTGGCCCATGTCAACTAGCGGGCTTCAACGCCAAATAAGGGATTTGAACCCTGCTGTATCTGTTCCCAATCTGACACTCTAACCACCACACTGGCTCAATTTAAATATGGTTTGTTTGTTTGCTTTTAAATCCCTCCAATATTGTATTGTTGCACGGAGTTGTGATTTGTTTTTTAAAAATTTTGAATTTCTTTCTACACCACCCTGAAATGCATTTTTGAATAAGAGGTGGTCTGTATCCATTTTAAAATAAAAAAGACTTGGCGATCCCTTTAAAAACTGTCCTGCGGCCCTTCCCTCTTTCCTTCCCAGCTCTTACAGAATATGATGTTTGGCCGAAGGACCTGCCCTGACCACCTGGCCTTCCACAGGTGTGCCCATGATCTGACACTTGACCTCGAGGACCCCAGGGAGAAGATGGGAGCGGTGGCCACCAGCCCTTGTAAGTGTGCGGGGTGTTACAAAGACAGGGTCCCCTCTGATACTTGGACCCTGAGTCCAGAAGGTGGTGGTGAGAGAGCAGGGCCTTCTCTGTAGTGGCCCACTCACATACACACGCCATTTATAGAATGCTCTCACTAGTGAGGCCTGCCTGGTGCCAGCCTTGTCACTGCTTTTAGTACCAGGCAAGGACTTGCTTTGTTTTGTTTTCTGGCACATTCTAAAGTCGCCACTTTAAATAACAAAATAATCTGTTTTTAGTTTATTATTACTTTAACTTTTTGAAAAACTTAAATTGTTGATAGTTTTTCTTATTGATAATTTTATTGTTTTATATTGTTTTTGTAAACTGCTTTGAGGTTGGTTGGGGTTTTTCTTAGCAATCAAGTATTGTTTATTTTTTTAAAAAGGGAAAATAAAGTCCAGCTTTTAAAAAAGTATTTATTTAGGGCGACAGGGGCATTAATTAGATTAGATTAATTGAGTAATTCATCTCTATCCCGCCCTTCCTCCAAACGAGCCCAGGGCAGCAAACAAATCACGACTGAAACAATGCCATTCTACAGGCAGTTAAAAACAATCTTCTGAAAAAATTGCAGAATTGGTCATGGATATTTATTTTTATTTTTTTAATCCAACAAGAGTAGTGTAAAAAAAAACCCCCATTTTTAATCTGGAAGCATTTGTAAATGGCTGTGATAACGTAACATTTCAGCCAGATCAGCTGCTGTGAATCAGAGTGAATTATATTTTTGGAGGCTGAACAGCCGGCTTGGATTGGCAGATTGTGAGCTGGCGGGTCAGTTGTTCCAAGGTGACCTCATGTGGCTCTTTCAGTAGGTCAGCAAGGAAAGGACCACAAACAAACGAGACCTGTGAGTGACCAGTCGGTGGCCCAGGACTGGGCTTGTGGTCTTCTTGCGCCCCCTAGCGATGGGTGCCGGGTCCAACCTCTCCTGGCTCAGTTTGTGCTTGATCTTTCAGCCTCATTTCCATGGGCAGGAGAGCGTACCAGTTGAAATTATAGGAAGTCCAGCATGGAAGGACTGGGGAGAAATTTTAACTTCCCTCTTTGCCACTGACATGCTAAGTCGCCTTTCCCTTTCACCTCCAAACTTCAGTTTCCTGCTGTAGTCAAAGGTAAAGGGACCCCTGACCATTGGGTCCAGTCGTGACCTACTCTGGGTTGCAGCACTGATCTCGCTTTATTGGTCGAGGGAGCCGGCGTACAGCTTCTGGGTCACGTGGCCAGCATGACTAAGCCGCTTCTGGTGAACCAGAGCAGCGCACGGAAATGCCGTTTACCTTCCCGCTGGAGTGGTACCTATTTATCTACTTGCACTTTGACGTGCTTTCAAGCTGCTAGGTGGGCAGGAGCAGGGACCGAGCAACGGGAGCTCACCCCGCTGCGGGGATTCAAACAGCCGACCTCCTGATCGGCAAGTCCTAGGCTCTGTGGTTTAACCCACAGCGCCACCCGCGTCCCTGCTGTGGTCAGAACATCTCTTTAAAACAAACAAGCAACAACAACAACAATTTCTCACATTTTGGTTCCACCTCCTTTCCATCATGGAAACTGAGTGATGCTGGCATCTTTTTTCACTCTTTCAAAAGCATGGGGTGGAGTGAGGGTCGCGCTGTGTACAAGAATTACAGCAAAACACAACAAAAACAATAAAGCCACAGTAATTCTGCAGGTTTCAGGCAAGGGACATTCTCAGCCTTACCTGGAGATGTGGGTGATGGAACCTAGGATATTCTGCATGTAAATCCAATGCTCTGCTGTTGAAATACAGTGGTTCCCCTTAAAACAAAGTAAGATTCTAGTCCTCATGATTCTGAATAAAGTGCTGATTTAGAATATGCATGCAAAGCTCAGCCACTGAGCTGCGGTCCCTATACACAAACGCACGTGCTTTTATTCATCAAACAGTATTACCTCCCACCAGATTAACTGGGGGAACTAGTCCTTAGCTGATAGATCAGTTTAAGTTTGCAGCCCTTAGAATAATGTTACAAATAGACAAGTCATTTAAAAAAGCCTGGAGATGCCTTTTCACTTAAGACAAGTGCTGGATCAGGCCAATGGCCCATCTAGTCCAATAGCTTGTTCTCCCCAGGGGCCTCCTGATGCCTTTGAAGCCTGCAAGCTGGACGTGAGCAGCATCCTGCCTACCTGTGACTCAGCAACTCACAGGTATTCAGCAACTCATGACACCTCTGACAGTAGAGGTGGAACAGAGCCATTGTGGCTAGCAGCCAATGACAGCCTGGCCCTTCATGCTCAATCTAATCCTCTTTAGTTGACACTTTGGGTCTCTTCCAATTCTACAATTCTTCTAAAGCCATCCAAGTAACTGGCCATTTTTTTGCTTTTAACTGTTCTGGGGTCTGTGCCTTCCTTGTTTTCTTTTTCTTTCCTTCTTTCCTTCCTTCCATGGGAGCCAGTGTGGTGTAGTGGTTAAGAGTGGTAGTCTCGTAATCTGGGGAACCGGGTTCGCGTCTCCGCTCCTCCACCTGCAGCTGCTGGGTGACCTTGGGCCAGTCACACTTCTCTGAAGTCTCTCAGCCCCACTCACCTCACAGAGCGTTTGTTGTGGGGAGGAAGGGAGAGGAGGTTGTGAGCCGCTTTGAGACTCCTGAAGGGGAGTGATTGTTAGGATATACAGTGGTACCTTGGGTTACAGACGCTTCAGGTTACAGACTCCGCTAACCCAGAAATAGTACCTCGGGTTAAGAACTTTGCTTCAGGATGAGAACAGAAATCATGCTCCAGTGGTGCAGCGGCAGCAGGAGGCCCCATTAGCTAAAGTGGTGCTTCAGGTTAAGAACGGTTTCAGGTTAAGAATTGACCTCTGGAACGAATTAAGTACTTAACCCGAGGTACCACTGTAGTTCTATTCCACGTTAAAAGGGTCAGGCATGACTGTTGTGTATCACATGCCTGTTTACATCCACCACAGTCTGCTGGGAACTTCCGTTGTACAGTGGTACCTCAGGTTAAGTACTTAATTCGTTCCGAGGTCCATTCTTAACCTGAAACTGCTCTTAACCTGAAGCACCACTTTAGCTAATGGGGCCTCCCATGACTGCCGCACCGCCGGAGCACAATTTCTGTTCTCATCCTGAAGCAAAGTTCGTAACCTGAGGTACTATTTCTGGGTTAGCAGAGTCTGTAACCTGAAGCGTATGTAACCTGAGGCGTATGTAACCTGAGGAACCACTGTATGTTGCTTTTGTGTTACTGCTGTTTTGCTGGAGACGAAGGCAAGCAGACATGTTTTCCTTTGTTCCTGAACTATGCAGAATAAATGCTGTAAATATGTTTGCACATTTCTATGTCCGACGCATCTGCTGTGTGATGATTTACACACATCTCTAAACGTATCTGAGGCTCATCTCGCTGTTTGATGCTGCTCCAAGGGAGACCGGCGGCCGGCCGGTGGCTGGAGGCAGCTGGCGCCCTGCCTGATGCCCCCGTCTTCCCGGCAGTATCCCAACAGCGATAAAGCGGGACATCAAATCCAAACTCTTCTTCTTCCTTCCTTCCTTTCTTCCTCTCCAGGTCTTGGGTCCATCTCACCTTCTTGCGTCTTCAACTCCTGCTGCTGCTTCCGAGCCCAAGAGAAATGCCGCCCTCTGGCCGCATTCCCCACACCCCTCCCTCACCCAGGCTTTGCCCCCCACCCTGGCCGGCAGCTCTGCCCAGGGCTACCCCAGCAGTACCCCCTCTCCAATCCGCCTTGCTTTGCTGCTGCCAGTAGTCACTTTTTCCACTGGGGAGGCCAACCTCTCATGCCCTTGGAAGAGAGAGCGCTGTTCCCAAGCCAGCTGGCCAACCCCAAAGCACAACACGTCCTGAGGGCCATGGACTCTCCCGCGAGGAAGTCGGGAGGAGGAGCTTTTCCTGGGCTGGAGTTCCTTCCTGACTCTCCCCTGTCATCTTGGGAGGAAAAAGAGACGCAGCAGGAGGTTCGTCATGGCGCTCGTCTCCTTGGCGAGGCCTGCCTTGGGGTCAAGGCTGAGATGGCACTGGTGGAGGCCAGGTCCTGCGGCAAACTGTTTGTGGGTCCCCGTGCGGCAGGGAAAGCTCTGCAAGGCTCCTCACAACTCAGCAACCTCCAGCCAGCAAGTGCCCCAAACACTGTTGGCCCTGGTTTTAGGCCAGTGGCTGGTGGGAAACCTGACTGGGCCATGCCCTCTCTGCAAGTTTGAGGAAAGGTCTTCCTTTCTCTCTCTTTCTTCGTGGAAGAACCCCCCGCCTTCCTGCCAACACAGCTGAACTTCTGCCTGGCATCGCCCTCTGTCTGTCTGCTCCAAATCAGTCATAGCTTCAGGTCTCGTTTCCTTGCAAAGTCAGCAGCGCAGAATTTCCCGATCCCCAAACCAAAGAGAAGCTGCTTGCCTGGGCAGACTTGTGTGATGGAATGACCACAGGACTCTGTGTCTCTAGGATGCAGTTCTGCCCAGCGAACCAAAGTCTGAAAGCTCCCAGAAATAAGCCAAGGATGTTTCCATAGACCAGCCAAAGTTCACTCCTCCTTGCTAAAAGCTGCCTGTATCTATGCGTGCATGTTTAATAAAGAATACCTGAGAACACTCCTGATCCGGTTGACGGCCTGATTCTGGGGGCATGAGATGGCCTTTCATTCCTGATTTGATTGGCTCCAGCCTGACACCTTTTCTGGGTGCTAAATTGCCCACAGAATAGGAGCACCTGCCATGTGTAGGATGGCGATTCCTGCATCGCAGGGGGTTGGACTAGATCAGGCGTCCCCAACCTTTGGCCCTCCAGATGTTTTGGACTACAATTCCCATCATCCCTGACCACTGGTCCTGTTAGCTACGGATCATGGGAGTTGTAGGCCAAACCATCTGGAGGGCCACAGGTTGGGGGTGCCTGGCCTAGGTGACCTTGAAGGTACATTCCAACTCTACAATTTTGATTCTGTGATTGTTTATCCACAAGCCATAATGTTGCCAAGTTTCCCTAATATGACAAGACCCTGGTTGGGGGGGGGCGGGGGCTGAAGGATACCTCCCTCCTAGAACCATAAAATTGCAGAGTTGGAAGCTTTTAATGTGTGACATTTTTGTTAAGTTGTGGGAGAACATATCAAACGACACAGTGATTCTTCAAACAGCTCTTGTTTATTCACAGGCCAGAACAGAACTGAACTGAAGGGTTCAGCCAGCCTGCTTATACAGTATAGAGCTCCACTACAACGTAACTGTAACAAATTTCTAAAACTATCCAATCACTGAACGTCACTTTCGATCCCTTATTTGCATATGTGGACCTGAGTGAAAACTATCTACAGTATCCCCCTGCTGGCCCAGGGTGAGAACTTCAGTACATAACAATTTTAATGTATTTTTTATCTTTGTTGGAAGCCGCCCAAAGTGGCTGGGGAGACAAATATTAAATTATTATTATTATTGCTATTACTACTACACCCAAGGGTCATCTAGCCCAACCCCTGCAATGCAGGAATCATGGGTAAAGAATCCCTGACAGATGGCCACCCAGCCTTCCGTAAACTAATGCACACTGTGTGCCTGTGTTGCATGTTATTTATATTTCCTTGTGGCAAACTGCAAAAGATATATAGGTCATCTATTTGAAATCCCTGCTCTGCTTAACTGAGCAAACCAGAACACTTAGCTTAAAGAGCCTTAAACCTCTCTCTGTTTGGCCACTCACTTGTGGGAATTATTCTTTGATATGTTTTACATAAATTGTACATTATGAAAGAGAATGAGAGAGAAGGTTGTTGATGTGCATAATATTCAAGGAAGACCAACAGGAAGACCGTTCCCTGCTCTCAGGAACTTACAGTTTAAAATCTGAGAGACAGGCGGAAGGCAAGAAAATGACTCTGAGGGTAAACAAGGAAGAACCCAGGCTCATCTCGGTTACACCTAAGTCCTATTGATGCCAGCAGGGTAGGATTTTGTGAGCCCCAGTCAGCAGAATAAGCAGGAGCCCCCCCCAAAAAAACATAGCTACAGGACTGCGTTACCTTTGGGGAAGGGTTAGAGCCTCTGTCCCTGGGCTTAATCCCCAGTCTCGTCTCCAGGTAGCACTGGGAATATTCCCCACCTGAAACCCTGGGAAGCCTCCTGCCAGTAGACGATACTGAGCTAGATGGACAAATCGTCTAAGTCAGTATAAGGCAGATGCGCCTGTTTTCTTGCCTCTTGGAAGAGCGGCTATCAATACTGTAGGGTTTTTTAAGAAGAGATGCAGCTGCTGTCTTTTTGCAGAAGTCACCTCATCACTGCTGAGAGTCTTCCCCACCGCATAGAATCCTGCATCATGGCTGCTCCTGTCTTACCTGGGCAGGTGAAGGTGCTTTTTACTGGCTGGTCTGTTGCAAAGGTGGGTAAGGAATGAATTGACAGGCAAGAGAGTGATTGGCAAGGCCACAGGAGAAAGCGAGAGATGGGAGGTAGACATGAAACGGCCACAAACATGACAGCAAAGCTTCCAGGATTCCAGACCAAAGGCCCAACCCCTTGGCTTTCAGGCAGGGAACACACACACACACACACACACACACACACACACACACACACACACACACCCTACACCTCTATTCTCCATCCAGGCAAACAGTTCCAACTCTATGATCTATGTTCAAGAGGCATTATGAGAGTTCAAGGTCACAATTCAGGCCAGGCAAAAACACCCAAGGAGGGTACAAAGCAGGGACAAGGAGAGGTGCATCGTGGGGAGAGTTTGGAGGGCCAGAGAGAGAGGTTTAAAGGGCCACATCCCTAGCCCTTGGGGCCAGGGGTTCCCACACACACACTCTAATACAAAAGTAGCTGTTTATACCTGGCCTGCAAAAAAAGGGGGGTGAAAATTCCATTTCGACTGAGAACCAATTATGAAAGATAGCAGTTATCCTTGTAAAAGGTAAAGGGACCCCTGACCGTTAGGTCCAGTCGTGGCCGACTCTGGGGTTGCAGTGCTCATCTCACTTTATTGGCCTTGGGAGCCGGCGTACAGCTTCCGGGTCATGTGCCCAGCATGACTAAGCCGCCTCTGGCGAACCAGAGCTGTGCACGGAAATGCTGTTTACCTTCCCGCCAGAGCTGTACCTATTTATCTACTTGCACTGGTGTGCTTTCGGACTGCTAGGTTGGCAGGAGCAGGGACCGAGCAACGGGAGCTCACCCCATCACGGGGATTCGAACTGCCGACCTTCTGATCGGCAAGCCCAAGAGGCTCAGTAGTTTAGCCCACAGCACCACCCATGTCCCTTTCACACAAATACTCTAGTACAAAAGTACAAAAGCAACTACTCTATTCCGAACTTAAAAATGGAAAGTGTAATGCTGGTGGTCAACGAAAGAGGTTTAAAGACTCTCTCAAAGCAAATCTAAAAAAAAATGTAGTATAAACACAGACAACTGGGAAACACTGGCCTGTGAGCGCTCCAGTTGGAGAACAGCCTTCCCCAAAGAATTACACGCCTAGCGACTCACACTTATAACACATTTAAAAAACCTGACGTGTGAACCCCACCAACCCAGAGAAGATATTGGGCAGAAGAGCAATGGAAGTCCCTCATTTTCGAGATTATCTTACAGTCATTGTTAACAATTTCTGTTTGAAATTTCGAATCTTTTTCTTTATACCCTTTTTCTTTCACATCCTTTTTGAACATATCGTTTATCTGATGGTAGTGCAGCCAGTCATATACATGTTCTTTTACTTGCTCATATAAGGAAAGGCTTCCCTTAGGCCTGGCCGGCCCAGCCATTGGGCAGCAGGGTGAGGTGACTGCCTCAGGCGGCGGACCCAGAGGGGTCAGGCAGGTGTCGGGGGACAAGAGATGCTAAATTCTCGAGAATAATCTGTGGGAGAATATTCTCGAGAATACTCTCGATTAATGAGAATATTAGAGAATTTTCATTTAAAATAGGAGAATATTCCTTTTAATGCATTGAAAATGATATAAATTAAAGGCATTGAAAGTGATATAATTAGCTAATATACATGTTTATTCATGGGTAAACTTGTTCAGATGGCAACCAAAAACTATACAGGTACTTTTCTTCAATAGGGCAATGCATTGAATTCCCATTCTTTGATTTTTGGCACCAAACTTGAAAATTCAGCATGAATGACTCGTGTTAATCATTAAGCCTGTCACTAACCGTATATTTACCATCAACTTTGAATTCTAATTATATTGTGTATGTATGAAATGTAGCTTTTAAAGTAAAAGGAATATAAAAAAAACCCTCAGGTCCGCTACTTGAGTATGTTCTTTAATAAGCATATCTACATGGTACAGTATTTCCAGTGCAACACTAATAAAATCAATATAAAGTTTAAAACAAATGCTGTTATTTCCAGAAAATAAAACACAAATAATCAGTAATGACAAGTTACATAACATCAGAAATGCCAATTACTATCTGTTTAGACAAGTAAGGCAACACACAACGTATTTAAATTATAACTTATAAATTGTCACAAGAAAGACATTTATTTAAAAAATAGGCTTTAAGTAACAGTTTGTGGAGAATATTCCCCAGAGAATTTTCTAGCAGAGAATATTCTCGAGATTATTTTCATTCTCGAGAATATTCTCACCTCACCACATTTGTTTAATTTTTTTAAAAAACCTGATTGCTTATCACCCTTCCTTGTTTTCAGCTGTTTCTATTTCAGCTGTAAGGCGCCTCGTGTCCCTGCCACAATATTAATATATATAACATTAATATTAATAATAATAATAATAATAATAATAGGTGGTGGGCGATTCACAAGGAAATGAAAAGATTGCAATAAGATTGTTTCATTTTCTTTCTATGTATATAAAATTTGTATATAATTTTTGTATACATGTTCGAAAATATATTATAGTAAGTCCCGTAATGTAATATGACAACGTTCACCGTTGTAATATAAGAATGTTAACAAATAAATAAAATGCAAATTTTTAAAAAAGAGTAGAAGGGAATGCTGGGGGTGGTGTTTTTTTTTGGTGGGGATATATTTTCCTTTGCCTCGGGCAACCCAAAGTGTCTTGGGGCCGGCCCTGTCCTTAGGCTATCCCAGGGACTGGGGCGGCCATGACGCTGGGGCTGAAGCAGGATTGGGGCATTTCTGGGGGGCAGAAACTGCCTTGCTGAAGAGACCCACTTCCCCCCCCCCAGACATTTGACACCCCATAAGAGATATTTTAGGGTCTTTTTTATAATATTTATTGCTTTTAAGGATTACAAAAAAAGGAAAAGAAAAGAACAGAAAAGAAAAGAAAAAAGACAAAAAAGACAATACAATATATAGACAATACAAAACACAACCTAAACCCATTAAACTAAACCCATTAAACTAAACCCAATCCCTAACCCTAACCCTAAAAGAAAAAAAACAATTTTAAAAACATACATCACATCTTTTCCATACTCTATCTTTCATTCCCTTGTTTCCTCGACCTCCTCTCACCTCCCTTTTTGTATTCCACTTCTGTTAATTGTTTCAGCAAATCCTTTCCATCTTTCTCTAATTTTTATCATATTATAGATAACATATTTTTTAACCTTATTTTCCATTAAAACTGAAATACTTATATATGCTTAACTCCTTATAACATTTCTGCTAAGGCCATAAAATATCATTCCACCATTTTTCTATCACTCATTAATTTTACAATATTTCTATATATAAACTTTAAATTTTACAATCTTCTTCCACCATCTCCTATTTTAGGGTCTTTTCTAATCTCTTGAATAGTGTATTTTAATAATGCATTTTAAAAGCTGTTTTGACCCGCCCTTTTCAGACCTCATGGTGGAGGGCGGGTGAGAAATGTAATATAATAAGATTCATGCTATACCGGAGGGGTATATGGGTGAGTTTTTTTGTCAAAAACTCTGTTTCTCCCCTCACTCTGAAAGGAATATTTGCCCACCCCCTCAATTCAGTAACCTCAGTGCTCATGTTTTAGGGATGAGGGGTCAACTGAATTATTCCTGTTCTTATGGTATTCTTATTTCATAAGATCTATACATTGCTTGATTGAAAACAAACCCCAAACCCTGAAAGCAGCTTACAAAAAAAATAATTAAATTACGAATAAGAAGAATGAATAACCATTTAAGACTTTCAAAAAGTTAAAATGGGTTGTGGCGGATGATGCTGAGAGCCTGAAGTCTCTGGATTCAGGTGAAAATGTATGGACACAGCTCAATAATATAACCGGTCGGACAGTGGCGTAGCGTGGGTTGTCAGCACCCGGGGCAAGGCAAGTAATTTGCGCCCCCTAACCCTAACCCCCAGATGTTGCGCCCGGTGCGGCCGGCCCCCCCTGCCCCCCACGCTACGCCACTGCGGTCGGAGCAGAGATGGGCAGGAGGGGCACTCTGTGCATGCTCAGAGGGCGAGGGATCAAGGGATCAAGCCAGACCACCCCTCATTGGGGAGGGAAACTGACAGGGCTGCCGAAATAACAGGAATAAAGGACATTTCATCCACCTCAAACTCTTCCCAAACTTTTCTCCTCCCTGTCACATAGCAAAACTGTAAGCTCATGAAGGCAGGGAACCTTTTTTTTTTTTTTTGAAACGGGGCTCTGGCCCATGGATCTCGGGACATGGAATAATAAGAATAATAAGATAATTTCATTTATGGATGCTTTACAAAATAACAGGAGACTGAGGCGATAACCTTGAAACAATAGGAACAATCGTAATAGTACAGTTTTATTTGCGGATGCTTTATCAAATTGCAGGAATCCGAGGTAATATCCTAGAAGTAATTGTAAAAGTGGCAACAACTTTTTTTTATGGACGATTCACAAAAAGACAGGTGTCTATGTAATAGTCACATCTTTTCTCTGTGTATATGTGGTGATGGATGACTAATAGTATTAGGCAGTGCTTTTCCTTTAAAAAAATGTTTAGGGGTGCTCTCATTTTGTCTCCAGAAAATCACCATTTTATAGTTCAGATTGGGAAAAATTAATACAGTAAATGGACAAAAGTACAAAGATTTACAAAATGTTTAGGGGTATGCGTCATTGTCGTCCCGTCCCCCCCAAATGCACTGGTATTAGGTTGCAATCACATTCCCCCTTACCATTCCCCACTGAACTGGTTGGGACTTACTTCTGAGTAGACCCAGCTAGGGGGGTTGAGTGTTAATCACTGTTTAACTGTTTTCAGTTCTGAATTTTAAATGCTTGTAACCTGCCCTGGGACCTGTGAGTGAAGGGCAGATTAATAACAATAATAATAATAATAATAATAATAATAATAATAATAATAATAATAAAAACCCAGTTATTAGACATAATAGTGCCAGGGCAGCCACTTTGTCCAGCCAGCCATCCCTTGCCTCCCCTTCTTGGAAAAGACCTGACATTTGGGAATCTGATCTTGTGCGCTGATATCAGGCCAGATCCATCCCTAATAAATGCAGGGACAACAACAAAAACAGTTGTTGTTGTTGACCTTAGTGCACGCCGAGTGCCGGGGTCCGGGACATCGCTGTCAACGTTTTCCCTTTTTTAAGGGAAATCCCCATATTCCGAATAGGATTCCTCGCAAGAAAAGGGCAAAGTTGACAGCTATGGCTCCAGGACTGCTTCTGTGGGATTTTCCTGCGCTGCAGGAGCCGGTTGGACTAGATGCCCCTTTGACCCTCTTCGAAATAGCATAGCATAGCATAGCACTGTAGAGTTGGAAGGGACCCTGAGGATCATCTAGTCCAACCCCCTGCAATGCAGGAATATGCAGCTGGTCCACACAGGGATCGAACCTGCAACCTCGGCGTTATCAGCACCATACAGAAATCTACAGGTCTCTTAACAGAGCTGTCCACTTTCCCCTTGCGAGGAATCCTATTCGGGGTAAGGGAATTTCCCTTGGGAAAAGTTGACAGCTGTGTTTGTTAACACAATAAATAACAGCCCTCATGACGATGCAGGAAAGAGACGGAGACTATTGAGGATTAATCATTAACCCACGAATGAAGAATCCATGCTAGGCTTTGCAAAAAGCAGCGCCACAGGCGGCCCAGTGCATGCACAGAAAAGCCATTGCCTTGATCCTAATGTTGTTATTGATGAGGATGATGATGATGAAGGGGGGGGGTCTCTC
This sequence comes from Podarcis gaigeae, assembly GCF_964106915.1. Taxonomy (NCBI): domain Eukaryota; kingdom Metazoa; phylum Chordata; class Lepidosauria; order Squamata; family Lacertidae; genus Podarcis; species Podarcis gaigeae. Next base: position 837,814 of record NC_139693.1, on the reverse strand, counting down.
CTCCTCTTCCTCCCCCCTCCCACCTGCGGCAGAAGGATCCCTCCTGCAGGAGAGGAGAAGGAGGCAGAGAGGGGAGGGATTAGCTGGGAAGGAGACGGAGGGAGGGCGAAGCTTAAGCCGGGGAGCCTTTCCGTCCGTGCCCCCCCCTCCTTGCAGCAGCAGCCTTGAGCTGGAAGGAAAAGAAGAAGGAGAAGGAGGAGGAGGAGGAAGAGGAAGGAGAGGCAAGGAGCCCAGGGAGGGAGGAGAGGTCGCCTGCGCCCCCATTGCTTTCCCTTTTGCGCTCTGCGCCCTCCTTCCTTCCTTCCTTCCTTCCTCCCCTTCCTCCTTCCCTCCTTCCCTGCCGCCCCTCCCTCTTGTTTGGGGCCGGGGGGGGGGAGGCTGGGCAGGGCTGCCTCCTCCCGAGAGGGGTGGGGAAGCGGGGCTGGGAAAGGCTGGGGCTCGGAGGTCTGCAACTAGGCCTCGCCTTCCCGGGGAGAAAAGGGAGGAAAAACCTCGCCGGAGGAAGCGCAGCCAAAGGGTGGTGGTTTCTCTCTGTTTTTAAAGTAGTGGTAGCAAGAATACGGCCCTTGGGAGGCAGGCAGGGCTTGCAAAGGGCGCGGGGGGGGGGCGTGTTTCTAGGCCATTGCACAGAGAGGGCAGGGGGAGAATTCCCCCTCCCGGGGTAGGAAAAAGAGGAGGAGGAGGAGGCGCTGCTGCTGCTGCTGCTGCAGAGGCAGAGATGGTGGCTGGTGCAAGGAGGGGGCTTCGCTTGCAGCCGCCGCCTCCCCCCCTCTCCGGGCTGATGTGTTTGTCCTTCCTCTTGCCCTGCAAAGATCCAGAGGACTGAGGAGGAAAAAGGAGGAAAAAGAAGGAGGAGGAGAGGAAAGGGGACGCGCCCGCCTCTTCAATGGAGGGTCCCTTCTTCGCTCATTCATTTCTGGAGCTGCGTCTCAGGAGCTGCAAAGCGAGGCTGCTGCCCTTCCGAGGGAAGCTGCTGGGCGAGAGGTAGAGAGGAGGCGAGGAGAAAGCAACTTCGGAGGACATTTTCCTTTTCCTTTCTTTTTTTGCCAGGAGGCTTCTTCACAACAAGGACCCCAAACCTCCCCTTCCCCACCCCTTGCCCTCCCCTCCCCTCCCCTCCAGCACCCCCTCCCCCATGCCACATTCTGGGTTTGTGTGTGTATTTCTTTACTTAATTTATTCCCCTCTCTCTGCACGACAGCTTTGTGTTCTGGGATATGTGTGTGTATATGTATACATATACATACATAGATATATATCCCCTGTGTTTTCCTCCAAGAAATAATTAAGAACCCCCTTTTTTTATTTAAATGATCGAACTGGACGTTGGCACTGCACATTTTTAATTTATTTTTTCAAGATTCTGAGGAGCGAGGAAACCGAAGCGCATGAAAGAGAAAAGCAACTGATTTGAGAGGATAAGTTGGTCTCATCTCTCTCTCTCTCTCTCTCTCTCTCTCTCTCTCTCTCTCTCTCTCTCTGCTACTTTAAGAGAAAAGGCCGCAGCGTAAAAGCCCGATATTTTATTCCGTCTGTGTTGTGTGTGTGTCTCTCTCTCGCTGCAAACAGAAGAACAGCTGGTAAAACTGGATTATAAGGATGTTTTGATCGGTGTTTTGCAGTTAAGACTTTAATATTTGGATGGGAACCTCTGCCTCTGTTCCAGTTGGCTCTTCCAATCCCGTTCATAACCTTGAAAAAAGTTTTTTTGGGGGGAGATAGAGTGGGAGAGTTAATTTGAAAAGGAGAGTTGTCAAGAAGAAGAAGAAGAAGAGGAAAAAGAATAAGAAGAATCAGGTCCTGCAAGGGCTGGGGGGCGATGCCTGGAGAATACATATCCCGGGAGGTGATGGACTGGCAGAACCCAGGCTCTTGACTGCAGGAGGAGAAATCACTTTTGCCTTCTTGTCTCTCTCTTCCTGGGGAGGGGGAAGGAAGACTTGCAGCGGAAATCATTTTCGCCAGGAAGAAAACGACGCCCCCCACCTCCCGCACCCAGGCAGCCAAAGACCCAGGGTGAGCCCCCTGGTGTGCTGGATTTGACCGCAAGCCATGAACATGAGGCCGCCTCAGACTGCACTAGACAGGTAGGTAGGTGATGTGGTTGGGGGTTTTTTGGGGGGGGGGGGGTTAGTGGTGGTGCTGGGTTTGCTCAGCGTCGCCTTGCCTTGTGGTTGAGGTTCGGTGGCTGCTGGTCGATTTATGAATGGGTGAACGTAAGCCCGTGCGGGGGAAGGAAGGATGGCCAGAGCCCAGATGGCTGGTGGGTTGGCCTTCGCTCAAGACGCTGGCAATGGTCCTGCGACTTGGCCCTGCCGAGGGGGCAATGCCCTGTCTGGCTTTCTCTTGCTCTGCCTCTATTGCAGATACATTTGGGCTGATCCTTCAGTGCCTTGAAGCAGCTGAACTTTATTCGAGTTGTCCCATTCCCCCAGCCCTTGCATTCCGCTTTCCTCTGTTTGTTTGGTCCATGGAGGCTATGGTGGTTTTCAAACTTGGTGCCAGGGAATTCTGGGAGGTGTCTAGAGTTGGGCAGATCAAGAAGAGCCTGTCTTCTGTGACCTATCTACTCGCTATTCCAAGGGGGGCGGTGGTGGTGTCCCTCCAGACTCCAACTCCCATCAGCACCGGCCGATGAGAATTGTATTTCCAATATCTTGAGGGCACCTCCTGCTGCATAATGTGGGTGCCATAGCTGAACACAGAGTGTGTTCTGGGGTGCCCTGTTGAGTCACTTGGGGTTATGTTGAGGTCCACATGGGATGCAGGTGGCGCTCCACAGAGCCTAGGACTTGCCGATCAGAAGGTCGGTGGTTCGAATCCCCGCGGCGGGGTGAGCTCCAGTTCCTCGGTCCCTGCTCCTGCCAACCTAGCAGTTCGAAAGCACGTCAAAGTGCAAGTAGAGAAATAGGTACCACTCCGGCGGGAAGGTAAACGGCATTTCCATGCACTGCTCTGGTTCGCCAGAAGCGGCTTTGTCATGCTGGCCTCATGACCCAGAAGCTGTACGCCGGCTCCCTCAGCCAATAAAGTGCGATGAGCGCCTCAACTCCAGAGTCGGCCCCGACTGGACCTAATGGTCAGGGTTCCCTTTACCTTTACCTATGTTGAGGTCCAGGTGGGCAGGGCTCTGCATGGACTAAGTGTGCTCCATAGAGCACCCCACAGAATTCTTAACAATACACAAGGATTCCCTGGCAGGTAGGTCAGTAGTGTGGGAACTATCCAGCCTGGAGGTAGAGAGTCTGGAACGCCCAAACATCCCCACGTAGGGCCCACTTTGTGATAAACCTCACTGACGAAGCAGCACCCTGCTGTGATCCCATGTATGCGCCAGAGGAGATGCAGCAACCTGGCTGTCACCACCCTAAACATCATTGTGTGGCCGGTGATGTGAACCCATGAACCACGACCAAGCAATGTCTGATTCCATTAATGGGCCTGGGTTTACAAACGGGGGGAATTCACAGAAGACGGGTCCATCAGTTGCTCCTAAATGCGATGGCTGTGTTGAAACGTCCACATCCAGGGGCAATCTACTTCTGAAGCTTGTCTGGTGTTTCCCCTCACCCCCTCCTGGCTTCCTGGAGACACCTGTGAGAAGCAGGATGCTGGACTAGACAGCACTGGTCTGATGCAGGTGCGCAAAGCTCCTCTGTCGCCTGTGGCAAGTTAACTGCCTGGCCTCATTTAAGATGTTGGTACAAATGAAATCGGAGCTGGGACCCACATACTTTCTGGGACGCCTCCCCCAATACCTACCTGTCATTGCTTCTCGATCTATAGTGGAGGTCCTTCCTGTGAGTGAGGCCTGTGGTGTGGGGCAGGGCTTTCTCTGTGGAGGCCCCCCCACTTGTGAAACCCGCTTCCGGCTGAGATTCAGTTGTTCCCCTTTCCCATTTTGTCAACGTTCAGGATATTAAAGCGTATTTATTCCAACAGGCTTTGAGCAGCTAGTGATAAATATTTTTGACAAACTGATTTGTCATAATGTTAGCTGTTGTTTTGTGATAGTTGTGTTGTGTTTCAAGGTGGTTCTTGGATTCCCTGGATCTTGGCAAGAGGAAAATCGGGATAGGCGGACAATGAGCGTATAAATCCCGCCACCATGACCGAAAGATCCCCCACAAATGAATAGCTGAAGGGGAAAGGAAGGCTCGTGTCCTGCTTGTGGGCTTCCCATGATGGGCATCTGGGTATAATAATAATATTATAATAATTTATTATTTATACCCCGCCCATCTGGCTGGGTTTTCCCAGCCACTCTGGGCGGCTTCCAACAAAACACTAAAATACAATAACCTATTAAACATTAGAAGCTTCCTTCAGATGTCTTCTAAAAGTCTGGTAGTTGTTGTTCTCTTTGACATCTGCTGGAAGGGTGTTCCACAGGGCGGGCGCCACCACCAAGAAGGCCCTCTGCCTGGTTCCCTGTAGCTTGGCTTCTCGCAGGGAGGGAACCGCCAGAAGGCCTCGGAGCTAGACCTCAGTGTCTGGGCAGAATGATGGGGGTGGAGATGCTCCCTCAGGTATACTGGGCTGAGGCCACCGTGAGGACAGGAGGCTGGACTGGATGGGTCCACTTTGGCCTGATCCAGCAGGCTCTTCTTATGTTCTTGTAACTGTAATTCTGAAGCATAAAGTGCATCTGATGGTCACTGGTGTTGACGTTACTAGCACATTTCTATGTAGACGTCTGTTTGCCTTTGGTGGGGTGGAGACCTTAATCAGACCGGCAGCCTCATGGGCCGTGTTTGATGGGCCTCCCAGGCTGCCCGCTTGTTCACTGATGGGCACGGTGACATCTGATGGGTCTTCAGGCCTGCTTTCTGCTGTGAAGTTGGATTCCCCATGGATCCAGCCACACCTCACCTCAGGGGTGGGATAGGTGGACACTGTCTGGGAGGAGCTGGGCCAAACTTTACCTGTGGGCCGGAGGTTCCCCACGCCTGGCCTGTGACGCTGTAATGCCTTAGGAGCGGGAAGGCATGAAGGCATTTTTTTCTGAGTAGGGCGAGGGGGTTTGGGGATTTGCCTTCTACTTTCCCCTCTTCTTCCACACCCACCTGATGTTGGTCTGTGTGGGCAAACGGGAGGCGGAAGTGTTTGCAGATCCATATCTTCTATTTCAAATATTCTGCACCCTGCTTTTCCATGGGTTTTTTTTTTACAGCAGTGAGTCACGTTAAAAGATGTGGTTAAGTCACATCAGCACTGCAAAGTCAGCGGCAAAAGGGACGGTGCAAGAAATCATAGAATTCTAGAGTTGGAAGGGATCCTAAGGATCAACTTGTCCAAATGTCTGCAATGCAGGAATTGCAGCTAAAGCATCCTTGACAGATATAATAATAATAATAATAATAATAATAATAATAATAATAATAATATCCCAGCCACTTTGGGCGGCTTCCAACAAAATATTAAAATACAGTAATGCATCAAACACTAAAAGCTTCCCTCAACAGGGCTGCCTTCAGATGTCTTCTAAAAGTCAGATAGTTGTTTATTTCTTTGACATCTGGTGGGAGGCTGTTCCACAGGGCGGGTGCCACCACCGAGAAGGCCTTCTGCCTGGTTCCCTGTAACTTGGCTTCTTGCAGGGAGGGAACCACCAGAAGGCCATCGGCGCTGGACCTCAGTGTCCGGGCTGAACAATGGGGGGTGGAGACACTCCTTCAGGTATACTGGACTGAGGTTGTTTAGGGCTTTCAAGGTCAGCACCAACACTTTGACTTGTCCTCGGAAACGTACAGGGACTCAGTGTAGGTCTTTCAAGACCAGTGTTATGTGGTCTCTGCGGCCGCTCCCAGTCACCAGTCTGGCTGCCACATTCTGGATTAATTGCAGTTTCCGGGTCACCTTCAAAGGTAGCCCCACGTAGAGTGCATTGCAGTAGTCCAAGTGGGAGATAACCAGAGCATGCACCACTCTGGCGAGACAGTCTGCAGGCAGGTAGGGTCTCAGCCTGCGTACCAGATGGAGCTAGTAAACACCCAACAAACCCTTCCACTGTCAAACTGCTCTTACTGTAGGAAAGTTCTTCCTATTGTCTTTCTTGTAACTTGAATATATTGTTTTGAGTCCTTCTCTCTGGAGAAGCAGAAAACCAGTTTGCTCCGTCTTTCACGTCACAACCCTTCAGATATTTGAAGATGGCTGTCATGTCCTCTCTCGGTCTTCTAAGGCTAAGCATACCCAACTCCAGCTGTTCCTCATCAGGCTTGGTTTCCAAACCCTTCATCATCTTGGTCGCCCCCTCTGCACACACTCCAGCTTCTCAATATCATTACACAGGGGGCCCCAGAACTGGACGCAGGATTCCAGGTGGAGTCTGGCCAAGGCAGGATAGAGTGGTACTATGCATGGACGCAGCAAAGCCTTCTGTTGGGGGAGGGAGCAGAACCGAGCTATCTGTGACACGATTGGTCAGTTAAGTCTTTTTGTTTATTTACTTGATGGGGGGGCAGCTGCCCCTCCCTCCCCCCCCATGGCTACACCCGTGGTACTATGACTTCCCTTGAAGCCAGAAAGCAGTTTGCAGTGCCAAGTACCCTCTGAGATACCCACCTTGCCTTAAACCCACTCATGATGCGTCTGTTTGAGGAAGGAGTTCCATGCAGCTATATAATAGATTTTAAAAATTTTGTTTTATTTTGAAAAAGGATTTGTATGTTGATTTTTCACCACAACGTAACAAATCAGTGTGCAACGTAATTTAACAATATTGTAAAACTTACAGTAAAACATTTGTACCTAATTGCAGATTGTATGTAACAACCTCTAATAATAAATAATAAATTTTTATTTATACCCCGGCCAGAACCAGGCTCAGGGCAGCTTAATACCAATAAAATTACAATAAAACATAATGGGGGGGGGGGACGGGACAAAAAACAACAACAGTTAATTAAAATACGGGTTAAAATACAATTTAAAACGCAGCCTCATTTTAGTAGTAGCCCATAAATCAAAACCATAAGGGGAGGGAAACATAAGGGTCAGACCGGTCCCATAACCAGGGTGAAAGCCGGACTGAAATGGATCCAGAGCCGATGTTTCATCCAGAAACCTACCAAACTGTTTGGCAACCGCTCTCTCAATTACCTTACCCAGTTACGGAAGATTCAAAACCGGGCGGTAATTGGCTAGATCTAAAGGATCTAGAGATGTTTTCTTTAAGAGCGGACGCACCGCTGCTTCCTTCAACTCCCCTGGGAAAGTCCCCGTGCCAAGGGACCAGTTGATGATCTCACCCAGGGGGGTCTGCACCTCGTCTGGCCATGCTCTAATCATCCAGGACGGGCATGGGTCAAGGGGACAAGTTGGCTGGGCCTTCCAGCTCCAAGTGGTCCAATTCTGGACCCGAGGACAGTATACACAAATCCTCATCCCATTGGACATGATGAGAGCAGCAGACTTCCTTCTCCATGGTCTGAGGACAGGTGGTCCATGTCTTTCCTCACATGAAATGGAGAGGCAAACTCCTTCTCTGGCTGAAGGAGAGGGCTAGGTTGGTCTCCCCTTTGCTGTTTTCCTGGGAGACAGTGGGCGCAGTCTCCCATGGGCCGCTAGTCCTTGACCAATGGCAGAAGGACGCATCCTGCGCTTCCCTTCTGCTTTGGTAGCTGATCTGAGGATTAACATGTCTGTGAAGAGCGATGATAATCCCAATTATGTATTCTCCAGTAGTATTTATCCTCCAGGGGAAAGGGTCATAACTCAGTGGTAGGTAGAGCGTCTGCTTTGCTTCCAGAAGGTCTCAGCTTCAGCCCCTAATGGCATCTTCAGGGAGGGCTGTGTAAAACTCCTGCCTGAAACCTTGGACAGCCAGTGCCAGTCAGTGTGCACAATGCTGAGATTGAGGGACTTGGAAAAAGCAGCTTCCTGGCGCTGTGGTCTAAACCACTGAGCCTAGGACTTGCCGACCAGAAGGTCGGCGGTTCGAATCCCCGTGACGGGGTGAGCTCCCATTGCTCAGTCCCTGCTCCTGCCCACCTAGCAGTTTGAAAGCACCTCAAAGTGCAAGTAGATCAATAGGTACCACTCCGCCGGGAAGGTAAACGGCGTTTCCGTGCGCTGCTCTGGTTCGCCAGAGGCGGCTTAGTCCTGCTGACCACATGACCCGGAAGCTGAACGCCGGCTCCCTCAGCCAATAAAGCGAGATGAGCACTGAAACCCCAGAGTCGGCCACGACTGGACCTAATGGTCAGGGGTCCCTTTACCTTTATGTTCATAAGAACATAAGCAGAGTCTACTTCATCAGGCTAAATGGGGCCCATCTTGTCCAGCATCCTGTGGCCAATAAGATGCCTGTGGGAATCTTTCAAGCAGGATGCGTGCACAAGAGCTGTCTGCCTTTGGTTTCCAGCAACTAGAAGAATCCTATGGGTGTGCGGTTTTTTTTAGGGGGGGGAGTGGAGGAGCCACCTACTTAATTATTATATGTGGCCCTCCTTAAAGGTAAAGGGACCCCTGACCGTTAGGTCCAGTCGTGGATGACTCTGGGGTTCTGGCGCTCATCTCACTTTATTGGCTGAGGGAGCCGGCGTATAGCTTCCAGGACATGTGGCCAGCAGGACTAAGCCGCTTCTGGCGAACCAGAGCAGCGCACAGAAACGCCGTTTACCTTCCCGCCGGAGCGGTACCTATTTATCTACTTGCACTTTGATGTGCTTTGGAACTGCTAGGTGGGCAGGAGCAGGGACTGAGCAACGGGAGCTCACCCCGTCACGGGGATTCAAACCACCGACCTTCTGATCAGCAAGCCCTAGGCTCTGTGATTTAACCCACAGCACCACCCTCCTTAACCCTGGCCAAATTCCTTGCTCTGTCTTTGAGACTGGAAACACCAGATACCTCTTGCTCTCATCAGCCCAGTCTTGGGCCTTAGATGGAGATGTTTCCTCTAGAATTAGCAGTGTTAGAAACACAGACATAGAAGCTAATCACCAAACGGCACCTTAAACCTGGGTTACGGTTGCCATACAGAATGTCTAGGTGGCAATATTTTTTTTACAATAAAATAATAATAATAGTAATAATATCTCATGAGAGGGAACTTGGACCGTGATCTCCCAGGTCCTGGTCCTGCACTCTTAACTACCTCACCACACTGGCTTCCTGCAGTCCTTCTGCTACGGGCAGCTATATAAAGTAAGTAGGTAAATAAATAAATATGGGGAAAGCAAAATGTACTTGACTTTGTTATATTCTGGATTGTTTCATGTTTTAATGAGTTGTAAACCACTTTTGAGATTTTTTTTCTTTATAGAGGGGTATAGAAATGAAATCATTCGTTCATTTCCATTTAGAGCATTTAATAAACCACTTGTTGGGAAAAATATATATCGGTAACGAATCATCGGAGACTGCAGATCTTAGAGCAGAGGTGGAGTCATCCATCCCCTGGCAAACTCCTGACTCCTCCTGCCAGCAGCCCTGCTGCAGCATTTTGTACTATTCCGTTGTTGTAATAATAACATAATGTTCTTTTTACCCTGGCCTTTGACCCACCCTATTCTTCTGATATTTTAAGCATTTTCACTGATTTTAATCTAAAGGAGGTTGCAGGTGTAATCTCAGAGCCTTCGTCTATAATCTTTGAGAATTCTTGGAGAACAGGTGAGGTTCCTGCAGACTGGAGGTAGGCAAATATTGCTCCCATCTTCAAAAGGGGGGGGGGGAGAGAACACCCAGGTACCATATTTTTCGCTCTATAAGACGCACATTTTCCCCTCCAAAAATTACGGGGAAATGTGTGTGTGTCTTATGGAGCGAATGCAGGCTCCTTGGCTTCAGCGATAGCTGCCTGAAGCCTCTGGAGCACAGAGGGAGCTCCCGCTGTACTCCGGAGGCTTCAGGTTCCTTTCGCTGAAGGGTAGGTGCCCCTTCAGCTAAGACGCAGCACCCTTTCAGCTGGAGGAGAAATGGAAGGGGCTCCGTTTCTCCTGCCGCTTGGCTGAAGGGGCGCTAGCAGAGAGGGGGAGAATTTTTTTCCCTTGTTCTCCCCCTCGAAAACAAGGTGTGTCCTATGGTCGGGTGCGTCCTATAGAGCGAAAAATATGGTAACTACCAACTGGTGAGCTAGACATCAATCCCAGGAAAGGTCCTAAAACAGATAATTCAACAGTCGCTGTCTATGAGCACTTAGAAAAGGATGCTGTGATTACTAAGACCCAGAATGGGTTTCTCATCAACAAGTCATGCCTGACGAATCTCATTCCTGTTTTTGATAGAGTTACAAGCTTGGTGGATAAGGGGAATGCTGTGGACGTAGTGTATCTTGATTTCAGTAAGGTTAAAGTCCTCCATAATATTCTTGCGGAGAAGCTAGTAAAATGTGGGCTGGAGGAGGTAACTGTTAGGTGGATTTGTAGCTGGTTGACGGACTAAACCCAAAGAGGTTTGGTCATTAATGGCTCATTGTTATCCTGGAAAAATGTTCTGCAGGGTTCTGTCCTGGGACCATTGTTGTTCAGCGTCTTTATAAATGATTTGGATGAAGGAATTGAGGGGATGCTCATCACATTTGCAGATGACTCAAAACTAGCTAACGCCACATAAGACAGTATTGGGATTCAAATTGACCTCAACAGATAGAAGAACATGGCCCAAACTAACAAAATGGATTTCAGTAGGGACAACTGTAAGAGTCTACACTTCGTCTGGAATAACCAGCTGCACAAATATAAGATGGGGACACCTGGCTTACATGTGAAAAGGGTCTAGGAGTCTTTGTGGACCACAAGCTTAGCATGAGTCAACAGCAAATAAAAGCTAATGCAATTCCAGGCTGCATCGGCAGAAGTCTAGTGTCCAGATCAAGGGGAGGAATAGTGCCACCCTGTTCTGCCTTGGTCAGACCATGCCTGGAGTTCCATGTCCACTTCTGCGCCCTGCAATTTAAGAAGGATATGAACAAGCTGGAATGTTTGCAGAGGAGGGGGACCAAGATGATCAAGGGTCTGGAAACCAAGCCTCATGAGGAACGGTTGGAGGAGCTGGGGATGCTTAGCCTGGGGAAAAGGAGACTGAGGGGAGATATGGTAGCCACCTTCAAATATCTAAAGGACTGTGGCATGGAAGATGGAGCAAGCTTGTTTTCTCCTGCTCTGGAGGGCAGGACCCGAAGCGATGGAGAAAGGAGATTCTGACTAAACATCAGGAAGAGTACTGTGTCCAGTTCTGGGCACCACAGTTCAAGAAGGACACTGACAAACTGGAACGTGTCCAGAGGAGGGCAACCAAAATGGTCAAAGGCCTGGAAACGATGCCTTATGAGGAACGGCTAAGGGAGCTGGGCATGTTTAGCCTGGAGAAGAGGAAGTTAAGGGGGGATATGGTAGCCATGTTCAAATATATAAAAGGATGTCACATAGAGGAGGGAGAAAGGTTGTTTTCTGCTGCTCCAGAGAAGCGGAGACGGAACAATGGATCCAAACTACAAGAAAGAAGATTCCACCTAAACATTAGGAAGAACTTCCTGACAGTAAGAGCTGTTCGACAGTGGAATTTGCTGCCAAGGAGTGTGGTGGAGTCTCCTTCTTTGGAGGTCTTTAAGCAGAGGCTTGACAACCATATGTCAGGAGTGCTCTGATGGTGTTTCCTGCTTGGCAGGGGGTTGGACTCGATGGCCCTTGTGGTCTCTTCCAACTCTATGATTCTATGAACTTCCGACAGTGAGAACTGTTCCACAGTGGAATGGTCTGCCTTGGAAGGTGGTGGGCTCTCCCTCCTTGGAGGTTTCTAAGCAGAGGTTGGCCGGCCATCTGTCAGGGATGCTTTAGTTGAGATTCCTGCATTGCAGGGGGTTGGACTAGATGACCGTTGGGTCCCTTCCAACTCTATAATTCTGTGATTTTTATGTAGTTGTAGCTTGTGCTGGGACCTCATGGGAAAGGCGATGTAAGACATCAACAAACAAACAGCAGCAGTGAATGATAACAATTGAAAATGCTATATGAACCAGTATTCACATGATAGCGAGTGGGCATCTATCTAGATACCATATATCTGCATTATATCCCTGTCCCCCATGTCTTGTAAGTATGCAATCTGAAATAGATTGGTTCAAAAGTGAGCCCCATTAAATTCAGTGGCACTCGTTCCCAGTTTAGTGGCTATAGAATTGTGACCTGAGCGTTGTGTATATTTGCATAACCTGATGTGCATCTTACCAGCTTAAGAGGTGAAAGCAAGGTCTCAGGTCTCCGCAAACCACACTTGTAAGGTTGCACGGATAGGGTTTGTGCTGAGGCGTGGCAATTACAGATGTTTCTTTTCTTCGGGGAGCAAGGAGAACATCTTTAGCCCTCCAGATGTTGCTGGACTGCAAGTTGCACTTGCCCCCAGCAGCCAGCATGGCTTGCAAGATCTGGGGACCACCAGGTTGAAATTGACATGGCTGGAGTTGCAGCCGTTTGATTCGGGGGGCAGGTAGCCCACATGGAGTCCTCCAGATGTTGCGGGACTCTAAATCCCATCAGTCCCAGACAGCTGGAGCAGGGGGTCAGGGAGGAGGAGGAGGATGGGAGTCGGGAGTCCAGCAACAACAACTGGAAGTCACCAGATTTGGGAAGGCTTGATGCCTTAAAAAAAAAACAGGATAATTTAGCATCATAACATTAGGCGACTGGTCAGGAGTCTGTCTTTCCCTGATAATGAGTGGCTAGAATTAGCTAATTATTGTCTAATGTGCAAAGTGGATCCTTTGTAGTCATCCGTAGGAGAGCAGCCCCTGGGATCAGTTCTGCACTCTTTGTAAAACAAGAAAGTGTGTCCCTGTGTGGAAGGAGAAATAAACAGCTGTGTCTCTTGTCTGTTTAAAAGTTGCGGTGACTTGGTGCGGGGTTTAGAGAGGGGGTGGCGGAATCCCCTCCATGTGTGGCCGATGGGTGCTTAATCTGCCAGTAGGATGATGATGGAGGAGGAGGAGGAGGGCCCCCCTCCTTCCTCCAGTCTCCCTCGGATGATGGACAGCAAGCGATTGGGCTGAGGCTCTCTCTGCCCTTGCAGGAGTTAAACCTTCCCAGGAAGCAGCAGCCCCCGCCACAGTGGAATCAGCCCACGTCCATCCCGCACAGGAAATCAGATTATCTGTCTGGACAAGGGCAGTGGTGCTGAAGGGGGCGGCTTTAGCTCTCTGAATGTCAAGCCGAGTTGGACAGAAGCTTCTTGGCTGCTATGGCGGCTTCACTTTCTCGATTCCTGGCCGCGAGGCCTCAGGGGGAAATAGTCCTCTTTCTATCCATTGCCCATGTACACATGGAGGAACCCTCTCTGTCGCCTGGGCAATAATATTCTAATAGGGATCCGTTTTGCAGCCGCAGGGCCATGTTCTTTTGGTGGTGGTGGGGCCACACAGGACCGTGGTGGGTGGAGCCAGAGGCAAAGTGCGTGGGACCACCGATTCCATACCTCTTTGTGTGCTGCAGGCTATTTCCTTCACACACCCCTCTCTGCCCTCCACCCAAGCAAGTGAGAGTTCAGTGACGTTCTCTGACCAGGATCTCCGCTTTCCTCACCTTTTTGTCTTTATTTCCAGTGCTGGCCCCATAGCACCACACAAGCACCTTCCCCACTCCGCACCTCCCACTCCCACACAGCGTTTGACATTTGCCAGGCACATTTTGTGGGTGGCGCTGTGGTCTAAACCACTGAGCCTCTTGGGCTTGCCGGTCAGAAGGTCAGCAGTGTGAATCCCTGCCACGGGGTGAGCTCCTGTTGCTCGGTCCCAGCTCCTGCCCACCTAGCAGTTCATAAGCAAGTGCAAGTAGATAAATAGGTACCGCTCCAGGGGGAAGGTAAATGGCGTTTCCATGCGCTGCTCTGGTTTGCCAGAAGCGGCTTAGTCATGCTGGCCACATGACCCGGAAGCTGTACACTGGCTCCCTTGGCCAATAAAGCAAGATGAGTGCCGCAACCCCAGAGTCGGCCACGACTGGGCCTAATGGTCAGGGGTCCCTTGACCTTTATCGGCCACTTGCAACCAAGTGAAGATGCCAGGATGCGACCTGACGCCTCCACCGCCTGGAAGTGCATGCCTGGGGAGCCTTGGACCTGGAACGTTTTTGCACACTAGCAACACATCCTATAGAATTCTATTCGTGATATATTCTATGTGCTCCATCAGAATGAATTTCAGGGACCAAAAAGTGCTATTGGAAAATACGATTTCTGAGCCGTCTGGCCCCAAAATGGCAGCTAAGTGTTCTTTTTTGGCAACTGCAACCTGGGTTTAAGGAGCTGTTTGGCGCCTGGCTTATATATGTGAATTTCTAACACTGCTGCCACAGGCTTTCTTTAAAAGAAGACTAGGCAAATTCACGGAGGAGATGACTGTAGATGGCTACAAGCCACAGGGTCCATCCTCTCTGCCGTGCTTCTGCATACCAGATGCTGGAACCACCAGGAGTTTTCTCTTGCATTCAGGTCCTGGGCTTTGCAAAAGGGGCTCATGGTTTGCCACTGTGAGATGAGGGTGCTGGACTAGATGCGCCACTGGCCTGATCCAGCAACCAGGCTCTTCTTATGCTACTATGTTCTTATGCTTGGCTGTGTGTCGTCGCAGCTGTGAAATGCATCCTAGAGCACACAGTTAAAACTTGGCATTTGCTTCCGTGAATTGTGCTGATGGCCAGCAACTTAAAACAGTACTGTCATACCTCGGGTTACAGACTCTTCAGGTTGTGTTTCTTCAGGTTACAGACCCGCCGAAACCTGGAAGTACTGGAACGGGTTACTTCCGGGTTTTGGGGGTCGCGCATGCACAGAAGTGCCAAATTGCAACCTGCTCGTGCGCAGACATACCTCTGCACATTCGCAGCCCGAGCATCCACTGTATTAAAAGGGGCTCTGGATATTGCCAGAGCCTTTGCAGGCTACTGAGCTAGACAGACCCAGAACTGTAATTCTGGATAAGGCAGTTCCCTCTCTTCCTGCCTTCTGGGACCCAGCTTCCACCCGTCTGGGGATGCATGCATAGGAATGGTTGGTGTCGTCAGAAAGCATGGCAGAAATGTGGAGAGCGCTGCTGTTGCGCTTGCGTCCTGCCCTGTCCCGTTGGGGCACCTGGTCGGCCACTGTGAGGGCAGGAGGCTCCACTAGATGGGCTCCTGGACTGATCCAACAGCAGCCAGGCTCTTCTGACATTCTTCGTGTCTCTGGTAGTCTCCAAACTCTTCCCAGCCCCAAAGCAGCCAGTTTTAGCTAATTTTGTTTACAAGATTAGAATATTAGGAGCTCAGGGGTAGGTGTGTGTGTCTGTGTGTTTAAAACCCTATTAATAGCCTTGTAAGACCCTCCTCTTGGTCGGGAGATTGACAGGCTGGTCTATTTCTGCTGGCGAGGCAACCCTGGTTAGTTAGTCAGAGAAATTGCACTCGTCTTTCTCTCTCTCTCTCTCTCTCTCTCTCTCTCTCTCTCCTTTTTCGCTTCTGTGAGGCATGAGTTCTGTGTGGTGAGCTGGAAGATTACACTTAGCCACTTGCAAATCAATCTTTCTCTTTCCCCGAGTTGACCCACTTTGAGGACTTGATCCTGCCTCCCGCCCCCCTTATAATCTCCTAATTGCAGCATTTTGTTCCACTCCGGCTTCTGAGATGGCAACGCTTCATTAGCCTACTCTAATACATCCATGCATACGTATATCTTTTAATGCCATATCTTCTAGGAGGTGCCAACGGCTGCTTCGTACTTTTTTCCTCTTGGCTTCAAATCAGCCAGAGAGTCTTTCTTTCTTTCTCTTTCTCTTTCTATTTCTGCCTGCTCCTTGGAGACAACTTTGGGTCCTTCCCTATTTCCCCCACCCCCATCCTGGCACGTGTCCCTGGGAGGAAATGCAAGAAAATTGGGGACTGGGTGAGGTGGGGTGAGGGGATGCACACCTGAGAAAGGCGACCAGGCAGTTGCATTACCTGGGCTGGTTTTAATCTGCCAGTTTTATCCCTGCTCCCTGCACCTTCAGGGATGCGGGTGGCGCTGTGGGTTAAACCACAGAGCCTAGGACTTGCCGATCAGAAGGTCGGCGGTTCAAATCCCCGCGACGGGGTGAGCTCCCGATGCTCGGTCCCTGCTCCTGCCAACCTAGCAGTTCAAAAGCACGTCAAAGTGCAAGTATATAAATAGGTACTGCTCCAGTGGGAAGGTAAACGGCATTTCCGTGCACTGCTCTGGTTCGCCAGAAGCGGCTTAGTCCTGCTGGCCACATGACCCGGAAGCTGTACGCCGGCTCCCTTGGCCAGTAAAGCGAGATGAGCGCCGCAACCCCAGAGTCGTCCACGACTGGACCAAACGGTCAGGGGTCCCTTTACCTTGACCCTGCACCTTCACTCATTTCCAGTTGAACTCAGCAGAGTTCCCATTCTGGCTGGTCACTCCAAGAACTAAGAATGAATCCCCGAGTTGGCTTTCCCCCTCTTCGCTCCCCAGTCTCTTTTCCTTTTGTGTTGTGTGTTTTTAGATTTGTTAGCCTGATGTGGGCACGGACTGCCAAGCTACTAGTATTTGCAAACTGTTCCTGGGACCCCTGTCTTTTTCCCAGAGCAGGATTTTAAAAAGCTGTAGGTAAATCAATCAATCAGAGCACACCTTTTTGTTTTTGTTTTTGGGCATGGGTAATTTGGAAGTAGGGCTTGCTACAAAATATTCGCCTTGATTGGGGCTGCCACCGAAAGCGATCCAGGCTCTGTGGGAACAAGCTGGAGGAGGGTCTCTCTATTGGGGGAGGGGGCAGCGACTAATGGGCATTAGCAGACTCTCAACTCAATTTCAGGCTCTGTTGAGCCTCTGGCCTTCCTTCACATGTCTGTAGTCCTGCTGTGCCTGGTGGCAGCGTCCTGTTTCTGATCACTGGCCTTCCTCCAGGTTCTCTGCAGCACACTGCCCCTGCAGCTGGAGGCTCCATTTCCCCCCGTGTCTTTGTGGGCCAGTTTCGACCCTGGCAGTCAGACAGCTGCCTCTTTGGTGTCAAGGAAATATACAGGGCAGGCCTAGAGGAGGAGGTGAAGTGAAAAGACGGAACAAAATCATCATCATCATCACCATTAGGCAGCTCCTGCTTTCATGCAATGTGCGAAGTATGGGAGGGCAGGTCCCTGCCCCAAAAGGGGCTTCAGATTGGTAATTTCATATTTAGGACAATGCCTTTATTAAGGCCATCAGGCTTTCTGGAAGGGCTGTGAGTACCAGCGCTCTGCGGCATAGCTGTCAAGTATCCCTTATTTGGCGGGACAGTCCCTTATCCCAGTGCCAGGTCCCGCTGCGGTCCCTTATTGATGAGGCTTCGTTTGGCTGCTGGCTGGGCTTTCTCCCTTTGGCTCAGAGGAGCTCAGAAGCTGAACATACCTGTGCCCAGAAAATCCCTTATTTTGGCTGCTGATAGAGGGCCGGGTTGGTAGCGAATCTTTGCCGGCTGGGAAGCCAGTGGAAATGGCAGCGCCGTGGCTCGTGGCCTCATCCTCTCAGCAGAGGCAGACTTGGAAAACAAAACGCAGAAGAAGAAAACGGGGGAAGTGTGTGTGTTTGTGTGTGGAGGTGGTCCAAAGGGAGCACTGATCTGATGGAACGAGGATGTAATTACCTTCCTTCGCCTCCTTCCATGCCTGTAATTGTGGTTTCGGAAAGACATTCCGTGTTGTGCAAATGTGCTTGCTGAAGCAAGAGGTCTGAGCGCCTTTCCTTGGGGTGGGGCATGGGTTTCTGTGTGTGAGGGAGATTTGTGTCTCCTACACACACAGACCCTTATTGGTTGTTTGGATGTTGCCGTTTTTGCTCTGATTTGGTTCTCCGTCCTTTTGTGGAGGGGATTCTCAAACCCTGCTAATGTCTCTTTTTTGGGCATGGGTTTCCACACACCCTTATTCTGCTTGCATCTGCTGTGATCTAGCATTTGCCAGCCTTGTCTCCCCACCACACTGTCTTTCCCCAAATAAGCTCCTGTTTGTGCTCATTTGCATATCATAATAATTATTTTTTTGTGGAGAGGCTTGTGGAAGCCTCGGAATTACCCAGGCTGTGTTTATACTGGAGCTCGTTTCTCAGGTGGAGATCTCTCTCTCCAGATGGTAATTATTATCCTTCTGAGATCAGGAAATAATGCCTATCTTTATCTCCCATTTTCACAGGAGGTGATGGGTAAGGGTGCTTGTTGGGAGGGGGTGTTGTTGTTGCCCCCCCCATAAGACCAAAGGTACTTTCCCCTTCCTCCACCACCCCCTGCAAAGGCCACACAACATGCTGAGGTCAAGCCCACGTAGCAAAACCAGGAATTCCTGGCCTCCGGGCTCAAACCACAGATTGCTGGAAGACTTTGCAAAAAACCCTCTCCTGCTTCTGTCAAAGTCTCTTGTGTCCAGATCTCAGAGCCAACCCAGGCTGGCAGACCCTTGGCGTTTTGGGCAAAGGGATCCATTCCCTTTCCTGTGCCTCCAGAGCAGACCCAAAGAGAGGTTTTGAGGTTGCTGGTCGTTGCTGCCTTTGTTGCTGGAGACTAGCCTTACCCAACCCAGTGCCCTCCAGGTGTTCTGGACTTGCAAGCCCCAGCCAGCCCTGGGGCTGAGGGTGGGTGTATAGCTGCGCTAGTTTTGACCTGCAGACCAGCCAAGCTGAATGTTGGCAGGTTCAGAACAGATAAAAGAAAGTCTTTCCCTGCGCAGCACACAGTTATAAACGATGGAACTCCCTCCTGATGGGTGGCGTGAAAAGAGGATTGGGCAAATTCATGGGTGAGGAGAAGGCTCTCAATGGCTACACTGATGTGCAGTCAGACCTTCGGGTTGAAGTTGCTTCAGGCTGAGCGTTTTTGGGTTGCGCTCTGCAGCGATCCAGAGGTAACGGAACATGTTGCTTCCGGGTTTCACCGCTGGCACATGTGCAGATGCTCAAAATGACATCATGCGCAGAAGCAGCGAATGGCGGCCTGCGCAGACGCGGGTTGCATTCTGCTCTGGAACGGATCCTGCTCACATCCAGAGGTACCACTGTATTTTTAAGCTTTGTTGGAAGCCACCCAGAGTGGCTGGGTACAAATAATAATAATAATAATAATAATAATAATAATAATAATAAAAAATTACTTATTACAAGCCACTATGGCTGAGGCAGAAATGCTTCTGCATAGCAGTTGCTGGAAACTGCAGGAGCAGAGAGTGCTGTGGTGCCCGGGTCCTGTTTGCGGGCTTCCTATAGTCACCTGGTTGTTGGCCACTGTGAGAACAGGATGCTGGATTAGATTTGCCGCCTTTGGCCTGATCCACGAGCGCTTATCTTAAGTTCTCCCGAATCACTGTGACCAGGCTTTCTTCCTGCGCTGTGTTTGATGGTTGCTGTGTGTGGTGGCCCTTGGCTTCTCCAGCCTGGTGCCCTCCAGATGCTTCGGACCACAACTCCCATCACTGCCACTCCCTGCTTCCAGCCAGTGCTTGAGATGCAGCCCAATGCATGGCTCCTTTTTTCTGCAGTGCAGGAGAATGTGAAACTGAGCTGCTTTGCAGCAGTTCATGCCTGATCTTGCAGAGATCTTGCCCAGTGGACAGAAGTAGCAATTAGAAAAATGGTGTGTTGAGCTGCCTTAAACATCCCCCCCCCCAAAAAAAAATCCTTACACCGTAGACATGTGTGGTTACTTCAGTACTGGAATAAACAACAGCTGTGGATCTTGGTTTTGCAGGGGCCTAACTGTATGTTGTGTTAATTGAGTGTCGGGAAACAGTAAGGGGTGTGTGTGTGTGTGTGAGAGAGAGAGAGAGAGAGAAGTGTAAACAAGGAACCTGCACATGTTCAGAGGCATTTTGGCTGTCAGTCTGGTTTTAAATACAGTGGTACCTTGGTTTAAGAACAGTTTATTTTACAAACAACTTGGATTGAGAACACTGCAAACACAGAAGAAGGTGTTTTGGTTTGTGAACTTTGCCTTGGAATAAGAACATTTCGCTTCCTGTTGAGTGTGTTCCATTTGTAAATTGAGTTTCCTGCTGCTATGGGAAAGCACGCCTTGGTTTAAGAACGCTTTGGTTTAAGAACGGACTTCCAGAATGGATTAAGTTCGTAAACCAAGATACCACTGTAGTTGGTTAATTCCTTTGTAAAGGGAGCATTTCCTTTAGAGCAGGGCTTGGAGGGGCATTTGTGGCCCTTGGCACTCTCTCTCTCTGGCCCTCAAGACTCTTCCTAGGCCACGCCTCTGACTATCCCTGCTTTGCGCCCTCCTTGGGTGTTTTGCCTCGCCTGAATTGTGGCCTTGAGCTCTCCTAATGCTTCTTGCTGGCCTGGATGGAGTGTGGCTGTGAGTGTGTGTAGAAAATAGGCTACTCCACACATGTACAATTTAAAAGCATTGCTATGCCTCTGGCCCTTCCCACTGCTGCTGTACGGCCCTTGGAAGATTGCCCAGAAAGAAATGTGGCCCCCAGGCTGGAAAAGGAGCTTTTCCTGAAAGCAAAGGGATTGGGGCCTTTGAGCCTGGAGTCCTGGAAGCTGCTGTGTTTTGTGGTTGTTGTGGCCTTTTCATCTCTCTCTCTCTCTCTCTCTCTCTCTCTCTCTCTCTCTGTTTCCCTCACGCTCTCCTCTGGCCTTGCCTGGTCTCTCTGCCAACCCCTGTCTTTGGTGTCAATTTCTGTCTTCCCCTCCTTTGCAACAGACCAGCCAGTAAAAAGCACCCTCACCTGCCCAGGTAAGATGGGAGCAGCTGGGATGCAGAACGATTTGGGGCAGGGATGGGGGGGGGACTGGCTGGGCTCCCAGCTCCCACCAGCCCCCCTCCAATGGTCAGGGGTGAGGATGATGGGAGATGGAGTTCCAGCAACATCTGGGTCAGCCACAGATGTTCCCTCCTCCCTGCTTTATGATGTGTAGCAACTGTGGGTGTTGTTATTATTTTTAAACATCATCTCTGTTTGTGGCCTGGTGCTTTTGGCTCTCTCATACGACCCCCTGAAAGCCCAATATTTGACTTGAGGTGTGAGTCTCTCTCTCTCTCTTCCCTAAAGTGACCTCTTGACCATCAGTTACGCAGATCTCAGAGCATGCATTTAGCAATTGGCTTCATTTGACTAGATGTGTATTTCCCCCCAGAGCTCAGCAGGTATTGGCTGTTTGGAATGGGGAGACAGGGTTGGGGCCAGAAGTGGCTTTGAGGAAGGGGTGCCCTTGATGAGGAGGAGGGACCTCGGGTTCCATGTTCTTTTCGGGACAGGGGTGTGGAAGCTGCGACCCCTGCCCCATGCGGCTGGCGGGAGGGCCAGTGGGCAGAACACCTGCTTTGCATGCAGAAGGTCCCAGGCTCAGTCCCCAGGTGGGGCTGGGAGATACAATGGGAGGCCATGGCCAGTCCAGGTCGACAGTCCTGAGCTGGATGGAGCAATAGCCTCTCTGCATAAGTCAGCTTCCTCTGTTCCAACGGTTGGCGGACGATCAGGATGTTGGGTGTTGGAATTCCAGAAACATGGGAAGGGGGCTGTTTATGATCATAGCTCTGGGGGTCTTTGGGGAGCAACTGAAGTGGGCAGGTGCAGTGGTCCCAGCCCAGCAGCAGGGTCCTTTGGCCGTGGTTTTAAATCCGCCAGCACAGAGCTGATGAGAGGGGAGCAATCGCCAGACATAACTCTTCCACTGTTGTCTGTTTTTGTCTGTCTCTCCACCCATCGCTGCTTTGTCTTGTGTCCTTTCATCAGCCCCATTGCAGCCTGGTAAGATGTCAGACGTTCCTCTGCCTCTTGCTGTGTGTGTGTGTTTGTGTGTGTGTGTTTAACGTGGCTGCTTGCACGCCCTCCCCCTCCTCCCCCTCATGTTGTCACACGTTCATGGCTCCTTGACCCCTCCACCACTGGCTGTCCATGTAAAACCACCAGGCACGGCATCCCTCAGAAGTGTGTGTGTGTGTGTGTGTGTGTGTGGTTGCCCCTTCCGCTTTTCACTGGTCTTTGAAGTCCGCTCCATTGCATCAACTCCCTGTGGGGTTTGGCCATGGATGCTGGGGTGGCCTTGGTTGTCCCTGGGGGCCAGGCCTGGCCAGGCCAGAGGCAGAAAACAGCAGGGAAGGGCAGCCGTGGGCCACAGGAGGTCAGAGGGAAAGCAGAGGTTGAAGGTGACCATCCCTCAGCTGGTTGCCTTGCTGGCCATTCCTAATGGCCCCACGTGGCTCAGAAACCTCCATAAAGGACCAGGAATCCTCAGCTGCCTTGCGATGGCCTGGCTGGTGATCTCAAGGCTCTGTGGGCCGGCCTGAGGGCATCTTGAACCTCCTTGCATCTTGGGGTACCCGCTTCCATCTTCTGCTCTTGGGGCAGCAGTGAGAGGAGAAGCGTCGGCCCCAGCGATGAAAACCTCACGGTCCCTATTTCCACATGGGCTGGTGGATTTCCTGCAGCGTTGAGGAGAGCTTAGTGCTGAATTTAAGGGAGCGGGGATTCTGCTCAGGAGGAACGGCGTCTGCTTATTACAAAGTACGATGTTCCTATTTGTCTCACGTGTCCTCAGCCGAGGTATATACAATGGGTCAGAAGTGGCCTGTTGCAGCCGTGGCCAGCCAGATGTGGACTGCAACTCCCACCACCCCGAAACATCTGGTGGGCGCTAGGTTGGCAGTCGCTGGCTTGCTGCAACCTGCTCCCAGTTGCTTTCCTCCTTCTCTCAGTCCCTTCCTTCTCTCCCTCTCTCTCTCTCTGCAGGTTGAGCAGCCTGTCTTCCCTGGGCGACTCGGCTCCAGAACGGCGCTCTCCTGGCCACCGCCGTCAGCCATCTGACTCCAGCGAAACAACAGGTGAGCCCTTTTTTCTCCTGGGGGAGAGGCGGGAAGACAGGCAGCAGCAGCAGTGAGGGGCTTCCTGGTCGCCCTTGGCTGCTTCTCAGAGTCCGTTCCCCCGGGAAGCCTTTCAGTGCCTCGGCTCTTGAGCAGGCTGGCTCTTGCCTGAACTTGGTGGAGGAACAGCATAATAAGCCTTGGTCTTCTGTTTTCTTCCTCCTCCAAGGTTTGGTCCAGCGTTGCGTCATTATCCAGAAAGACCAGCATGGCTTTGGCTTCACCGTCAGTGGGGACAGGATCGTCTTGGTGCAATCTGTACGGCCAGGTGAGCAGTGTGGGGAGTTGGGGGGGTGGGCTTTGGGCCCTGGCCTCTGCTCATATGGCCCTGCCTCCTTCCCCTGACTCAACCCTCCACAGAACCAGGAACTGAATTTAACTTGGAAAGTGAGCTGGCAGTCTCTGCCAGTTCCCATCTGCAACATGGGGGCAATCATGTTGTCCTACCTTAAAGGACTGGTGTAATGACTGCAACGGTTTGAACGGTTTGATAATGGCCCGGTTTGAACATAACACTCCTGGCTCCACAGCCCATGGTTTTATAAGCTAGGAACCATCACCACACCTGTACACACAGCCCTCTCTTCACACAGTGGCTTCCGTGCTTTGAACCTCTCCTGTTCAAAATCACAGTTTCTTTTTTCATCTGGAAGAGGGAACTATGGTTTAATGTCCATTTTAGAGCCAGGATCATGAACTCAAATCCAGCTGCGGTTTTAAGATCCTGGCTAGCAAAATAAACACCCAAATGGTGTGGGGAAAAATAAGAATAAAAAATACACAACACCTGCAGATTATTTATGGCATAATCTCAAAAGCCTGTCTGTCTGTCTGTCTCCTGTGTCGTGTTTTGTGCTGCTGTTTCCACAGGGGGGGCCGCCATGAAGGCCGGCGTTCAGGAGGGTGACCGGATTGTCAAGGTGAGTAGTTCTGAACTTACCCAGGTAGAAAAACAACCCCTTCTGCCATGTTCCTGAACACCTCCCTCGCCCTTGGGCAAGCGTCCCTTCCTAAAAATTACTGCCCCAGGAAACGTTTGCATCTCATTTGCTCCCCATCCTTCCTCCAAGGAGCTGAAGGTGGTGTCTGTTCTGTCTTAACCCCGTTCCTTCCCCTCACAACTACACCAGCCCGAGGTCGTCCAGCAAGGGTTGTGATGGATGAGCAGGGATTTGAACCAGCTGCTCCCCAGAGCAAGCGCCCGGCTGGCTCTGAGGCCGTGCCTGGTCTTGTGTGCCCTAGAGGAGACCTCCACCTCTCTTAAGATGGCGGGGGCATGTGGGGGTGCAGGGAGCCTGTTGTCTCTCCAGCACGACTCCCCCAGCACCCTCTGATTCCCTCTCTTCTTGTGCCAGGTGAACGGGACGATGGTGACCAACAGCTCCCACCTGGAAGTCGTGAAGCTCATAAAATGTGAGTGGGACATGCTGGCAGGCCCTGAATTAAAACACCGGCTTTCAGCCCTTCTGGGCAATACTGGGGGCAGTGTGCGCGCGCGCATGCCCTTGGCATGAAGGTTGGAGAAACTCCCCAGCAAGGGTACTGAAGACCCCCGTGGGCACATAATAATATAAATATAAATATAAATATAAATATAAAATAAAATTTTATTTATATCCCGCCCTCCCCAGCCAAAGCCAGGCTCAGAGCGACTAACAACAATAAAAATAACACAGCATTCTAAAATCAATTCATTTTAAAATCAATTCAAAATCAAATTAATGGCAACCATTGGGCCAGAGTTCTGTGAGGATTGCCAAAGGAGGGGGTCAGACTGTGCCTTGGCCAAAGGCCTGGTGGAACAGCTCGGTCTTGCAGGCCCTGTGGAAAGATGTCAGGTCCCGCAGGGCCCTAGTCTCTTGGGACAGAGCGTTCCGCCAGATCGGAGCCATGGCCGAAAAAGCCCTGGCTCTGGTTGAAGCCAGCCTAACCTCCCTGTGGCCTGGGACCTACAAGATGTTTTTGTTTGAAGACCATAAGGTCCTCCGTGGGACATACCAGGAGAGGCGGTCCTGTAGGTATGGGCATTTCTTTGGGGGACAGAAAAGGGGAACAGGCTAATGAAAAAATGAGTGCATAGTTACACTATGGAACTCTCTGCTGCAGGATCCAGCATTGCTTCTGAATGTTAGCTGCTGGAAACCTCAGGAGGGGAGACTGCTATTATGCTCAGTTCCTGCTTGGGGCATCTGGTCAACCACTGTGAGAACAGAATGCTGGACTAGATGGCCCATTGGCCTGATCCGGCAGACACTTCTTGTTGTGAAACGCTTTGTTTGCACACATTTTGCCTCATATCTCAGTTCTACAGACCCTTGAAATAATAATAATAATAATAATAATAATAGTAATAATAATAATAATAATAATAAATTTATTTATACCCCGCCCACCCCGGCCAGAGCCAGGCTCAGCGGCTAACACCAGTAAAATTACAATGAAAACATAATGGCAAGGGGGAGAAGAAGAAGAAAAAACCAATTTAAAATACGGGTTAAAATGCAATTTAAAATGCAGCCTCATTTTAATAGTAGCCCATAGATCAAAACCATAAGGGGAAGGAAGACATAAGGGTCAGACAGAGTCCAAACCAAAGGCCAGGAGGAACAGCTCTGTCTTGCAGGCCCTGCGGAAAGATATCAAGTCTCGCAGGGCCCTGGTCTCTTGCATTCCACCATGTCGGGGCCAGTGCTGAAAAGGCCCTGGCTCTGGTTGAGGCTAATCTAACCACCTTGTGACTTGGGACCTCCAAAGTGTTGTCATTTGTGGTCCTTAAGGTCCTCCGCAGGGCATACTAGGAGAGGCGGTCCCGTAGGTACAAGGGTCCTATGAATGAAATCTGGGGATTATGGTTCATTTGGTCTGGTGGCCGTGTGCCCCCTTCTCAGGGAAACGGGGACCGCCAAACGGCTCATGTTTTTAACACGAATCTTTCTGTCTTGTCCCTTCCTTACCTCCTCCCTCACTGCTCCCCCAAGCCGGTGCTTACGTCGCTCTCACCCTCTTGGGCTCCCCTCCTGCCTCCGTGGGGTTCCTGGGCTCCCAGCAGGATGGGCACCAGCCGGGGGCTCCTCAGGTCACACCTGCGTGCCCCCCTCCGCCCCCTCCGCCGC
Organism: Podarcis gaigeae; assembly: GCF_964106915.1. Lineage (NCBI taxonomy): Eukaryota > Metazoa > Chordata > Lepidosauria > Squamata > Lacertidae > Podarcis > Podarcis gaigeae. The sequence continues at coordinate 811,906 of NC_139693.1, read as the reverse complement.
CACTGCCTCCGCCGCAGCGCATCACGGGGCCAAAGCCACTGCAGGTATGAGAGGGGGGTCCTGTGCAGTGGGGCTGGAGGACAGGGCAGAGGCTGCAGGCAGCCTTAACTGACCTCGCTTCCTCCCCTCTCTGGCCTTTTCGAAAACTCTTAGGATCCAGAAGTCCAGAAGCATGCAACACAGATTCTCCGCAACATGCTGAGGCAGGAGGAGGCAGAGCTGCAGGTAGGAATCATAGAATCGAAGGGTTGGAGGGGCCCTCCAAAAGTCATCCACTCTAACCCTCTGCAGTGAAGGAATCACAGATGACAGATGGTCCATCCAGGGGGTGAAGCGGGGCTCTGCTGGACCAGTCATGGTGGTTTTGCTTGCCTCCTGAGCCTGGGGTCTTGCCAGCAGCAGAGCAGTTCATTGTGGTGGAATGGGACCCCCTTCCTAGTTCGTTGCACTGGGCTCTCTTGTGGAGCCACAGTGCCCTTTTGGGCTTGTAAGTGCTGGTGGGGGATGCGGGTGGCGCTGTGGGTTAAACCACAGAGCCTAGGACTTGCCGATCAGAATCCCCGCGACAGGGTGAGCTCCCGTTGCTCGGTTCCTGCTCCTGCCAACCTAGCAGTTCGGAAGCAAGTGCAAGTAGATAAATAGGTACCACTCCAGCGGGAAGGTAAACGGCGTTTCCGTGGGCTGCTCTGTTTCACCAGAAGCGGCTTAGTCCTGCTGGCCACATGACCTGGAAGCTGTACGCCGGCTCCCTCGGCCAGTAAAGCGAGATGAGCGCCACAACCCCAGAGTCGGCCACGACTGGACCCTAACGGTCAGGGGTCCCTTGACCTTTAAGTGCTTGTGGGGTGGTGGGATACAGGCAGGACTGAGGCCTCTGGGTGTTGCTGGATTCCCTGACCATTGGCCATCCTGGCTGCTGCTGCTGCTGCTGGACGTTGGAGCCCCACAACTTGCCTGATCTCCCCCCGTTTGAAGCCAGCAGCCAACCCATGTTGTTGTTACTGCCACCCTCTTGCAAATTTGAGGGGGTTTTCTGTCTCTGTGCAGAAGCCAGCCCCTGCCCTCCTTCTCTCAACCAATTCTAACAGCTGGGATGGCAGCCATCACTCTTGTCAATTGATGATTGTGGTGTTTGCCCTCCTAAGGTGTGTGACATCATACTGGGTTCATAAGGAAAGGGTCAACTAATTGTAAAATGACTAACCAATGGGAACCCAAGGGGCAGAGTTAACTGTGTAGAAGGTTTAAGCACAACCTGGACGCAGGTGGCGCTGTGGGTTAAAGCCTCAGCGCCTAGGACTTGCCGATCGAAAGGTCGGCGGTTCGAATCCCTGCGGCGGGGTGCGCTCCCGCTGCTCGGTCCCAGCGCCTGCCAACCTAGCAGTTCGAAAGCACCTCCGGGTGCAAGTAGATAAATAGGGACCGCTTACCAGCGGGAAGGTAAACGGCGTTTCCGTGTGTGGCTCTGGCTCGCCAGAGCAGCGATGTCACGCTGGCCACGTGACCCGGAAGTGTCTTCGGACAGCGCTGGCCCCTGGCCTCTTAAGTGAGATGGGCGCACAACCCCAGAGTCTGTCAAGACTGGCCCGTACGGGCAGGGGTACCTTTACCTTTAGTTAGGGTGGTTGAGAAGACAGTCTGGAGTGAGAAGAGACAGAGAGGATAAATCTGTGGGTTGGGCTAGTCTGGTGTGAGAGAATTTGTTAAGAGGAGTCAGTCAAACAGTTGAGATAATCATTCAGAAGGTATTAGCAAGGTCTAGGCCAGTAAAGAAACTAAAGTTAAGATACTGACGGGAATATTATCTGAGTAACCATAAACTTGTTAATGTTTGTAAAATAAACTTGGTTTTTTGGTTCACTTTTAACAACTGTCTGGACTCAGTGTTTTACCAGAGAGTAACGGGTTGGTGGCAGCAGGGAAGCAAGCACAGTGGTGGCACAGGGATCAATAGACTGTTAAACGTCCGGGGACCCTGTGTGATCGCCACAATGATCTTGGCCAATGCTTTACGTTTTGCTATCCCTTTGCAAAATCTACTGGACAGCCTTGGCTCCCTGTCTGGGGGGGGGGGGGGCACCAGTTGGATCTCTCTTTTGAAAAAGCAGCCTCTAATCTTGGTGCCTGCCTTCCACCCTGGAGCAGCGTTGCTACGAAGCCTACAATCGGAATCCGGCTTCCCTGATCGAGGAGCAGATTGAAGGTGCTCGCCGGAGAGTCAATCAGCTACAGCACAAGATCCGCCAAGAGACAGGAGGGTTTCTGGTGAGTGAATGGCTGTGGGGGTGGGCGCTGTGTTGAGGAGGGGGCAGCGTGGACCGCCGGCTGCAGTGAGGATGGGTGAAGGTTGTGACAGGTTGAGCCTGGCGATGTTCAGCGGACAGTGGAAGTTGGTGCCGTTTGCCAACGACGTGAGAGTTCCAGGGTGCAATGCTCCTGTTGTGGCCGGCTGCCAGCCACACTCTCCTGCATCCCATTCTCCTCTCCCACCTGGTGCCTGGTTTTTCTCCCCCAAATTTCAGTTGGCACAAATATGCCAACAAATATGCCACAGAACAAATATGCTCAGTCCCCAGCGGGGAATGCATCTTGCCACATCAGGTTTTTGTCCCTTCTAAAGTAATTATTCTATAATGATAATAATGATGATGATGATGATGATGATGATGATAATAGTAATGATTAATAAATTTATTTATATCCCGCCCAGCTGGCTGGTCTTCCCCAGCCACTCTGGGCGGCTTCCAACAAAACATTTAAATACCGTAATGCATCAAACATTAAAAGCTTCCCTAAAGAGGGCTGCCTTCGGATGTCTTCTGAAAGTTTGGTAGTTGTTGTTCTCCTTGACATCTGGTGGGAGGGAGTTCCACAGGGCGGGTGCCACCACCAAGAAGGCCCTCTGCCTGGTTCCCTGTAACTTGGCTTCTCGCAGGGAGGGAACCACCAGAAGGCCCTCGGAGCTGGACCTCAGCGTCCGGGCAGAATGATGGGGGTGGAGACGCTCCTTCAGATATACTGGACCGAGGCCGTTTAGGGCTTTCAAGGTCAGCACCAACACTTTGAATTGTGCTCGGAAACGTACTGGGAGCCATTGCAGGTCTTTCTAAAATAATTCTGAAATGCCTTTGGAGAGCGTTACTGTTGCTCTCATGTCTTGCTTGTGGGCCTCCCAATTGGGGCACCTGGTCAGCCACCCTGAGGGCAGCTGGCCTGATCCAGCAGCAGCAGCCAGACCCTTCTTATGTTCAGAAGCAGTCTAGGTTCTTGGGGGCATTTGGTCACTGTGAGACCAGGAGGCGGAACTAGCTGTGCCCCCTTTGGAAGCCAGGCCCTTCCGATAGTTTTAGGATTGATCCCAGTGTTGCTTTTCTCCATCCTCCCTCCATTCTTACAGGGAGGGTCAATCTGATCCTGAGCTCTCAACCTCTTTGCTTTTCAGGATTCCACCACCCGGCTCTTCAGTGACTTCAGTGGCTCCCGAGTCACCGATGGTGAGTTGTTCTGTGGGACTGGATGCCTGGGCCAGACAGCCTCTGCACCTTCCTCCTTCCAAGCAGCAAAGGAGGTTCCCACTGATTTATGGGCCTTGTTTTCAGAAACGGTGTGTGTTTGTGTGTGTCAAGGGAGTCGGGGCTAGCTGAGCTTTCTCCCTTATTTGCTGTTCTACAACATTTAGGGAACATACTGGAAAAAACAAATTCCCTATGCATAGAAATGTGCAAAATTCATTTGCACATTTTCTTTATCCCACTCTTCAACCCAACACACAGACACACACACACAAAACTCTCCAGAACAGCTTACAAACAAGACAGTCTGTCTCTGCCCTGCTTCAGGCTTGCAATCTAAAAAGACTCAGCACCAAAGGAAAATGGGATTAGGAGGGAGGAGGAAATAAGCAAAGTCATGTGCTCATTGTTGGTTGAAAGTTCCTTCTGGGATGGAAGCGGTTCGAGGAGGAGGAAGCCCCAGGTGCAGAGGCAGTCTGTCTCGATTTCTAGGTTCTTAAGGAACTGTGTTGGCAGGATGCTGGACTAGATCATAGAATCACAGAATTCTAGAGAGTTGGAAGGGACTCCAGGGGTCATTTAGTCCAACCCGCTTTGACATGATTCAGCAGCAGCCAGACTCTCCTTATATTCTGGTATGTCCTTGAATCTCTCCTGCCAAATACTGACAGTTCGGAGGCCCCACCCCAAGTTTTCTTAGTTTCTGCCAGGGCTCTTAACTGTGTCGTCATTGTCCCCCCTTCTGCATTCTCCAGGTCGCCTCTCCTTGGACTCTCAGGACGGTGACAGTGGCATGGACTCTGGCACAGAGCGGTTCCCCTCCGTCAGCGAGGCAAGTGCGGAAGGGGCTGCTTGGGGTTCTGCTGCCTTGGGCTGGTAATGAAAGTGGGGTGTGGGTGTGGGTGGTCTCAGTAATGCAATTTCTCTTCCTGGAGCAGATCTCCCTGAACCGGAATTCGGTCCTGTCCGACCCCGGCTTGGACAGCCCCCACACTTCCCCAGTCATCACCTCCAGAATGTTCCAGCACCATCGGCGCCAGGGCTCCGACACGCCATTCTCCCCCTCCGCAGAACAGGTGAGGGTCCGGACTTCCTGCCCCCCCACACTTCCCCATTTTTAAAAGCACCCCTTGAAAAATTACCCCTGCCTCTCTCCCTTTTCTGAGCCTCTTGAGATTCCCAGCCCTTTAGCTGGGAGTTTGATTCTCACCCCCCCCCATGACCACAAGGGGGGTAGGAACTTCCATTTCATTGGGGAGGGGGCGTATTATTCTGGGTGGGTTTTTCCCTTTTCCTTTTCAGATTTCTAACAGCAGTAGTGAATACAGACCTTACCCATCAGAGACCATTAAATAGACATATAATAACACTAGCTTGCTCTCCTTCTGAAACTTCCATTTTAGATAATGAAGCCGAGACAGAACTATTCTCCCCCCCCCCAAAAAAAAAACCCCAACAACTTGTGGGTCTTCCTCTGCAGTTTGTGATGTGTCTCACCCTGATAAATGACCTTTTGCAGGGCTCGGATCGGACGCTGAGGCCGCTTATCATTGGTCCAGAGGAAGATTACGACCCGGGATACTTCAACAATGAGGTAGTAACACCGTCACTGCCTCACCCATGCTTTCCTGGTTGGGGGGTGGGGGGGCGGTAACAGGCCTTCTAATAGTAGAGTAGGATGGAGTTGGCTGGTTGGCCAAGGCATCTCCTATTCAGAATTTTAAAATATTACTATTATTACTAATTTTATTAGCTTCCAGGTGCAAAATGCCTCTAGGAAACTTACATACACTATGTAAAGACATTTGTCAGGTTTAAGAATACAGTACCTCTCTAAGGCTACCCACCATGTCAGATTGTAACCCCTCAAAAGCCCTGGAGAATCTGCATGTCTGAATGGGACGCTGATAGGATACACCTTCTCGGTGGTGGCACCCACCCTGTGGAACGCCCTCCCACCAGATGTCAAAGAGAACAACAACTACCAGACTTTTACAAGACATCTGAAGGCAGCCCTGTTTAGGGAAGCTTTTAATGTCTGATGCATTACTGTATTTTAATATTCTGTTGTAAACTGCCCAGAGTGGCTGGGGAAGCCCAGCCAGATGGGCGGGTTATAAATAATAAATTATTATGAATATTATTGGTCTGATGGGATGTTAAGGTATGTGCCAGAAGGACCTCCCTGGGCAGAGATTGAGGGGAGAGGGCGCAGCAGGAAAGGCCAATATCTGGATCTCAGCCAGAGGCAGAGTACAGAGAAGGGCCTGATGATCATAGAATCATAGAATCATAGAGTTGGAAGAGACCACAAGGGCCATCGAGTCCAACCCCCTGCCAAGCAGGAAACACCATCGGAGCACTCCTGAAATATGGTTGTCAAGCCTCTGCTTAAAGACCTCCAAAGAAGGAGACTCCACCACACTCCTTGGCAGCAAATTCCACTGTCGAACAGCTCTTACTGTCAGGAAGTTCTTCCTAATGTTTAGGTGGAATCTTCTTTCTTGTAGTTTGGATCCATTGCTCCGTGTCCGCTTCTCTGGAGCAGCAGAAAACAACCTTTCTCCCTCCTCTATGTGACATCCTTTTATATATTTGAACATGGCTGTCATATCACCCCTTAACCTCCTCTTCTCCAGGCTAAACATGCCCAGCTCCCTTAGCCGTTCCTCATAAGGCATCGTTTCCAGGCCTTTGACCATTTTGGTTGCCCTCCTCTGGACACGGTCCAGTTAATGATGATGATGATGAAGGCAGAGTCCGGGCCGCCCATTAGGTATTGGAGGTCCTGAGCAATCAAGGGCTTTGCAGGACCAAAACAAGCACTTTGAGGTGGACCCTGGAACATAGAGGCAGTCCGTGTGGCCCCTGTGCCGGGCTCAGTGTTGTCGTCTGGCAACCACTGAGCGTGTTTCTTCTTCTTCTCTCTCCTCCCCGCAGTGTGACTCCCTCTTCCAGGATTTAGGGAGGCTGAAGACACGGCTGGCACACCTGGGCGTCTTCTTGCGCTACATCTTCTCTCAGGCTGACCCGAGTCCTCTGGTAGGATCCAAAGGGGGCTCCTTTCTTCCTTTTACCCTTCGCCATTCCCAGGGCAAGGGCCCAGTGGGAAGAGATGCAGGGAACATGCCACTGGGCAGTCTGGGCCGCTGCATGGAGATGGGGGGGTGGGGTCAGGGATGTGCCGGGAAGGGAGTTTGCTGGTGTTTGTGTCAGACTTTTTGCACCCAGCCTGTGTGCCCAAGCACAGGCTCTGCAGCAGGAAGGAAGGAAAGAAGCTAGCTAGATTTCTGCCAGCTTTTCCCCACAGGCATGAAGACCCAGATGCTTGTCTTTCAAAGGAAAGCCAGTCAAAATCAGGCCCCTGGTGTCCTCCATGTCAGGCATCAGGTACCACAGGGCAGATGAACCTATGTGTGGAATACGCTGGTTTATTATGGGGTCCTCGCCGTGGGATCACATTCACCTGGTGCTATGCCAGCTGCACTGGCTCCCGGTGGAGTACAGGATCAGGTTTAAGGTGCTGGTTTTAACCTTTAAAGCCCTATATGGCCTAGGACCCTCGTACCTACGGGACCGCCTCTCCTGGTATGTCCCATGGAGGACCTTACGGTCTTCAGACAAAAACATCTTGGAGGTCCCAGGCCACAGGGAGGTTAGGCTGGCCTCAACCAGAGACAGGGCTTTTTCGGCCATAGACCCGATCTGGTGGAACGCTCTGTCCCAAGAGACCAGGGCCCTGCGGGACTTGACATCTTTCCTACAAAACAGAGCTGTTCCGCCAGGCCTTTGGCCAAGGCACATTCTGACCCCCCTCCTTTGGCGATCCTCACAGAACTTTAGCCCAATGGTTGCCATTAATTTGATTTGAATTGATTTTAGAATGAAATGATTTTAGAATGCTGTGCTACTTTTATTGTTGTTAGCCGCTCTAAGCCCGGCTTCGGCTGAGGAGGGAAGGATATAAATTATTATTATTATTATCATTATTATTATTATTATTATTATTATTTATTATTATTATAAAACCCTCTGAATCAGAGGAGCTGCTCCTGGCATGAAGATTGGGGCCTGATGGTCAGCCAAGCAGTTTTCTAGTTGTGTGCCTTAAGCCTGTGTATAATGTCTATGTTCAAATCAAGATATTCCCAGCCCTCGCTGTTGCCTCAGACTTGGAGATAACTTTCTTTCTTGCATTACAAAGAGACCAGAGTGTCTTGTGAGCAGGATTCAATCCCTCTAAAAAGGAAGATGGCAACCCCAGAGAACCGCTGCTGGCCACAGACTTGGTAGATGGCAGCTTTCTGCCTTCCCCTTCAAACCGGTTCTTTATTTAGAGCCATGAGGACTGCAGCCTTCATTTCTGGAGGTGGTGGGGGGCACGTGCAGAGCATCCCAGGCCCAAGCCCTGACTTCGCCAGGTCAGGGCTACCCCTCCCTGAGAGCCACGGCTGCCAGTCAGTGTCGACAGTACTGACCTAGATGGGCCGTAGGTCTGACCCAGCAGAAAGCAGCCTCTTTGTAATTCTTGCAGCCCGTGAAATGCGCTTTGCTGTGGTTGCCACAGTTAGTTCCTGCTCGTGCGAGAATTGCGAAACACGCCCGCAATCCCACCTCCGTTTCCAGCCAGGCAATATGCCCCCATTTATCCTGGACTGGCATGGTGTCTTCCCTGGGGGCTCCCACGGCAACTCCATACCGGAGACGCCCTGCCAGGCCCACTTCCTCCCTCCCCCCTCCCCCCCCTTTCTCGGCTCTCTTGTGGGCATTTCCTCACCCTCTCTGTTCCCTCTCACCCTGATGTGTGTTTTTTCTCCTCTTCCTTCCTCCTCTCTCTCTCCTCGGCAGCTGCTGTACTTGTGCGCAGATGTTTGCCAGCAGATGAGCCCCAAGGAAGCCCGGGGACTCGGGAAGGACATTTGGAACATCTTCCTGGAGAAAACCGCGGTGAGCGATCGGGGGGCAGCCAGGGGCTTCCTCACTCCCCCCCACCCCACCCCCGGCCATATCACGTACCAGGTTGCACTGGTGTTGGGGGGTGTGAGAGGCCTTGAGAGGCCGGTGCTGGTGGGTCAACGCTGTCTTTTTCTTTCCCTTCCTCAGCCTCTGAGAGTCAAGGTCTCCGATCAGTTGTTGGCTGAGATAGGTGAGTTTGACCTCATGAGCAGAAGGGCTGTTGTGACCCTTTAAGGATTAGAAATCTCGGAGCAGAGGCATGAAGTGATGGCCTGAAAGGAATTTCCTTCTCTTCCCGTGTGCTCCTTGAGTCAAGTCTTGCCGTGGGCGAACGGATCAGCCCCAAGAACAGCCTGAAAGGTCACTGACCCAGAAGGGCCTTGAAAACAAGCTGGGCTTTGCCTTCACAAAACAAATGAAATACCTTGAAAATCCCTGAAATGAGAAGTACCATATTTTTTGCTCTATAAGACTCCCTTTTTCCCTCCTAAAATAAGGGGAAATGTGTGTGCATCTTATGGAGTGAATGCAGGCTGCGCAGCTATTCCAGAAGCCAGAACAGCACGAGGGATCGCTCTTATAGAGCGAAAAATACGGTAATTGACTAGAAATATTACCTTATAGAAATAAACTAAATAGGTTTTCCTATTTTTTCCTTAAACCTTTATTATTATTATTATTATTTAGTTTATTACTATAAGTTTATTTCTGTAAGATAATATTTCTAGTTGATTACTTCTCGTTTCAGGAATTTTCACGTTCTTTCATTTGTTTTGTGTAATTTCTCGGTTCTGTGACTGTCTTTTTTCTACGGGCTTCGCCTTCACGGCCAGAGGCAGCGATTCTTCTTCTACTCCATTGCTGGAAACCTCAGGAGAGCAGAGCGTGCTCTTACACTTGGGTCACGCTTGAGGGTTTTGGGGGCATCTAGTCGGCCACTGCGAGAACAGGACCGGATGTCCCACTGGCCTGATCCAGCAACAGGGTTCTTCCTATGTTACGTTCTTACTTGGGTGCTGCTGTGGTGCTCAGGACCTGCTGAGCATCCGGCTGGCCACTGTGAGGATAGGATGCTGGGATACCGTATTTTTCACCCTAGTTTTTAGGGGGGGGAAATAAAGAAAAAAAATATATTTTCCCCCTCCCAGCCCCCAGAACAGGTCCAGGAGCGACGGCAACATTGCACGCAACCTTGCTGCCGCTCCCAGAGCTTGTGGGGCTTGGGACGGGCGAAGCCTGAGCTTCCCAGCCCCCAGAACAGGCTGCTATTCGCAAGCCTTCGGAGCCCAAAGGCTTGCGGATAGTTGCCTGAAGCCCAGGGAGCACAGCGCCAACTCCCGTCGCGCTCAGAAGGCTTGCGGATAGCTGCCTGAAGCCTGGAGAGCGAGAGGGGTCGGTGCGCACCAACCCCTCTCGCTCTCCAGGCTTCAGCGAAAGCCTGCATTCACTCCATAGGACGCAGACACATTTCCCCTTCATTTTTGGAGGGGGGAAAATGCGTCCTACAGGGCGAAAAATACGGTAGATGGGCCCCCTGTGGATCAGCAGGCTCTTGTGTTCTTGGAGGCCGTAGAACGGGTGGGGGAGCACCTGTGGACTCCCACCTCCCATCACCATCAGCCAAGGCTGTTGGGTGTCAAGTCCAGCAGCACCTGGAGGGTCAGAGATGTTCCTCCCTGCTGTGAAGTCTCCCTCCTCCTGTCTGTAGAAGCCTCCAGGCCTCCCCCTTGTCACACCTTCGTAAGACTTATTTTTCTCTCCCTTGCCCCCCCCCCAATCCATGGCTCCTCCAGACTCCTGCCTGCGGAATGGGGAGGACGTCCGGAGCATTTTCCTAGAGGCCCAGGAGGCTGTCATGCCTGAGATCCAGGAGCAGATCCAGGATTACAGGTGAGGAGCGCAGATCCCCCAGTGCCTTGCCTGGCTGCAGCTGCTGCAAAAGTACGGTATAGGGAAAATTGGAAGTGGCAGAGGTGAAGGGGCTGGGGGTAGCGAGCCCGAAGGCCTGGGGGGCAGAACTAACACGCGCTGTATCAGAAGGGAATCAGGGGGCTCCTCCGGGGAAATAGTTTATTCAACGTTCGGCCTGATTCACTTGCCCAAGGCTTACATGGCGGAGGTGAGATTTTCAGGGTTAGGTCTTTCCTGAGCATTCGTTTGGATTGGTCTAGAGGGCAGTTTTGAGGCAATGAGCATTCTTCCCGGGTGTGGGTGTGGGGGTGTGGGTGTGGGTGTGTAGGTAGGTTGGTGGTTATACATCTTCCCATTAGCCATTTATCATCACACAACTTATCTATGCCTTTCCCTGTTACTTTCCAAATCACGAAAATAGAATTCCTACGAAGTGCATTTGTGTGCTGATTGATTCATTTAATCTGTAGAGGAGCGGCAAGGATCCTAATTGCTAAAAACTGGAAAAAAGAAACTGTGCCAACAAAAAAGGAATGGCAAGACAAACATTGAACTGGCTGGATTAACAGAGGCAATTAGAGATCAAGGGGAAAATGCAGAGAATACTTCACAAAACTGTGCCCTAAAATACATACCTGGACTTGTTTCGATTAATGTCTGCAGGAGACTTTGCGGATATTTAAGTTATAATTAGAAAAATCTTAATAATTATTCCTAAAGGAAACAGTTTATAAGAAGTAAATAAGGAGGCCAGATACGGGATAAAGGAAGTATTTTATTGGGTTGTTTGTATTGTTGTATGTTATGCTTATTGTATGTTATGTTCACGTTTAATGAGGTTGGATTTCTGTATTGGGGGGTGGGGGGGTTATGTTATGTTGTAAATAAAATTTCCAATTTTTTTTTTTAAATAATCTTTAGACTTCAGCTCACTTGTTTAATCCACTGCTCCAGCTTTGAGTAGTTTTGATGGGATTTTGTGTGTCTTACGTGAATCCCTTAGTTGGTACCCACTTCCACCTGCAATAGAAAGTTTTGTTTCGGGGTGGATAGTCCCTCGTGCAAGCAGGGATCCCAGGGGACAGGAAGTTGACAGCTGTTGCTTCTAGCCAGCTGGAGCTGTTTTAAAAAACAAACCAGTTCAGCAAATGTTCCCCTTCAGTGCTTTAAAAGAGAGCCCAAATTGAATGAAACAGCATCATCTCAGGTGTCACGTTGCTTTCCTCTGGGTCACTTGACTTTCCTTCTAGATCTTCTAAGCCGCCTTGAGTTCTGGGGAAATTGGGTCGGGGGCAGGTTAGGTGGGATACGGAGTTATGAATGAAAGATCAGAGCGAGGAGTGTCTTCATCCTGCCCTGGGACTCCTCTCTGGCCTTGCAGGACCAAGCGCACGATGGGCCTGGGAAGCTTGTATGGGGAGAACGACTTGATGGACCTTGACGGAGACCCCCAGAAGGAACGCCAGGTGGCCGAGAAGCAGATCGCTCAGCTTGGAGACATCCTGTGAGTGTGTGTGTGTATAATCTGAGATTGCACACCTGAGATGACTTTCCTGCAGCATTAATGTGTCTGTTTACAGTACGTGGGGACGTGGGGGGCGCTGTGGGTTAAACCACAGAGCCCTAGGACTTGCCGATCAGAAGGTCGGCGGTTCGAATCCCCGTGACGGGGTGAGCTCCTGTTGCTCGGTCCCTGCTCCTGCCCACCTAGTAGTTCGAAAGCACGTCAAAGTGCAAGTAGATAAATAGGTACCACTCTGGCAGGAAGGTAAACGGCGTTTCCATGTGCTGCTCTGGTTCACCAGAAGCGGCTTAGTCCTGCTGGCCATATGACCCGGAAGCTGTACGCCGGCTCCCTCGGCCAGTAAAGTGAGATGAGCGCCGCAACCCCAGAGTCTGCCACGACTGGATCTGATGGTCAGGGGTCCCTTTACCTTTATACAGTATGTGTGTGTCAGGGGCTGACCTGGCAGGGGCTCCCCGCCACCCCCAGCCTTGCAAGGCTCCAGATATCATATAGGAAACTTTCTGGAACTCCTTGCCTGTTGCTCTGCTCAACATCTGCTCTAGGAGACTTTGACGGCCGGCTTCTGCTTTTCTTTAAAGACCCGTTTTTATTGAGTTAATGCCAATAAAGCAGGAGGGAATCATGAAGGGTGATTGAAAGTTGTGGCTCTGAGCCAGGCCGGGTTGTTTTGCGGCTGGTGTATTGGGAGTGCCGAGAGAGAGAGAGAGAGAGAGAGAGAGAGAGAGAGAGAGAGAGAGGAGAGAGAGAGATAGCTGTTCGCGGAGGAGTGATCCGGCCCTGGTCAGTGGCCGAGGCCTTCCTCTGACTGGAGAACACAAAGGGGCACAAGGAGTGACCCCTGTAATCTGGTCCGGTCTGGAGTCACTGGTGGGTTTTCTAGAGGGGCCTGCTCCAGTTTGGGACAGCAGTAGTGGCTGGGCATAGGATGTGCTGCCACCACAGTCCCATCCTGCCTGGAGGATTGCGCATCTGGTGTTCTGCCAGGCTTGAGGCTCCGTGTAACTAGAGGGACAGGGTGAGGGTGGGGCTGGGCCCCCAGGAACGGGGGGCAGAGATATTCCCCCAGGGAGACTTGCCAGCAGAGGGTTATGTGCCTGTGTGTGGGTCTCAAGGTGGGAGCGATAGGGCAGTCCTGGGGGGTAAAAAAACATGCCTGCCAATGGCATGTGGAGTGGTTGACCCTGTGGCTTGCTGCTGATGTGCCCAATCCCTTGCAAGCATGGCCCAGTGGTCAGGGATGATGGTGGGAGTCCCAGCAACGTCCAGAAGGCACCAGTGTTCAGGGAGGAAGGCGGGTTTTCAGTATAGACCAAATGGGCAAGAGAGGGTCTCCTGCCTGGACCCCCTGTGAGGCGTCTCTTGGAAGCGACTGGGCTGCAAGCAGAGGAGGAGAGGCTGTAGGAAGTGAAGATGCATCTTAACCTCCTCCTCCTTCCTTTGTCTCCTTCCTCCAGATCCAAATACGAAGAGGACAGGAGGTGAGTGTCTCCCTCGAACCTCAGCCCCCCAGGACTACTAGGTCAGGCTGCTCAGAAGGTGGGGAGAATTCCAAGGGTCCCCTTGAGAGGCTGCCAGTGACCTGCTTTTTCCTGCTCTCTTGACGTTTCATATGGCTTATTGCTTTATTTCTGGGTTCTTATCTTACGTCTGTATCGTGTCAGCTGCCTTGAGGCTTTCTTTGGCTGAAAAGCAGCCAGGAGACACAAAGTTTAGTTAAGAGGGTTTGTTCCGCATTTTAGGTTTCTGGGTACCCACAGATCAGTTAGGAACAGAGCCTCTCTTGGAGTGCCTGCCGAAGTTCATTCCGTTTATTCTTCAGGCATCCCTTCCGTTACATAGGAAGCTGCCTGCTGCTGAGTCAGGCCATTGGGCCTGCATTGTCCACACTAACTGGCAGCGACTCCACAGAGATGCGGCCAGTGGGGACTGAACCTGGGACTTTGCTTCTGCAAAGCAGGTATTCTGCCACGGAGCTGCTATGGCTCTGTTTCTTGCTGGTGAAGTGTTCGTACATAAATTTCCTCCTGTTGTGCCCTTCCAGAAGGCATTTGGTGTCCTTATGGGGCAACCCTGGAAGGAGCTGCAGTTGCGCACACACACTTTATCACACACACTTTTCAAAACATTGGCCCGATTTAATATTTGCAGCCTCTATTCCAACGGCAACCGTTGAGCTCAAAGCAGCTCAACGATAACCACAATAGCATTCAAAAAACAAACACTGCAACCGTTACGATATCAGACACAGTAGCATATAAATAAAGCAAATATCAAGAGCAAATCGAGAGCCAGTGTGGTGCAGTGGTTAAGAGCGGTGGACTCGTAATCTGGGGAACCGGGTTCACGTCTCCGCTCCTCCACCTGCAGCTGCTGGGTGACCTTGGGCCAGTCACACTTCTCTGAAGTCTCTCAGCCCCACTCACCTCACAGAAGGGAAAGGAGATTGTGAGCCGCTTTGAGACTCCTGAAGGGGAGTGAAAGGCGGGATATCAAGTCCAAACTACTACTACTCCTCCTCTTCTTCTTCTTCTTCTTCTTATCGATCAAAACAATTGATACTGTCATAGCATTTCAGAATATCAGAAAGGGCTTCTGAGCCGCAGCCCTGTGCCATCCTCTCTCTGGAAAGAGCTTTTCTCTTCTGTGGGAGGGCAGAACCAGCCAGGACCAGGGACAGCTCTGATGCAGCGAAGGTGACTGAGAGGCAGAGGCCGGCCAAGACCCCCTTGCTTAAAAGCTGTCACACTCTTGACATTAGGGGTCTTGCACCATTTAGTGCCCACTAGTTTGAGTTCAGGACGCGGGTGGTGCTGTGGGTTAAACCACAGAGCCTAGGACTTGCCGATCAGAAGGTTGGCGGTTCGAATCCCCATGACGGGGTGAGCTCCCATTGCTCGGTCCCTGGTCCTGCCAACCTAGCAGTTCGAAAGCATGTCAAAGTGCAAGTAGATAAATAGGTACCGCTCCGGCGGGAAGGTAAACGGTGTTTCCATGCGCTGCTCTGGTTTGCCAGAAGCGGCTTAGTCATGCTGGCCACATGACCTGGAAGCTGTACACCGGCTCCCTCGGCCAATAAAGCGAGATGAGCGCCGCAACCCCAGAGTCGTCCACGACTGGACCTAATGGTCAGGGGTCCCTTTACCTTTAGTTTGAGTTCTCTCTGCTTTTCTCCCTCCCACTGGCCAGCAGCCTCTTCCCCCTGCCCTCCCCTTGTGGGGCTCAGTTGACCCCTCTCCCTCCCCGCAGCGCCCCCATGAGCTTTGCCTTGAACACCTACATGGGCCATGTGGGGATCCGTCCGCGAGAGGCACGCCCCGTCAGCGTGGTGGAAAAGTCCCAGGCTCAGGAGAAAGACAAGTGGCTGCCATTCTTCCCCAAGGCCAAGAAGGTGAGCTGGTGGTCAGGCTGGCGGGAGGGAGAGAAGGGTGTGTGTGTGTCCTGTGCCTCTCCTAATACACACTCTGTGTGTGTCTGCGGTCTCTCTCTCTCCTGGGTCAACAGAGCAGCAGCACCAAGAAGGATAAGGACGCCATGGAGGACAAGAAGCGGAACCCCATCCTCAAGTACATTGGGAAGCCCAAAAGCTCCTCCCAGAGCAGTGAGTTCCAGGGGCAGATGAGGGCAGGGGGGGATGGTGCTGAGCACCCCCCCTCCTGCAGTGTGTTCTGGGGGGGGGGGGGATTCAGCCGGGCTTCCTCCTTCCTTCCTTCCTCCTCTCCTCGCTTCTCCTCCTTTTTCTGTCTTTTTCATCGGTGCAATTTTGACGTTGATTTTGACATTCCATTCTTTTTGTTTTTCTTTTCAGCATTTCATGTCCCCTTGTCCCCTGTTGAAGGTAAAAACAAAAGGAACACACCCTCCCCTTGCTGGTTTTTCTCCCTGACCCCCCTCCCAGCTCACCCCCCTTACCCACCCCACCCCTGCTGCTGCTTAAAAAAATAAAAAATGGCAAGGAGGTATCTTTTTCCAGAAAAGGCCTTGGAAATTGTTGTTGTCACTGGTTCTGTGAGGATGGGTTGGATTTAATCGCTCAGGGTCTCCCCCCGCCCTCTTTCCGCCACGCTTCTGTTTCCTTGCCTAACTTCTGCGCCCAGGACAGCGCACTTTGGCTTAGTGTCGCTGCGTCCCCTCCTCTGCCATGCAATCATGAGGAACATGGCCTTGGCGCTGCCCTCAGCGGGGTGGGAGATTGCCTGGGGAAAGGTGTGCAACCCCCCCCCCCCTTGCGTTCACCGTGGGGAGACTGCGCCGCCGTCTCTCTCAGACGCACCAGAGTGGAACTGAAGGCCACCCCTTTCCCCTTCCCCTCCCATCTCCTTCAGAGCTGGTCATTCAGGTTGTGTCCCCTTGATGTCGTTCTGCTTACAGGAGTGGCCCTTCTTCCCCTTTGATTTCTTGCCAACGGGTGTCTGGGGGGCCCTGGAACGGGGCTGGGACTGAGGCTGTGGGGTTCCTCCTTTGTGGGAGTCCCTTGCGGAAATCCATAGTCACTCCTAGGTTCCTCCGTAAGCCGAGCCTCTTTAAGTGGGGAGTGGATTTCAGGATGGCGACCAGGTGAAGGGCAGAGTGGAGACAGGGCCCTCTCATCCCCCCGGCAGCTGTGTAGGAGTGTGTCTGTGTAATTAAGGAGTTCCAGGCTTTTATCCAGGCAAGGCCTGCTGAGAGTGGACCAGTTGAAATGAGTGAACCCAAGTACTTCATGTCCATTAGTTGCAGTGGGTCTACTCTGAGGAGAACTGGCATAGGATACAATCCCCCCCCCCAAAGTGCCACACTTCAGTTCCCTCTACACCAGCGGTTCTCAACCTGTGGGTCCCCAGATGTTGTTGGACTACAACTCCCATCATCCCTGAGCTCTGGCCTTGCTAGCTAGGGGTGGTGGGAGTTGTAGTTCAACAACATCTGGGGACCCGCAGGTTGAGAAAGGCTGCTCTACACAGTCATCTGCCTTGGACCTTCTTCCGGGCCAGACCCTGGTGTCTGCCCCCTCACCGCCCCCCCCCCCAGTTAAATCTGTAGCTATGTGGGGACTGGGGGCTTCTAACGGCTCGACTTTCCCTCCCGCTCTGACCAGTTAAACCCGGGAACGTGAGGAACATCATCCAGCACTTTGAGAACAACCAGCATTACGACTCGCAGGATCCTGGCCTGCAGCGCCTCTCCACCGGCAGCTTCCCTGAGGACCTTCTGGAGTCGGACAGGTAGGAGGACGCCCAGGACTCCCAGCAAGGGGGGTGGGCGCAGGTGGGCTCCAAGTCCTCATCTGTCCTCCTTCCTCTCCCTCAGTTCCAGGTCGGAGGTCAAACTCGGCCGGTCGGAGAGCCTGAAGGGCCGGGAGGAGCTGAAGAGGTTGCGCAAAGCAGAGAATGTGCCTCGCTCCCGCAGCGACGTGGACATGGATGCTGCGGCTGAGGCCACCCGCCTCCACCAGTCGGCCTCTTCTTCTGCGTCCAGCCTCTCCGCCAGGTGAAAAGGGGGGAGCTCCTTAAGGTCTAGCGCCACCTTCTGTACTTATAGTGTTCCAGCACCTTTCAAAAGGTGAACGCTTTCTAGATAAATTCTCTTGTTTGCTGGGCATCTCTTGAGAAGCGGCTTAGCATTGTTCCATCTTTGAGGCTGCTGTTCTGCGCCATGTTGGGCACAGAAGTGTTAAGAACATAAGAACAGCCTGCTGTATCAGGCCAAAGTGGACCCATCCAGTCCAGCCTCCTGTTCTCATAGTGGCCAAGCAGATACCCAAAAGTGCAACACCTGAGTGCAAGAAGAACTCTCGCCTCCTGAGGTTTCCAGTGGGGATTCAGGAGCATCGCTGCCTCTGACTGTGGAGGCAGAACAGAGCCGTCCTGGCTAGGAGCCATTGATACAACAAAACACCACCACCACAAACTGACTTACAAGTATAAAACCAAATTTACTAGAATAGAGATGGACTTGTAAGCATTCAAACAACAAACATACGAAGGTGCCATGTGCAAGACAAAGCCTGGAGATACTGTAAACGTGGAGTGGATAAATGTGCAACTCTTATCTCCCAACATTAACATTCAACGTTAACAGAACGTTCGCATCCAAGATGACACAATTTAAGCAGCCTCTTTTATATTGTTTGTAAACCGCTTCAGGGTTTTATTTACAGGTAGACACGATGCAGTTTTTGCTAAATAAATAAAGTAAATAAATAACTGTAATCAGGCAGCTTTCTGCTCCTCATTTGCTTTATTTTGCAAAAATTGCATCCTGCCCAACTTCAAACAAAGCTGCTAAGTGGTTTACAAAGAGTATAAAATGCACGTTTAAGATGGCCCGTAAAAAAGAACCAGCGTTAGAAACAAGTTTACAAAAAGCAAATTTAATGAAATAAGAAGTTAAAAGTGTGCATACTAAGCTGAAACGACAGATTAAAATACCTTTCAACTTCTACATGTCTTGGTAGGCTTTGCCCAAACCAAATATTTTAGTAGGCTCCTCCCAAAATACAGCGAAGGTGCCCCCCTAATCTCAATGGGCAGGGAGTTCCAGAGGGTAGGAGGTGCCAGGCTGAGGTACCAGTTCCTTAAAGGTGCAGAATGGGCCACTTCTGCAGATAAAAATGATCAAGTGGGCCTATATGGGGAAAGGTATGCAGCATTTGTCTTCACGGTGCCCCTTTCTCCCCCTCCCCTCCTTGCCTTTCTTCCTTTGAGGATCCCTCTCTTTGTTTGCAAAGGAAAGGGGTCACTCTCTCCCTCATTCTGTTTGGGACTCCAACTCCCATCAGCCCAGCCACCGTGGCTGTGCCCTCATGAGTCCTTGTGCCATTTGACCCTGCTGGCTGGGGCTGATGGGAGCTGGAGTTCAAAACCCCCGGAGGGCACCTGGTTGGGGAAGTCTGCGCTCAGTGTCTTCAGTGTTTGCTGGATGCGTCCCTTCCTGCAGCCGCAAGGGAGTTAAACACAGAGCTTGTGGTGCTCACCATTTATAATCTTTTTTTGTGCCTCCAGGTCTCTGGAAAACCCCACCCCGCCGTACACCCCCAAAATGGGGCGCAGGTGAGCTACCCTTGCAGCCAGAGCCAGGGGAAAAGGGCATTCTTCCATGGGGTAGGCAGAATGTGTTGTCTAGGTGTTTTCCTCTTCGTCTTCTTATTCTTGGTGGCCCAAAGGAGCAGGGGGAACGAGGCCATGACTGTCTTGTGCTTAGTCATGGGGGTCCTGTGTATTTCTGGGTGGGGTCCTCCCTTCCATCGCTGGACCGTGGCAGAGACCCCCGGAGCAGAAATTGAACTGGAGGCTCATTTTGTTGAGTCTCTCCCTCTGTCTCGCAGTTGGGGCGTCCTGCAACGTGAAAGAGACTTCTGGGTCCGGCTGGCTCATAAAGGGGCTATAAAGACCTTGTGTTGGGAGAGATGCTGCCTCTGGTGGGCTGCAAGGAAGGAACTAGGGTGGGGGTCACTGAGTTTTTTAGGCCTGTGAGCCCATTGGCACCTCGCTCGCTCCTTCCCTGGAACAGAACACCCAGTCGCAGGAGACGAGAGAAAATGAGCACATGCGCAAACATCGCTTTCCCAGAGGCTCTGGATACAGTTCAGATCCAGCAGAATTAACCTGGACCTTGAAAAGCACACAGAGCTAAAAGATGATGTGGGAAGGAGCATCGCAAGGCTATCGTTTGCATCAGCAGGCGAACTCTGAAGCTCTTACGCGCCATTAGTTCCAGAAAGGCCCAGTTTTTGAGGCTGCAGGACCTTTCTCAGAGACCCTCTTTTGACATCCCTTCTTGTCTCTCTCCAACCCCCCCCCCCCCCCCGGCGCAGAAGCATCGAGTCCCCAAACTTGGGCTTCAGCACCGACTCCTTCTTGCCCCACCTGCTGGAGGACGACCTCTTCCAGCTCTCGGACCTGGAGCTGGAGCTGGACTCACAAAACTGGCAGCACACCGTGGGCCGTGAAGTCGTGTCTTCCCTGACGCAGCGGGAGATCGACCGCCAGGAAGTCATCAATGGTGAGGAGGGTCTCCCTGCCGTCGCCATCAGAAAGACGGGGGTGGGGGTGGGGGGCGTGCCTGGTGAGCGCTAACATTCTGACAATGTGGGCCAAGAAGCACCACACTTGGCTGCCTTGTGTGGTGCTGCTATGTCTTCGAGGAAGAAGAGGTATCCCTAGATAGGGCCTGTAAGACAGAGCTATTCTGCCTGGCTTTCAATTCGAACTCAGCCTGATCTTTTATTCCCCTTCCTTCCCTTTTCATGAAGATTCCCCGCTCTGGGATCCCACAGCTACTTCTCCCCTGGTCTCCTCGCTGGCCCAAATAGGACTAATTTAGCCAGCTAGCCCTGGTGACCATCTAATGTTTATGGGATGGATTTTCCCCCTAAATTGAATTTTGAATTTATTGTTATTCACATTTTATACTGTTTTTTTGTATCATCAATTAAGTGTTTTAAATTTGTTGTTAGCCGCCCTGAGCCCGGTTTTCTGAACCGGGAAGGGCGGGGTATAAATAAAAAATCATTATTATTATATGGATGAGGGGTGGGGGTGCTGCCCTGGTAACCACAGCCATCAGCTCTCTACTGGCGTCTGGGCTGGGGAAGAGCCACATGGCTCAGTGGCAAAGGATTCCAGGTTTGATCCCAGGGAACAGGGTCTGCCTGAGACCCTGGAGAGCCAGCAGAGAGTGGAACCATCAAGGGTCTGACTAAACAACGCAGCTCTATCACTTCATTGATGGCACAGTTTTGTTCAGGAGGAGGGCAGGTTTACGTCGCAACCCAAATCTTTAAGAACAAGTCAAAACTTCTCTTTCTGCAGAGCTGTTTGTGACAGAGGGCTCTCACTTGCGGATCCTGCGTGTCCTGGACGTTCTCTTCTACCAGCGCATGAGAAAAGAGAGCCTTCTTACCCGGGAGGAGCTGGCCCTCCTCTTCCCCAACCTCCCAGAGGTCTTGGAGATCCACAGTAAGGCTGCTTCTCCTGCTCCCGTGGAGCCCCTTTGGACCAGCCCCCCCCCCCCATTCTGTGGTTTCTACAGCAGCCAGAGTGGGTTTCCCCTCCACAAGCCCCTTGCTCAGGAGGAGAACTGGAGCAAAGCTGAAGAGCTGCCAAATCTCACAGGGCGGAGGGGGGGCAGGGAAATCCTGAGGGTGGTCTTGATCCCATTTGTCATGTTGGCTGGACCCTAAATGGCTGGCTCTCCCCTCTGCTGAGAGCCTTTCACTGAAAATAAAGAGTGCCTGTGTGGAGTTTAAAAAACTAGACCCGTACTCCATCCCCTTCTGTTCCCTTTTCTCCTTTCCTCACCCTCCTTCCCTTCTCCTCCAGATTCTCTTTCGGAATCGATGAAGAGGCTGCGAGAGGAAGGGCCGATCGTCAAGGAGATTGGGGACCTCATGCTTTCGCGGGTGAGGATCCCAGACCGCGTGGGCTGCCTTGGGGTCGCTAGGTGATCTCCTGACCCGCCTGAGGTTAACCCAGGAGTGTTTTCTCCCCCCCCCCCGTCCTCTTTGTGTCCCCCCAGTTTGATGGGGCTGCACGCGAGGAGTTCCAGCAGATGGCTGCCCGCTTCTGCGCCTACCAGTCCATGGCGCTTGAGCTGATCAAAACCAAGCAGCGGAAGGAGGCTCGCTTCCAGCTCTTCATGCAGGTAGCCTCGTCATGGGGCAGGAGGCTGCACATGGAGAGGGAGGAAGGAGATGGGGGAGGAAGGGACTTTTCGTTTCTTTTCTCAATTTTTTTTTATTTCAAAACCAAAAAAATTTACAAGCATCAAATTCAAAATCCATATTCATTTTCTAACATAAGCCTATGACATAGATTACCTAAATTAAAATATATGTAATTGCTCTAGGCTTCCCTTTGCTATATGTAAATACAACACAATTAACGAATTATATTATAAATGATATTAAAGGTTCCCATATACCCCCCCCCCCGCTCCCCTTCAGTCATGTGTGATCTCAATATTTCACTTCTTCCGCCTTGTTATAATTTAATAATTATTCAGTTGAGTCTACAGATAGGTAGCCGTGTTGGTCTGCCATAGTCAAAACAAAAAAAAAAAATTCCTTCCAGTAGCACCTTAAAGACCAACTAAGTCAGTTCTTGGTATGAGCTTTCGTGTGCATGCACACTTCTTCAGTTGAGTCTGTTACTATTTTCTTGCTTAGGTTTCACACATTGTCTATCAATGTTTCAATTCCGGAACCATATTTTCCCATGTCTTCCTTCACTCCATCCCACTCTCTAATTATTCGCTGATTTCAGTGGCCTCTAATATTTGCCATCAGTTTTGCCATTTCTGCAAACTCACAGTGATGGGATTTTCAGGGGGAGGAAGGGACGTTTCAGCGGCCAGAGAAACACAGGCCTCTCTCTCTCTCTCTCTCTCTCTCCCTCCCTCCCTCCCTCCCTCCCTCCCTGCCTTTCCCAGGAAGCCGAGAGCAACCCACAGTGTCGCCGCCTCCAGCTCAAGGACCTCATCATCTCAGAGATGCAGCGGCTGACGAAGTACCCGTTGCTGCTGGAGAACATCATCAAGCACACTGATGGTATCTCTCTCTTCGTATTTGGGTGTCTGTTTGTTTTTTGTGTCTCTTCCTATTCAAATGTTACACATTGCAATCTCCTCTTAAGCACATTCAACTCGCAGGTTGAAATTGCACAAATTAAATCCAGTCAAGGCTTGGTTTTCTTGGGGTTACCCAGCAGGGAAATAACTCTTCAGCTCTGTGTCTTGCTTGCTGGGCAAGGCCCACTTGCCCTGTGGCCTCGGGGAGTGCTGGGGATTCTTGCTGCCTCACCCATGAGCAGCTCCAAGGATTAGGGCCTACACGACCGTTGTGTATACATGGAACTATTGGATCCACCCCCCCATGTAAGATGCGATTGTACTGTATTTTTAACTTGTGTCAGCTTTCTGATGTTGTGAGTCAGCATACACAGAGATTACGGTGGTGTGTGTGTGTGCGCGCACTGTGCATTAGCGCCCTGTGGTGCTGTGTCTGTAGAGCGTGGGTGCTATTCAGAAGCCAATTTTCACATTAACCAATAAGGATTATTTTGCATCATGTATCAGAGCTGCTGCTGACCTGTTTTTCAGAGGTCGTTTTGTTTTTAAATGCAGCATTGTTTTTAGATTGTACAGTGGTACCTCTGGATGCGAACGGGATCCGTTCCGGAGCCCCGTTCGCATCCTGAAGCAAACACAACCTACACGCGTGGGTCGCGATTCACTGCTTCCACACATGCGCATGACATCATTTTGAGTGTCTGCACATGCGCGAGCAGAGAAACCCGGAAGTAACATGCTCCATTATTTCTGGGTTGCCGCGGAGCTGGGTTGCCGAAAATATTCATCCCGAAGCTACTTCAACCCGAGGTATGACTGTAGTGGAAGTCACTTTGGGACCACCCTGTGTGTTTTAAACAAAGCCTCCCAGGTTTTCCATAAACAGAAACAAACTTTGCCAGTGGCCGGCCAGCCCATCTAAGAGTGGTGGACTCGTAATCTGGTGAACCAGGTTCGCTTCCCTGTTCCTCCACCTGCAGCTGCTGGGTGGTCACACTTCTCTGAAGTCTCTCAGCCCCACTCACCTCACAGAGTGTTTGTTGTGGGGGAGGAAGGGGAAGGAGAATGTGAGCCGCTTGGAGACTCCTTGGGGTAGTGAGAAAGCAGGATATCCCTGATATTTGATATCGGGGATATCAAATCCAAACTCTTCTTCTGCACCTTCGTTGCTTAGGGGAGACCTTGGAGCACAAGAAGCTTTGCCAGGCCCGGGACCAGTGCCGAGAGATCCTCCGGTATGTGAATGAGGCGGTGAAGCGGACAGAAAACCAGCAGCGCCTGGAGGTTTATCAGAAACGCCTAGATGCCACTTCGCTGGAGCGGACCAGCAACCCGCTGGCTGCGGAATTCAAGGTACAATTCCCCCTTTGCCCTGCATCTGAGTCACTGGCTTTTTCCTGCTCGTCTCCTTCTCAAAACACTGCCTTTTTCTGCCCCTCCTGTCCAGAACCTCGACCTCCGAAGTCGTCGCATGATCCACGAGGGCCCTCTGAGTTGGCGCATCAGCAAGGATAAGACTGTGGGTATGTAGCTGGCAGAAACGACAGCTCCTCTCAGCGTTTGTGCGTGTTCTCACACAAACGTGGCACGGCCTCTCAGAGTGAAGGCCTGTGTGCGCTTCCTCTGCAGTTGACTTTTCTAATTTATATCCCACTTTCCGATTATAACTGTAATCAAAAGTGTGGAGGGGTTGTAGGAAGATTGCCTGAGCTGAAAAGCCCTGGCAAGCCATTGCTGCCAGCCCGAGTAGACAAAACTGAACTAGATGGACTGAGCGAAGGGGTCAAGAGACAGCTTCCGAAAAGATTAACAGAACCAAACAATTGTGGAACATGGTCCCTGAAACAAGCAGCGCTTTAGCTGTTGAAAGATCAAAACTGCCAGTGTGTTGTTATTCATTCATTCATTCATTCATTCATTCAATCAATCAATCAATCAATCAAATCATTTATTTATTTAATAAAATGTATAAGCTTCTTGGTTGTAGAAAGCTCAAAGTGGTTTACCAAAAGACTAAAACAATAGAAGTCTTTTTAAGAAATTTAAACCATTGATAAACTAAAAACACACAATAGTATTTAAAGTTCCAGGACAACAGGCCACAGATTCAAAGGCTCTCCCAGATCAGCAGCCTTCGGAAGGCTCCATGGCAGAACACCTGCTTGGAATGCAGAAGGCCCCACGTTTAATCCACACTGGCAGCATCTCCAGGGAGGGCTGGGGAATGACTCCCTGCCTGAGGCCCTGGAGAGCCATTGCTGCCCACCCGAGCTAGAGAGACCCCCCCTTGTTCCTATGTCTAGACAGGCCTTAAGTCAGACTTACATCAAAGAAAAGTGCAGTGGTTCCCCGCAAGACGAAGGCCTCGCAAAACGAAAAACGCACAAGACGAAAGGGTTTTTCGGTTTTTGCGTCGCTTCGCTAGACAAATTTCCCTATGGGCTTGCTTTGCAAGACGAAACGTCTTGCGAGTTCTTGTGAGTTTTTTTCCTTTTTCTTAAAGCCGCTAAGCCGCTAATAGCCGTGCTTCGCAAGACGAAAAACCGCAAGACGAAGAGACTCACGGAACGGATTAATTTCGTCTTGTGAGGCACCACTGTACATGCACATGTAGCAGGGAGGGAGTAGTGCGACTCATGCAACATGTTGGAGATTAATATACAGAACAATAATTATACATACTTTATCGACCTTCGAGAAAAATACAACACGTTAAACCAAGCCACAAAGACTTGCAAACTTCCCAGCCTAAAATGAACTTAGAATATCTGGTTTCAATAGATTTTTCAAATGCTTAACTCAGTCTTTTAGATAAGTTCATGAAGATACCAACAAAAGGTAAGTTCGGTGATATTCACAATACCAAGAGATGCTAGTAGAATTGTAGATAGATAGGGAAGCAGTGGATCATATAATACGTTAAAATTTCATATAATGTAGAACTTGCGGAAAAACAAAAGCCCTGTAAACAGCAATGAACCAGATTAGCAATACTCAAAACAATAGGCAAGGTGGTATTCTCGCCCACCCACTTATGAGCAGATCAACAAAACAGGCCTTTTTGTGGCAGCTTCCTGTCTGCACAGTGCTCTCCCCAGAGAGACTTGCCTGGCACCATCATTGCATGTTTTTAGGCGCCTCTTTACCCAGGCCTTTGGCCATTATATAATCTGTGGGCTGTTAAACCTGTGGGGGGACTTTTATTATGATTATTTTATTAATATGCTTTCTATTTTACGCTTTTTATTATGTATTTATTATTATGCTCTGTAAAACGTGTTCTTAATGTTGTACTTAATGTTAAGGTACGCGGAGGGCGCTGTGGGTTAAACCACAGAGCCTAGGACTTGCCGATCAGAAGGTCGGCGGTTCGAATCCCCGCAACAGGGTGAGCTCCCGTTGCTCGGTCCCTGCTCCTGCCAACCTAGCAGTTCAAAAGCACGTCAAAGTGCAAGTAGATAAATAGATACCGCTCCGGCGGGAAGGTAAACGGCGTTTCCGTGTGCTGCTCTTGTTCCCCAGAAGCAGCTTAGTCCTGCTGGCCACATGACCCAGAAGCGAGATGAGCGCCACAACCCCAGAGTTGGCCACGACTGGACCTAACAGGGGTTCCTTTAACTTTAATCTTGTACACCGCCCTGGGATCTTTTGATAAAGGGCGATAAATCCTCCCCCTCTCTCTTAGATCTGCACGTCTTGCTCCTTGAAGACCTCCTGGTACTTCTGCAAAAACAGGACGAGAAGTTGGTTCTCAAGTGTCACAGCAAAATGGCGCTGGGCTCCTCAGACACCAAACAAACGTTCAGCCCCGTCCTCAAACTGAACGCGGTCCTCATCCGCTCCGTGGCAACAGGTAGGAAGGGAGGCTGTAAAACCATGTTTCCTCATTCAGAGGTGGGAAGCTACGCAGGCCGTGGCCCCCTGGTAGGTCACCCTTTCCTCCAGGTTGTCTCTCTCCTCCCTACAGATAAGCGAGCGCTCTTCATCATCTGCACTTCTGAATTGGGACCCCAGATCTACGAACTGGTCGCTTCGAGCTCTTCAGAAAAGAACACGTAATATTTTTATCTGTTATTCTCCCACCTGCCCCCGTCTCTTTTGGGTGGGAAGGAGCAGGGAGATTAAAATGCAAACTGGCCTGTGGGCAGCAGGATGAGTCAGGGAGAGTCAGGGAGCCCAGGGTGGCAAACAGACAATTTAAAAACAAAAACCAAAGCGTTCCAGAACAGTTAACACACAGTCTCCAGCCCCCACCCCCAATAAGTTTTAATTGAGTTTTGGTAAATAATGTAACAAAACTAGATTCCCCTTGACGGTAACAAAACACCCCCTCCCTCAAAACAACCACAGTTAAAAGCGGTTAAAAGTAGTTTCAGTTAAAACATGCATGTCTGTCTGTTATCTTAGAGTAGCATTGGAATTAGAGTAGCATTGGAATAAAATTGGAATATATATATATATATATATATTGCTTGATTATAAAAAAGAAAAGAACGGCCACCAAAACCCCCCAAAGGATAATACAAATTACAAAAAATTAAATTAACGTCTTACAAAACAACTTCTGTTATGACTTCCAGTCACCCCATCGAGAGTCCCAGGTTTCTTTTGAGTAGCGCACTTTTCATTATCACTCCAAATTTTTGCTTTAATAAGGTTTTCTATGTTCACAGAGGGGTCATTCTAAGCCAGCCAGAGAAGTCTTTTAAGATTCTTTCTGTAAATGTCCCACCCTCTAGTAAACGTTGGTTCTGTATTAAAAGATGCTGATGAAATAAATGTGGGTTCTCCCTGCCTTTCAGGATGGCAAATCAAAGGCACTCTGTTCTCTCTGGGGGCTTTTAGAGAGTCTTTCTTTTTCTCCCCTCTCCCCCCCCCCTTCCTCGGCAGGTGGATGGAACTATTGGACGAGGCGGTGAAGAGCGCCACCCGGAACGCCCCCCTGCCTGCCAAGCGGCATTCCCAGGAGCTCCCCCTGCACCCAGCGGCTCCTTCCAGGTAAGGGGGGGGGACCCCCACCCCCAGCTCCTCAAGGCAGGAGACCTTTTGCAGGGAACTGCAAAGGGAGGCTGAGGTTAGATGAACTTAGTGTGTGCTTTCTTTCTTAAAAAAAAGTCTGCAAATCCGGCTTTGCAGGAGCTTTATTAAATGACCAAATAAGCCCTTCAATCGTACCTCTTAACACCCACATCTTCTTCTTCCCCACCTCAGAGAAACATACCTGCCCTAGGAGTTCCAGCCGGTAGGGTGTCAAGAGCTGTTTTCTCACTCCAGCTTTTCTGGGCAAACTTTGGGGATAATGAAATGGGGGTTCTGCAGATGGGCTATTCCTCCCCCACCCCCTGTTGCTGCGTTTATGTATATCTTGGAGATCCCAGGCCACAGGGAGGCTAGACTGGCCTCAACTAGAGCCAGGGCTTTTTTGGCTGTGGCCCCGATCTGGTGGAACGCTCTGTCCCAAGAGACTAGGACCATGCAGGACTTGACATCTTTCCGCAGGGCCTGCAGGACAGAGCTGTTCCACCAGGCTTTTGGCCAAGGCACAGTCTGACCCCCTCCTTTGGCAATCCTCACAGAACTCTGGCCCAATGGTTGTCATTAATTTGATTCTGAATTGATTTTAGGATGTATTTTAATTGATTGATTGTGATTTTATGTAAACTCTGCTATTTTTATTGTTCTTAGCCACTCTGAGCCCAGCTTTGGCTGGGGAGGGTGGAATATTATTATTATTATTATTATTATTATTATTATTATTATTAGTATCTTTGTCCTTCCTCTTCAGCCTAGTACTCCAGGATGCTGACATCTCCCCCAACCTGGCCCCAAGCACCTCTGCGTCCACCCAGGAGGAGGACATTTCAGGTGAGTGGCTGGCGGTTGCCCTGGGGTGGAGGTGGTGACGGGGGGGGGGGCAGTCTCAGCAGCCAAGGTCCAGCAAGGCATTCTGGGAGTATCCTGCTGCTTCCTATGGAAGATATGGGGGGGGGGGGGAGGAGAGGGAAAATCTTCTCTGTTGGTTGCCAGGACCTCCTTCTCACACACAAACGGGCTTCTTTGTCTTTGGGGCATGGATGGGGGGGTCTGTTTCAGGGCTCCAAAAGTTCCTTTCTCTCTCCCATTTCCCCCTGCTCTTCCCCCCAGCAGATGTTGTAAACAAAATCAGCCCTCATTCCCTTATGGGGTGTCCAAGAGCCCGTATAGAGTCCTTACGTGGGTTCCCTATTGGTAGGTGAAAATAACAGAGGCCAACCAGAGAATATTGAGAAGCAAAGCAGCTCATAAGCTTGATCTTTATTGATCTGTTGCAACAGGGTGCTCCCCTCACACGCAGGAGAAGGAGGGACCCAGAACAATGGTGTGTAAACCCGTATATAGACATTTTAAATTGCCTGCCTTGGAGTCCAAGACCACCCCCCAGATACATCATACCTACATCACAGAAAAAGCGGTCTACAACAGATATTTGAATGTTGTTGTTTTTCCTGTCTGCCAGGTTATCTTATAATGCCTTATCTGATTGCCTTTCCTGCTAGTCTGCCCATTCCTTTGAAATGGTGATTTCCCAATTCCTGCCCTCCCTCCTTGCAGAGAAAACATTTGGTCCGTTTGGGAGTCAAAATGGTTTCAGGGCGGTCTTCCTGCGCTGCTTCAGACATGTGGTCCACACATCTATGTATGTGCTTGGTTGGTACATTTATGAACATTTATTATATGTATAAGACCTTAATTTTTTTATTACACAGACGATACCCCAACGGACACCTTGGCTGAGGAGAGACCCCTGGCACTGGTGGAAGAGCCAGAGGCTGGAGGCAGCGAGGAAAAGGAGCAGGATGAGGAAGGCCTGTGTCCTGCTTTGTCGCCGTTCCCCACTGGGGAGATGGAGCTTCCTCCTGAGGAGACCCTGGAGGGGCCTGATGAACAGTCGCAGCCGCTTCCGGAGGCTGCCTTTCCCGGGTTCCTGGCAGAGTCAGCATTGCAGGACGGTGAGAGCCAGATTGCTTCTTTTCCTTTATGTGTCTTATCTTTGCACTGGGAGTACGGGGTGGGAGAGAGGCTCAGGGTGGACAGCCTTTGGCCCGATTTCATCCTGTGCCATTGTTGTAAACAAAATCTCTGCCCTTTTCCCTTATGGGGTATCCAAGAGCCCATATAGAGTCCTTACGTAGGTTCCTATTGATAGGAGAAAATGACAGAGGCCAGCCAGAGAACATTGAGAAGCAAAGCAGCTAGGAAGCCTGATCTTTATTGATCTGTTGCAACAGGGTGCTCCCCTCACACGCAGGAGGAGGAGGAGGACCCAGAACCCAGGTCTGTCCGCCCTTATATAGACATTTTAAATTCCCTGCCCTGGAGCTCAAGATCACCCCTCCATACATCACACCTACATCACAGAAAGGGCGGTCTACAGCAGACATCTGAGTGCTTTGCTTAGCTCTTGTCTGGCAGGTTACCTGTTGAATGGTCACTGATAGGATTGCCTGGGGAGCCTGGCCAGTCTTTTGGAATGATAAATACTTAGTTCCTGAGACAGGTCACAGGCTCACTCCCTAGTCAAACACAGACATACCCTTCAGACAGGATTTGTGAGGGAAAAGACAGTGGGCAGGCTTTTCCATTTTCCTTTGACTTTGTAGAGAAAACATTTGGTCAGTTTGGGACAGTTTGGGAATCAAAAATGGTTCCAAGTCGGTCTTCCTGTGCTGATCTATGTGCTTAGTTGGTACACTTATGAACATTTAACATATATCTAAGACCTCAAAACTCCTATCACACCATACACCTGGATTTTCCTGGACATACCTGGATTTCAAAGGTGGAATTGACGTCCGGGAGGGATTTGTGAAAGGCAGTGCTTCATCCTGGATCTTAGACACGTTTTTGTAAATAAAAAAGATCAACAGTTTTTTTTGGGGGGGGTCCTGGGTTTTATGCCACCACCCCCCCTTGAGTATCATTGTGACTATCCTTCTCCTGGGCCATCCTCCTTTCCCTCAGCCCTGAAAGGGTCCCTGAACTCAGAGGGAACTCAAAGCAAAACTTTGCGGGAAAATGGGATGGTTATAGAAGATACGTTCAAAAATACAAGAATAGTTTTGACTCCGTGCTAGCATTCCAGTGACAAAGGAACTAAAAGGAGGTGGACAACAATTAAGGATTTATTATGTTTTCTGAATGTATTGGAAAATTTATACAGAAAGGTTTTTTGTTTTGTGTACATTCAGTTGTAAGATAAAACATATGCGAAGGGACTTGACAGGAAGTCAGAATTGAAGAAAAGATTTTGTAAGATAAAAGGGGGAACATATTTATTTTCATTATTATTATTATTATTGTGTGTGTGTTGTATGGAATGTTTGGGAGGAAATAAGATGGTAAATAACAAATAACAAACAAAATATTGATGTATGTAATTTTTATTTCTCAATTATATTTTGTGGTAGTATGGTTGTAATTTTTTTTTGTAACATCAAATCATTCAATAAAAATTATTTTAAAAAGAAAGAAAGAAAGAAAGAAAGAAAGGGTCCTTGAAGATGGTGGCGGAAGACGAAGGCCCCCTCCCTGGTCCAAGGAGAGGCCGGCTTCAGCCCACCTGTGGGATTTAAACGACAGCCTCCCTCCCTTCT
Organism: Podarcis gaigeae; assembly: GCF_964106915.1. Classification (NCBI taxonomy): domain Eukaryota; kingdom Metazoa; phylum Chordata; class Lepidosauria; order Squamata; family Lacertidae; genus Podarcis; species Podarcis gaigeae. Next base: position 780,821 of record NC_139693.1, on the reverse strand, counting down.
CTTTCCCCTTGCAGTCGAGACCCTGCGCCATCTCCTCCTGCGCAGCTTCCTCCCCTGCCGGGACGCTGACCCCGAGGAGGACCTGACCCCCACCCCTTCGGTGGTCGGGGCCGGCCAGCCTTGGGACTCTGCGCTGGCCAGCCAGGACTCGGGCAGCCAGGAGGAGCCGTCTGTGGAGAGCAGCGCAGCCGTGGAGCTGCCCGAATCTTCAGCAGCGGATCCAGAGGGGGGCAGGGCTGGGCCGGAGGCCGGAGGCTCCCAGAGCACCGAGGAAGGGGAAGGGACAGAGCCTCATGGAGACGAGAGGACGACAGAGCCCTCCTCCGGCCAAGGGGCTGATGCAGAAAGTGACCGACAGGACAGCGGCAGCAGCGGCAGCAGCTACAAAGTGGTGCGGAAAGGTACGTCTGTGACTCCTGCCCCGGGGTGTGCGTGTGTGCCTGGCAAAGGGAGGGGTGGGGGGTGTCTTCCCTGAGTTTCCCCTGCCTGGGGTAGAGCTGATGCAGGTTGTTAGCAGAGAAAAGTGAGGGCTCCCTTGGACGAAAAAACAAGGACACCAGCCAGGAATCCCAGAGCAAAACAGCAGCCAGGAGGCTTGGTCTTGATTGAAGACTGTCGCATGACAGGACTCCCACCTGCCACCAGGTGGAACAAGATGGAAGCCCCCAACAAAAGAGAACCCAAACTTTTATTGGCTGCTAATCCCCATGTTACACCCCCCCCCAAACCACATCACTAATACATCATGGTTACGTCATGAAAGGGGAGGTCTGGTGGCCGGAATCTGAGCATCCTGGACCCTGCCCCATGGTTCCCCTTGCCCTCCACCAAACACCCATCAAGTGAACAAAAGAGATCTTTACATTTCCCTGTTTCCCAGCCAAGTTCATCCCACCCTTTTGGCCTCATCTGGGTTTGTTATTTCTGGAATGGCTACCTGTCTGGCACTCAGGTATCAGGAGGCCAGGGATTATCGCTCAGGCAGAGGGGCTGCTGAGCAGCTGAGCTCCCATGTCCATAGGAATTTCTGAAGTTTTCCCAGTGAGCCAATACATAGGAACATTTATCAGTGAATTCTTACATTTGGTATCGTGCAGCAAAGGCCTTTTAAACAGATAGGAAGAAACTGTGATGAAGTGTTTTGTGGGGACAAATCACAAAAGTGATGGTGCTGATTTTGGTAGTGGGCTGCATGTGCAGGATATTTGCTGGAGGGGCAACCCCTCCCCAACCTATACATAAATTCCTGCAACGAGGTCCAGGATGAATATTTGTGACTGAAGAACAGGGCCAAGCATGGCACTGAACTGCCAGCCTGTCCCTTGCGCCATCTCCTGGCTTGTTAGGATTGCTTGGAGGATGGAGGCCATCTCGGTCAGCCAGGGAGCTCCTGGGCACTGTACGAGTGCAGATGAGGGGAAATCCATCTGCCAGGAGCCTCAGAGGCTGCAGACTAACCAACCTCCCTGCTCTGGAACCTGCAAGCGTGCAGGAAGATGCCGCAAGAGGGTGATGGGGCCGGGATCGTGGGGCCTGCGGATCGTGGCCTCCTTTCTCCTCTCCTTCCTGGGTGCAGCTGGCTCTTGCTCAGACCTCTCTTAGCTTTAGCCTGCATGCGCTTGACTCCACTTATTCCCATGCCCTCCCATCTGGGCACTTCCTCTTGGGTGTTCTCTGTCGGGTGATGGGCACTTCTTGTGATCCAAGGTTTTGATCACGCTTCTCTCCTCCCTCCCCCCTCTCCCCCCCCCCCCGGTGTCTCCTCTTGCGCAGCAGAGGTGGAGGGAACTAACGATGCTTTGCCTTTGACAGACGGCAGCCAGGCTGGTGGCGCGGCTCATGCGGATGGTAAAGAAATCCTTTCTACCCCTGCCTGGTGATGGGAAGGGCTTGGGGAGATGGAGGCGAGTCCTGGGGGCAGTGCGTGTGTCTCGGGGGTGGCTGCAATGTGTAGGGAGGCCCTGCTCACCCCCTGTGGGAACACAGTCTGGCCGGACAAGTGCGCTCTCCTTCTCTCTCTCTCTCTCTCTCTCTCTCTCTCTCTCTCTCTCAACACCTGGCTGCAAATGAATTATTATTATTATTATTATTATTATTATTATTATTATTATTAAGAACAACAACAACAACAATAATAATTTATTATTTGTACCCCATCCATCTGGCTGGGTTTCCCCAGCCATTCTGGGCGGCTTCCAGCAGAAATTAAAAATACATCAACATGTCACACATTTAAAAGTTCCCTGAACAGGGCTGCTTTCAGATGTCTTCTAAATTTCAGGTAGTTGTTTTTCTCTTTGACATCTGATGGGAGGGCGTTCCACAGGGAGGGCACCACCACCAAGAAGGCCCTCTGCCTGGTTCCCTGTAAACTCACTTCTTGCAGGGAGGGAACTGCCAGAAGGCCCTCGGATCTGGACCTCAGTGTCTGGGCAGAACGATGGGGGTGGAGACGCTCCTTCAGGGATACTCCCAACTGACGCCCATCATTCAACATTCATACCACCAGCCAATCCTCACTTGCCGCCAGCACTCCAAACTCCCCCCCCCCCATGAATCCCTGCCTGACAGGATCCCCAACACTTTCTTTGTACTACCAGTATTGAAGTGGCGCCTTTGTTCCTTCGGTATTTGTGTGTCACAACTTTGCGTGTGCCAAAATAATAATAATAATAAATTTTATTTATGTCCCGCCCTCCCCAGCCGAAGCCGGGCTCAGGGCGGCTAACAACAATAAAAGCATCAGAACATCATAGCTATTTTCCGCTTCTTTTATATCCTTCCGAAGGCAGATCGCACTACGCCCCGCCAGCCCAATTCCACCCTCTGTCCTCCCCCCAGCCCCATTTCTGCAAGTGCAGCCTGCCCTCCCACCCCCTATCCCTCCAAGGTCAGACACAGGCCCTGTGGCTGGGCTGGTGTGTGTGGAAGGTCCTGCAACCTTCTTCCCGCTGGCCTTTGCCATGGGATGGGGGGGGAGTGATTCTTGGCCAAGGCACACCTGTGGGGTCCATCTAGTGCAGTGTTGCCTACACTGGCTGGCAGCAGCGGCTCCCCGGGGTTTCAGAACTGAGACAGCCTGCAACTCTTCCTGGAAATGTTGGCCAGGGACCTTCTGCACTCCAAGCAGGTCCTCTTCCAATCAGATTGTGGCAACTTCTTCTCTAAAACAAAGATTTCAGTCCAGAGGGGGTGATTTAAATAGGAAGCAGTCTTACACCGAGTCAGGTGTCGGATCACGTGAACCGCTGTGTTTCTCCAGGGGTTCAGGCAGGAAATCTTTCCTGGACTTACTCGGAGTTACAGGTGAAACTCAAAAAATTAGAATATTGTGGAAAAGTTCCTTTATTTCCGTAATTCAACTTAAAAGGCGAAACTAATAAATGAGATTGACTCATGACATGCAAAGCGAGATCTGCTTCTACTTCTCAGAGGTCCAGTCTTGCTGGATTTGCAATCCTTCTTTTGCTGATTTCCTTGAATATTCTAATTTTCTGAGATTGTTAATTTGGGGTTTTCGTAAGCTGTACGCCATGATCATTGCAATGATAACAAATCAGGGCTTGACAGATCTCGCTTTGCATGTCACGAGTCTATCTCCTATATAAGTTCCACCTTTGAAGTTGAATTGGTGAAAGAAAGGAACTTTTCCACGATACTCTAATTTTTCGAGTTTCACCTGTACTACCAGGGATGGAACCTGAGACCTTCTGCATGCAAAGCAGGTGTTCTCTGCCTGTCCTCCATGATGCCTCTTCCCCAGTGTGGGCACCCCCTCTCTTTTCTCCCCCCCCCCCACATCTGCTCTGCGCCTCCATTTCTCCAACTAATGCTCCCCTCCTTCTCCCTGCCCCAAGGAAACTACTTCTATGTGAGCCTGCCGACGGGTCCCGAGGAATGCCAGCTGGACGCCAGGAGCCCCAGTCCCGTGGAGCCAGCCCGTCCTTCCAGCCCACCAAAGAGCTCCCCTCCTGCCGCCAGGCCGCCCCACAGGTGGCACCGTGCCAAGGAGAGCCCAGCAGCAGGCTGGCTTGGTCACTTGGACGGCCCGCCGGCCGCCCCAGATCTCTCCCCCTCCAGCCAGGTGGTCCGGGACGTGGACGTCATCTTCCAGACGATAGAGCAACTTTCCCTGAAGCTCACCAGGCTAAAGGTGAGGGGTGGGGGGGTGGGGGTCAAGAAGGAAACCCTTGGTGCCCTATCACCAGCAGGAAAGCTTTCAGCCACCTGCATGTGACCTCTGTTGTGAGAGGCAGGGCAATGGGTTGAATTGGGCTGGGAGAATGAATGCTGTGCTCATTGGGACGGGGAGAGAATCAAAGCGGGCACAGAGGGTGGTCTCCAGCCTTGCTAGTCATGTCGCCCTTTGACTGAAAAAGAGCCCCCGCCCCAGCTGAGGACCTAATGGGGGGAAAGACGTGGAACACATAATCAAATAAGCTCAGTAGCCCTTCTTCTCAGGCATCCCTAATGGCCTCTTCTGTAGTGGTCAGATGGGATTACTATGAGGAATTGTAAAAAAGCATCAAGCCATTGTGTCAGTGATGAAAACATTGCGTTGACTGGGTTTGATTCATGGACAATAATTTCTGGTCAAATCCCACAAGCCTCTCCATCTCTGCCATTTGCTTTCTCTACGCCTGACAGGCACGTCTAAGCATTCTGAAACACAGGCCAGTTGCTTCCTCAGGCATCCTCAGTACATAAAGATAGTAGGTTACTTTGATGTAGTTTAATCTTTAGATAGATCTTAGGGCCAGGAAGAGAGTTCACAAGGAGATGGTAAATACTCTTTCCTTGCCATCCTTCCTCTCCTGTTTATGACCTCCGGGGTTTCCTAAAAGCGTCCCTCCTTTTATTCCTCTTTTATTTACTCTGGACTACTCTGCATGCTCAAGTAAGAAATAGTTTCTTTGTAGTTTTAACTTTGTCCTATGTAGGGTTTTTGAAATGCTCAGAGGAAACCTGATTGGTTCTTACGAACCCTTGTGTAAAAAGTTCTTTTGTGAATAAAACGACCTGGGCCAAGGAATTATTATACGCACTCCTCCCAGAGTCTTGCTGTTCAAGCCTTGTGTGTATTCTATTAATCAGAGTCCAATCCTTCCTTGTTTTGGGAACGCTACACCTTCCCCTCTCTCTGTTTGGGGTCTCGTAGGATGTTGAGAAGGCCCACCAGGAGCTGCTGCAATCCCTGAGTGGCGGCTCTACCACAGACAGCTCCACGCCGGTGGGCTGCGTGCCGCCGGATCTGAGCCAACCGCCGCCGGGCAGCCGCCGGGTCTCCAGAGCCAGCGATGAGGACCTTCTGCCCTCCCCACAATCTCCGGTGGAGGAAGCGTCTACGTTGGGTAAGAAGCCCCCTCTTTGCCCCCTCCTCTTTTGCTGCGGACACCTCTCTCCACCTGCAGGAGATTGGGGGCTCCCTGACCCCTCCCCACCTGAGGAGGAGATACTCCTGCTGGGCTTGGCGGCTATTCAAAGTGCCCCCCTTTCTCTCTCCCTTCCAGGCCAGATCTCCCTTTCTGAAGACAGCCCCCAGGAGGTGACCCTTTAGGAAGGGGCATTTTGCTACTGGACGGACTGAAGGCAGCAGGCGGACTCGCTCTCGGGCAGATCACCGCCCCCTCCTCTTCCCTGCCCACTTTGGGGGTCTCTGGGTTGAACTGAGGAGGGGGCGGGGGTCCTGTAGCAGCCAACGTGAGAAGCGGCAAGACCTGCGATGGAGCAGAAGGAAAACTGGAATCCCTGGGAAGCACATGCTGGATTAATCTGAACCCTGGAAAAAAAGAATATCTGTGGAGTTCTCCCCGTCAAGGGGCTTCCCAGGAGGGACAGCCAAGCTCCCGGAGGGTGTGTTTTTTTTGGAGGGGGGAGGGCTTAAGGTGGAGAGAGCCCCCGCTTCTCTCTCTCTCTCTCTGCCTGCATGTCTCTTCCATTTTGGGTAGGGGGTAGCTTCCATTTGCTCCCCCCCCAACCGCTGAATCAATCGCGTACATATGCACACCTGCGTATGCGCCCCACAGACTGGCTTTTCCAATGTACATGAAAGCTGGAAATATATTCTGTATAATTGCACTTTTTTCCATTTTGTTTATTTTTGTTTTTCTCTCCATGGTGAGGAAGACCCCCCCCCCGCCTCCCACCGGAGAGATTTCCCAGCTGCTTCCAGACCTTATTTGATATAAATATGTATGTATATGCATTGAGTTATTGTAAATATATGAGAAAGTTGTTGGTTTTTTAAAAAAAGATTTGCCTCCATACCCTGACGGATATCTAGAAGAAGATCGGAAAGGCCCACGACCCCCGTAGCCCAGGCTGGGGTGGTGGTGGGGGGCAGCAAAGACCACTGCAACTCTCAGGGCGTGACAGCGACAGCAGCAGCCCAAAGGGATCAGGCAGGCAATACCCGCCCCCCCGTGTCCCCCACCCCAAACCCTCTCAGGGCTGCCCTGCGCCCCACAAGCATCGCTGTCTTCCGCCCTGGCACTCACTTTGTGAGAGGTGGGCAAGGGGTGGGCAGTGGGGGCGCCCAGGCCGGCCTCCTGCCTTGCAAATAGAGTCCTCCTGCTGTTTTATTTGGGGAGGGGGCGCCTGCTGGTGCTACGACAATCTGCCCCCCTCCCCAGTTGTCTTTTCCTCCCGCGGCCGGTCTGACTTTGCCACGGTGCAGGCAGAATTTGGGCTGGAGCAGAGGGCAGGGGACCCCTCTTGGTTCACAGGCTTGCCAACCCCCGACCCTCCCCCCAGCCTGGCCGGGCCATACAGATTCCTGGGGGGGGGGGGCTCCCTGGCTCCAGCTGCAAGTCCCTCGCAACCCCCCCCCCCCCCGCTTGCTGTAACAGGTGGATGAGGCATAGAAGATTATATATAGATATATATATAGATATATATATATGTTTAAAAAAAAAAAGATGCCAGACTGTTTGCTGTTCAATCCGCTAAAAGCCAATTTTATTTTCTTCCTTCCGATGGTAAAGGTTTGTGGTTTTTGTTTTTTTGTTTTTTAAGAAAAGTGGGGGGGAAAGTAAAATATTATTTGACCTCCTGTCTGTGCGGATTCTTTCCTTTCACCAAAAAACGAAGCGGAGGAAACTGGAAGGGCTGAAAGGACAGAAACAGACCCCCCCCTCCCATCCGATGCCTTTGGCTCCAAGTGTGCAGTGGGGGGCGGCAGCAAGCGCTATAAGGCCCGTAAGAGAGAGGGGCTCTATAGGGGTTGTTCTGGTGGGGGTGGAGCGCCAGGGAGTGACCCCTGTTTTTTGGGGGGCTCTTTGGGTGGGCATCTGCTTGAGGGGAGGGAATATCCCTGACAATGAGGGCGGGGGGGGCAGACCTGGATTGAATGGGGGGAGGGTTGGGGGTGCAATGGGACTGCAGTGAGAGGGTGGGGGCCGGAAATATATGTTGGGCAACTGAGGCTCAGACTGCAGGATATGGGAGGTGGGAGGGGGTCCCTAACTGGGGGGGGGCTCAATGTGGGTGTAATGGACTGTTATGAAGAGTCCTAACTTGCAGCCTTTCTCAACCAGTGGGTCCCCAGATGTTGTTGAACTGCAACTCCCATCACCCCTAACTTTCCGAGCACAATTCAAAGTGTTGGTGCTGACCTTGAAAGCCCAAAGGTAAAGGGACCCCTGACCATTCGGTCCAGTCATGGCCGACTCTGGGGCTGCGGTCCTCGTTTCACTTTACTGGCCGAGGGAGCCGGTGTACGGCTTCCGGGTCATGTGGCCAGCAGGACTGAGCCGCTTCTGGCGAACTAGAGCAGCGCACGGAAACGCCGTTTACCTTACCTATTTATCTACTTGCACTTTTGACGTGCTTTCGAACTGCTAGGTGGGCAGGAGCAGGGACCGAGCAACAGGAGCTCACCCCGTTGCAGGGATTCGAACCGCTGACCGCCCTAAACAGCCTCAAAGGCCCAGTAGACCTGAAGGAGCATCTCCACCTCCATCATTCTGCCCGGACATTGAGGTCCAGCGCCGAGGGCCTTCTGGCGGTTCCCTCCCTGCGAGAAGCCAAGTTACAGGGAACCAGGCAGAGGGCCTTCTCGGTGGTGGCACCCGCCTGTGGAACGCCCTCCCAGCAGATGTCAAAGAGAAAAATAACTACCAGACTTTTAGAAGACATCTGAAGGCAGCCCTCTTTAGGGAAGCTTTTAATGTGTGACATTTTAGTGTATTTTTGATCTTTGTTGGAAGCCGCCCAGAGTGGCTGGGGATACACGGCCAGATGGGCGGGGTACAAATAATAATTTATTATTATTATTATAATATTATTATAGCTAGCAAGGCCAGAGCTCAGGGATGATGGGAGCTGTAGTCCAACAACATCTGGGGACCCGCAGGTTGAGAACCAATGTAAGGGATGAAGTGAGAGGGTCTCCCTGGAGAGGAAGGATTTGAGGAGGGGGCTGGGAGCTCCGTGCCCACTTTGGGGGGGAGCAGGTGACAGCCCCCTCTTCGCCTCAGCTGCTCAGGAGACCCAGGGCAGGAGACCCCTCAAAACTGGGCTCAGGCTTTGGCCTGAGTAGTGAGCCGCAGTTGCCTTGGCAACCAAGCCCTGGCAGCACCCTGGCCTGTTCTCCCAAGGCCCCCCCCCCCCGCCACCCCCCCTGCAGGGTGGGCCGCCCATTGCCAAAGCAGTCTTCCAGGGGGCTCTCTCGGCGAGGCGGGTCGTGGGGCGCCGAAAAGGAACAGCAACAAAATGGGTTTTCCGTTGTGATTCCTTCCATTGTCCCACCAGGAGTTTGAACACTTTGGAAGCGACTTTCAGTGGTGGAAAGGCGTCCAAAGTGGTGTCCAAAGGCGGGGGGAGCCCTGAGCTGATGAAGATGGAAGATGGTGATGAAGACACCTTGGGCAAAGGGGGAGGAGGAGGAAGGCGTCCCGGCTGGGAATATCTAAGCCGTGGCGTCCAAGCTTTTTTCAGAGGGCCAGATGTGATGAAGTGAAGGGCCAGAGTCGTTGACCTTTTTTTTAAGATTGAAGTTCTTGAGGGTTTTTTACCCCAAGAAATAAACTGCCACCAGGGGCCAGATTCAGCTGACTGGCGGGCCGGATTAGGCCCCCAAAATGGACTTTGGACATGCCTGATCTAATGCAGCCACAACAACCTCCCTGAGCTCCTTAGAGGAAGATGAGAAGAATAATTTCAGAGGAGGTCCTGCTCCTCTGGCCAGTTCCGCAGTACGGTTGTTCCATGAGTGTTGGAAGGGAGAAGCATCATGCATAGTGGCAAACATGATTCAAACAAGATGGGATCTGCCTGAGATAAGATAAAACCCCCAAGTGTGTTTTATAAGCTGCTCTCCGACCCTAATAAATAAGTTATCTATTTATCTAAACTTCATTCGCAATAGCCAATGGCCATAGCAACAGTAAAACATTACAGTATAGCAGAAAAGGAAATTTGATATAAGAGCACAATTTAAAGTCCTGAATCAGCAGTCAGTGGCCCTTCTTCTGATTGCCCCAGCTAGGAACCTAGCAGCCTTTGCTGTTATCTGCTCTTTTGACCTGAGCTCCTTGGAAGAAATGCAAAGGAAGGGAGGGGAGCAGCCCTGGGTTCAAAGGCATCCTGGGGTTTTTTGACCCTCCTCTCCCAGCTGAGGCTTTCCTGAAAATGAGTGTGCTTCGCATCCCGACTCCCCCTTTCGCCCGCCTTGCAGAAGCGACTTGCACCCTGGGGAGACATGGATCCCTCCCTCCGGGTGCCTCCAGGTGATTCATTTCTCGGCCCAAGCAGATCCTTCAGCTGCGACCCCTGTGGTTGCAGCGGGTTGGACTAGATGACCTTTGGGGGTCCCTTCCAAACTACGATTCCTTCCCATTATAATCATCTTTGGCTTGTTAACGGAGAAATCTGAGGGCTCCCTTGGACGAAAAACCAGGACACCAGCCAGGAATACCAGAGCAAAACAGCAGCCAGTCGGCTTGGTCTTGATTGAAGACTCTCGCGGCAGGAATCCCACCTGCCACCAGGTGGAACAAGATGGAAGCCTCAAACAAAAGAGCCCCCAACACTTTTATTAGCTGCTAATCCCCATGTTTAGGGACGCAGGTGGCGCTGTGGTCTAAACCGCAGAGCTTAGGACTTGCCGATCAGAAGGTCGGCGGTTTGAATCTCCGTGACGGGGTGAGCTCTTGTTGCTCGGTCCCTGCTCCTGCCAACCTAGCAGTTCGAAAGCACACCAGTGGAAGTAGATAAATAGGTACCGCTCCGGCGGGAAGGTAAGCGGCATTTCCATGCGCTGCTCTGGTTCGCCAGAAGCGGCTTAGTCCTGCTGGCCACATGACCCGGAAGCTGAACGCCGGCTCCCTCGGCCAGTAAAGCGAGATGAGCGCCGCAACCCCAGAGTCGTCCATGACTGGACCTAATGGTCAGGGGCCCCTTTACCTTTAATCCCCATGTCATGCCCCCCAAACTACATCACTCATACATCACGGTTACATCATGAAAGGGGAGGTCTGGTGGCCGTAATCTGAGCATCCTGGACCCTGCCCCATGGTTCCCCTTGCCCTCCACCAAACACCCATCAAGTGGAACAAAAGAGATCTTTACATTTCCCTGTTTCCCAGCCAAGTTCATCCCACCCTTTTGTCTTCATCTGGGTTTGTTATTTCTGGAATGGCTACCTGTCTGGCACTCAGGTATCAGGAGGCCAGGAAGTATCACTCAGGCAGAGGGGCTGCTGAGAAGCTGAGCTCACAGGTCTATAGGAATTTCTGAAGTTTCCCCAGTGAGCCAGTGCAGAGATACATTTATCAGTGAATTCTTACATTTGGTATGGTGCAGCAGAGGCCCTTTGAATACATAGGAAGAAACTGTGATGAAGTGTTTTGTGGGGACAAATCACAAAAGTGATTGTGCTGGTTTTGGTAGTGGGCTGCATGTGCATGAGATCTGCTGGAGGGGCAGATACCGCCCCCCCCCAAAACAACCTATGCAAAAATTCCCGCAACAGGCTCGCGACGAGAAGCTGAGCCCTGCTCAGAGTAGACCCATTGGGCTCCGCGCAGAAGCGGAAGGGCCCCGATCCCGGAGGGCGGAGCTGCGGCGGAGGAGCGGAAGGGAAGGCGAGGCTCCGGCTGGCTCCGCCCGTAGCGGCTTCGCTGCCCGGCTTCCCCGCCTCCCTCCCGGCAGACATGGCGGCGCCCGCCCCGCAAGAGCAGCAGCAGCAGCAGCAGCAGGACGCGGAGCTGGAGGAGCTACTCGAGAGTAAGGAAGGGGGAGACCCCGGGGTGGTGGGGGGTTGGAGGGGGACCCACCTCCAAGCCACACGCAAACCCAAGCCCCGCCCCGAAACTGCCCTCTTCCCTCCCTCCCTCCCCCCCACCCCCGTTCACACGATCAGGGTCGCGACACGCGTGTCAGGCCGTGGGGTGAGAAGGGTCTGGGTCTGCCCCACCCCGCAGGGGGGCAGGGAGAAAGAGAAAGGTCCTCCCCGCAAAGGACCTTGACCTTGGGGCTGCCTCCTGCCAGGCCTCCCCGGCTGCTTTGGGGGGCAGCTGCGTGTAGATTGGGGGAGAGGCTCCCCCCTCCATTCCCCACTTTCCCCCCAAAGTGTCTGACACGGGGATTGACCCCCCCCCCATGCCTCCCCTGTTCACACATCCCAAAGAGAATCCCCGCTGCGGGGGCCTTTAAAGAGACTCTCCCCATATTTCTCCTTCAAAGGGGCTCCCCATATACTGCTTTATATATCCCTGCTTAGAAGTCTGTATATGTGTGTGTGCACGTGGGAAGGTCTCTTATAACGTGTCCCAGCAGGAAGAGTCAAAACCCTGCCCCACCTCCCCAAATTAAAATAAATGCCCTCTTGGCGGAGTGGATAGAGACCCCCATTGCTGGGCACAGTGCCCCCCTCCCCGTCCCCACATGACGCACTCCCGCTGGGGATTTTAAAGCAGAGGTTGCATGGCCCTCTGCCATGTAAGATTTAGCTGAGATTCCTGCTTTGCAGCGGGTTGGGCTGGATGACCTCTGGGGGTCCCTTGCGACTCCACAGGTCTAGGGCTTCTGCATGGGCTGCCTCAGGGGGGTGAGGCTGCCCTCGGGCTCCTCTGTGGCAGCAGGTGACCCTCCTCCCTGGGGGCTCACCTGGCGCTCACGAGTGCATTTTCTGACGTTTGTGCCTTGCCCTTTCTTGCTGCCCTGACAAATTCAGGATTTTACAATATAAGTCCTTAGCAGCTTAGGACCAGGGATCATCTTACGCCATATACGCCCACCCTGCTAAATCTGCAGAGCTGGCACTGGTGCAGGTGCCGTACGGCACCCATTCTGCATCCCTAAGAAACCAGCATCTTAGTGTGTTGGCATCCACCCTGTGGAACTCCCTGCCTCTTGACAGGGGCCTTTGCTCTGCTCTTTACAGCGCCTGCTAAAAACATTTTTGTTTAAACAAGACTATCCAGATAGGCGGAATGTTTAAATGTCTCTTAATTTTTAGCTTATTGTTGATTTTAATTATTTTTTGAATGTTTCCAACAGCTGTTTTTAACTGTTTTTCCCGATAACTTTATTGTTTTGCTCTTCAGGAGGATCAATTTTTTTTAACACCATCAGTGGTATATCAATTTTATGAATCAATACATAAATAGCAAAAAAATAATATTACGATGCGCGTTTTGCAGTGGGGCACATTTTGACCCACCTTTTCCCCAAGGTGGTGTGCGTTGCCCCCCCCCCCACTTTAATCCCCACGACAACCTTGTGAGATTGAAAGGCAGCGGCCACACTCCTCCCTGGCGGAGTGGCAAGATCTGAACCCGGGCCTTTCCCAGGACCTCATCCAGCGCCCCTATTCAGCACGGATTGTTGTTGTTGCTCAACACAACGCTGTGATCCTCTTGGGTGAGGCAAGAGTCTGGAGGTGGTTCTCTCTTTCAGTTGCATCACTGTTTTGAACTTTTATCTCCTTTCGTAAGGACTTTAGTGTGTCAGGATTGTTGCAGATTTTCTGTCATTTCGCAGCCCTGCCAAATTGAACGTTTGGGCTTTCCATTCTTTTCAAAAACCCGCTTTTGCTTAGGCAAACTGGAGCCAGGATCTGCCTTGAGCTCAATAGGGGCAGGATCCTGGCCTCCGTGTCTCCTCTTCCCACAACGCCTCCTCGCACTCGCTCCTTCCTTCCAAGGTGGAGTCTGGAAAAGAGATTCTGCTCAGGATCTGGGCGGTTTAAGGAGCAGGTTGGAAGCGGATTTGGCCATTAAATTTGCCTACTTTAAGTGAAGAGAGAAATGCAGCAGTGACAAATCTGCGTTCTTTTATGTATCTATATTTCCACCTACGTCCTGCAATGTAGTAAAGAAAGATGTTGTAAATAAGGCACCTTGGAGCTTGAAATTATAGCATTATTTATCAAAACGTGGCAACATTCGGCGGACTGATCGGTTATAACTTGCATTTTGTGTGTTTATTTGGAAAATAATCACTGTGACTTTATGTTACATTAGTCAGCATCATTATGCAACAGATGAAATGTTTGCAAACAGTCGTTCAAAATTTTATTCTTCCACCGCTCCCTTATTTTTATTCAACGCCCCCCCCAATTGCTTCTCCCGCCCCCTGGATCATTACAGCGCCCCCCAGGGAGTGATATCGCCCCCTTTGGGAAACACCGGGGTGGGGGTGGGGGTCTTCCTGCACCATTGTGTGCTGGGAAGCCCCCAGAAGGTGCCTCTTCCTTGGGTAAATCCCACCCTGGGCCCCCCAGCAAAGAAACCCCTCTCTTGCCGTCTGGATTTCGGGGAGATGGTACCTGCTCACGTCTGCTCCCTCGGGAGGGGGTGGCTGCTACAATAATGGTCCCCCCCCGCCTTGCATCATCACTCTTCTTTCTCTCCCCTCCTCTAGGTGCCCTCGATGACTTTGACAAGGCCAAGCCAGTCCCATCGCCGCCCCCTTCTACTGCCTCCGTCGGGGACGGCAGCGTCTCTGAGAAATCGCCTGGAGATGCTGCCAAGGTAGGGCAGGGGACCTGAGTGCCCCCCTGGGAACGTGGGGATGTGTGGGGCAGCTGGGGGAGAGAGGGCAGCCCCTTGCTCCCAAGGAGATGGGCCTTGGGGGTCTTGGCTCGGCAGGGGTCGAGGGTCGCACAGGGACAGGACCTCTGACCGCCCGTGGCTTCTTCTCCCCGTTGCTGAAACAGCCTACAGCTTCTTGATCGGGGGTCAGCAGACTTTTTCGGCAGGGGGCCGGTCCACTGTCCCTCAGAGCTTGTGGGGGGCCGGACTATATAAGGGGAAAAAATGAACAAATTCCTATGCCCCACAAATAACCCAGAGATGCATTTTAAGTAAAAGGACACATTCTACTCATGTAAAAACACACTGATTCCCGGACCGTCTGCAGGCCGATTTAGAAGGCGATTGGGCCGGATCCGGCCCCTGGGCCTTAGTTTGCCTACCCATGTTCTTGACCCTGAGAACAATTTGCAGTTCCCGCTCTGTGAAATGTGTCCATTGGGCCACACAAGAACGTGTGCAGATGTCAGAGAGGGCCGAGTGTGGTGCTGATTTGAGCTTCTAAATAGCTCCTTGCCTTGCTCTCCTCTGGCGAGTGAGTTTTGTTTCCAGGCGAGTGGACAGGAAAGTTCTTATTTTATATTTATATATCTATTTATTAATTTTTTAACATATAAGTTCGAACAATCATTTAACATAACTTCTTATCTTATACAGTAATTTAGACTTCCGTCAACAACCTCTAAAGATTTTCCGTTCTTTATCACTTGTTCTGCATTTCTTAATTTCTCTATTACTTTTAATCGTCCTTATCTAAGAATTCTTATCAAAGTCTTCCTTGCAACATTTCACAAAGCCCTCCTTACAGAACTTTTTGCAGTCCTCCTAGCGTAATCTGTTTATCACAATTGCTTTTCAAATAGTTCAAATATTTACTCCAGTCCTCTAAGAATCTCTGGTCCCGCAGGTTTCGAATCCTTCCTGTTCATTTATCTAATTCTGCATAATCCATTAATTTCATTTGCCATTCTTCTTTCGTCTGTAATTCTTCTTGCTTCCATTCTTGTGCCAATAAATATTCTTGCTGCTGTTGTTGCATATAAAAACAGTTTATAATCCTGTCTGTTAATATTCTCCCCTACAAAGTAAAAATGCTTCTGGTTTCTTAGTAAAGGACAGGAAAGTTCTTAAGAACAGATTTATTTATTTTCCTTTTGCTCCTGGACTTAGCCAGCTGGCTAGGCAAATGTTTGGTGGGCTATTCATGTTGGTCGGTCAGGGCAAGACTCAGGGCTTCCGTCTGCTTTAATCCAGGGGGGGCTGAGCCCCACTGCTCGTCTCACCCATTTCGCTTTTCTCTTCCCAGGATTCCCTCTTTGCCTCGCAGGAGAAGTTCTTCCAGGACCTCTTCGATAGCGAACTGGCCTCCCAGGCCACGGCGGAGTTTGAGAAGGCCATGAAGGAGTTGGCCGAGGAGGAACCCCACTTGGTCGAGCAGTTCCAGAAGCTCTCCGAAGCAGCAGGCAGAGTCGGTGAGCGAGTTACTTTTGGGGAGTTTCTTGAGCTCCTCTTTCTTCGCCCCTCTTCTTAGCGGAAAGCCTTGCTCTCTCCAGCTGGACATTGCTAGAAAGAGAAGAGTCTAGTGCCCAGATCAAGGGAAGGGATAAAAAGGTAAAGGGACCCCTGACCATTAGGTCCAGTTGTGACCGGCTCTGGGGTTGCGGCGCTCATCTCGCTTTACTGGCCGAGGGAGCCGGCGTACAGCTTCTGGGTCATGTGGCCAGCAGGACTAAGCCACTTCTGGCGAACCAGAGCAGCGCATGGAAACACCGTTTACCTTCCCGCCGGAGCGGTACCTATTTATCTACTTGCACTTTGACGTGCTTTCGAACTGCTAGGTTGGCAGGAGCTGGGACTGAGCAACGGGAGCTCACCCCGCCGCAGGGATTCGAACCACCAACCTTCTGATCGGCAAGTCCTAGGCTCTGTGGTTTAACCCACAGCGCCACCCACATCCCAAGGGAAGTGATAGTCCCGCTCTATTCTGCCTTGGTCAGAACCCTCCTGGAGTCCAGTGTTCAGTTCTGGGCATCTCCGTTGGAGGAGGATTTTGAAAAGATAGAGCATGTGCAGAGGAGGGTGACTGAGATGGTCAAGGGTCTGGAAGCCAAGGAATGGTTGAGGAAGCTGCGGATGTTAGAATTCCTACTCCGTGATTGCAGTTATGGGATTGTTCTCTATCGCATGACGGTATATGTTTTGACTCCACCGAGAGGGAAGTGATGGAGACAGGATGTTTGTGTTCCTGTGTTCTGTGAAGTGGGACTATTGTCCTTTGTTCTTTTTCTCTTTGCTGTCTGATGCTGGAGAGAGAGGGAGCCATGTTGCAGTGCTCCGTGTGTGTTTATTTGTAAATAAAGTAGATTAGCCAAAATGCTGAGTTGCTGAGGTCTGTCACGCACATGATGCGCAAACTCTGCGGATCCCTAAGTGTGCCGGTGTCTGTTGGCATCGGTCGCTCTGATGTTCAGGCTGAAGAAAGCTTTTGAAGCTCCCAAACGATCGACCAGGAGGGAGAGAACATGCCAGCTGGGCATGTGTCTCTGCCAGGGTCCTACTCGAGTGTAGGAGAAGCTCCTGACAGCTTAGCCTGGAGAACAGATATCTTAAGGGCTGTCACATGGAGGAGGGAACATGCTTCTTTTCTCCTGCTCTGGAGGGCTGGACTCGCACCCATGGCTTCAAGTTACAAGAAAGGGGATTCTGACTAAACTTCAGCAAGAACTCTCTGACAATAAGAGCTGTTCCACAGTGGAATGGTTTCCCTTGAAGGTTGCGGACTCTCCTTCCTTGGAGGTTTTTAAGCAGAGGTTGGACGGCCATCTGTCAGGGATGTTTGAGCTGGAATTCCTGCATTGCAGGGGGCTGGACTAGATGAGCCCTGGGGCTCCCTTCCAACTCCACAATTCCCTGAGGTAAAGGTAAAGGTACCCCTGCCCGTACGGGCCAGTCTTGACAGACTCTGGGGTTGTGCGCCCATCTCACTTAAGAGGCCAGGGGCCAGCACTGTCCGGAGACACTTCCGGGTCACGTGGCCAGCGTGACATCGCTGCTCTGGCGAGCCAGAGCCGCACACGGAAACGCCGTTTACCTTCCCGCTGGTAAGCGGTCCCTATTTATCTACTTGCACCCGGAGGTGCTTTCGAACTGCTAGGTTGGCAGGCGCTGGGACCGAGCAGCGGGAGCGCACCCCGCCGCAGGGATTCGAACCGCCGACCTTTCGATCGGCAAGTCCTAGGCGCTGAGGCTTTAACCCACAGCGCCACCTGCGTCCCTACAATTCCCTGAGACAACATCCCAAAATGTGCAGTGCCGCCATCTCTGGAGGACACATTTATCACACATTTATGAAGCAAAGCTAAGGGGCCTCCGTCTGAACATTAGACCCAGCACCTTTCATGCTGCTTTACATCAATCAAGAGATCTTACCGCTATGCTGTTTCTTAAATAAAAAATATGTGTTAAAAATGACACTTTGAAAGGGGCTCTTTGAAACGAATGCTCTTCAAAACACACACACACACACACACACACACACACACGGACTCCCACTGGTTAGCTAAAAATACCTCACTGCCCCAAAGAGATCCATGCATTTTCTAACCTGCGTGAGTTCAAACTGGTGTTGCTTTGAAAATGCTGTGTGGGCTTCCAACTTCTGCTGAAAAACCTCCAATGAAGGACAGCTGAATTTGAATGAATGAATGAATTTTATTATTATGGCCACAGACCAGTTCTGGCTCACTTACAATATCAGGAAAATCACAAAACACAGCAGGAACGCATTGAATTGCAATTGGGTATAACAGAGACAATTCGGATATAGTGGCAGTTAAAAATATACATTAAATCTTGATCACCTAAAATTGTCATTTAAAACCTTAATCATTTTGGTAGTACAGCTTGCTCCCTAAGTTTTATGGCAGTCGCACAGAATTTGGCCCGGAGAACTGCTGTTGTTGTTGCTACACGTAGAATTGCAGAACTGTATGTGGGAACGCAGGTGGCGGTTTGGGTTAAACCACTGAGCCTAGGACTTGCCGATCAGAAGGTCGGTGGTTCGAATCCCCGTGACGGGGTGAGCTCCCGTTGCTCAGTCCCTGCTCCTGCCAACCTAGCAGTTCGAAAGCACGTCAAAGTGCAAGTAGATAAATAGGTACCGCTCCAGCGGGAAGGTAAACGGCGTTTCCGTGTGCTGCTCTGGTTCGCCAGAAGCGGCTTGGTCCTGCTGGCCACATGACCCGGAAGCTGTACGCCGGCTCCCTCGGCCAGTAAAGCGAGATCAGCGCCACGACCCCAGAATCGGCCACGACTGGACCTAATGGTCAGGGGTCCCTTGACCTTTACCTTTACAGTTGGAATCACAGCTAAAGGTTCCCTGGCACGATGCCCACCCAGCCTCTGAAAGAGATCTCGCCCACCACCTTCCGAGGTTTCCTGCTCCACTATCCAATGGCTCTTACCCCTAGAAAGTTCTTCCTGAACTTGAGTCAGAATGCCAGTGTTGCCCGACTTCAAGCAACTTTTCCGACGGATGGATTTGGGGCACCAGGGCAACTCAGCACAGAATCGCGACCTTTGCCATGGCAGCTCATGGATGTTTTGTGGGAACCCCTTCTTCCCTCAAGCGAGTTTCAGGCCCTTGGAGTCTCCAAATTCCCGTTGCAGGATTTCTGGGGCCCTTTCAAAATAAAGACGGGGGAGCGGTGAGGTTGCATCCCTTTTCAGGCTCCTGGGTGAGAGCAAAGAGGCCGAGAGGGCAGGTGTGTCAGAAGCGGAAGGAACTGAGGCTGGGTTATTTATTTCGTAAAAATTATACACTGCTTGGTTGTGTAAACAAACGACAACCCTCAAAGCGATTTACCAAAAAGATAAAACAGTAAAATCAAGGAAAAAATCACGACAGTGCTTTAAAACTTACATAAATTGAAATATCGGATCAGATTAAAACTGCTTCAACTTTCTCAGGAAGTACGTATATAAATGTGTGTGTGGCTTTATATTTTTGTAACATTTGTCATTCAAGTTGTTAGTCGTCACTTTAGGTTTTCGTGCACCACTGAAGACATTGGTATATTTAGGAAAACTTATTAAGTGGTGTAGAAATGGTCTAAATATAGAAATAATATTTTTTCATTTGAAAACCAAATGCGTTTTCCTCTCCCGGGGTCTCTTAAACACTTTTCTCCCTCGCTTTTTTGCAGGAAGCGACTCCAGCTCCCAGCAGGAGTTCACTTCCTGCCTGAAAGAGACGCTCAGCGGCTTGGCAAAGAACGCAGACGACCTCCAGGTAAACTCCTGAACCCCTTTCTGCCTCCCTGGCTTCTCCGAAACGCTTCCTCTGCGTTTCCAGTGGCGGATCCACTCTGCAGACCCCGTTTCGTCGATGTCTGTCCCGGTTGCTGCTCTAACTGCAAACGGGGAGAGCGCTGCTGCTTCTCTTGCACCCAGGGCCCGCTTGCGGGATTCCCTTTGGGGCATTTGCTTGGCTGCTGTGAGAACAGGAGGCTGGGACTAGACGGGACGCCGGCCTGATCCAGAAGGCCAGCCTCGCCATGCGGAGGTCTGCTGTGATAGCAAAACCTCCATGCCCAAGAGCAATCTACCACAGAATAACAGGTGGTGGGGAACTGCGGAGCTGCTGTTGTGCTCAGGGTCCCACTTGGGCTCCCAGCTGGCCACTTTTGGAAATAATAATAATAATAATAATAATAATTTATTTATACCCCGCACATCTGGCTGGCTTTCCCCAGCCACTCTGGGCGGCTTCCAACTGAATATTAAAAACAATACAGCATCAAACATAAAAAAACTTCCCTAAGCAGGGCTGCCTTCAGTTGTCTTTTAAAAGTAAAATAGTTGTTTATTTCTTTGACATCTGGTGGGAGGGCGTTCGACAGGGCAGGCGCCACTACCGATAAGGCCCTTTGCCTCGTTCCCTGTAACCTCACTTCTCGCAGGGAGGGAACCGCCAGAAGGCCCTCAGCGCTGGACCTCAGCGTCTGGGCAGAACGATTGGGGTGGAGACGCTCCTTCAGGTCTACTGGGCTGAGACCATTTAGGGCAAGCATAGGCAAACTCGTCCTCCACATGTTTTGGGACTACAACTCCCATCATCCCTGACCACTGATCCTGTTAGCTAGGGATGATGGGAGTTGTAGTTCCAAAAACATCTGGAGGGCCAAGTTTGCCTATGCCTGGTTTAGGGCTTTCAAGGTCAGCACCAACACTTTGAATTGTGCTCGGAAACGTACTGGGAGCCAATGCAGATCTCTCAGGACTGGTGTTATGTGGTCTCGGCGGCCGCTCCCAGTCCCCAGTCTGGCTCCCACATTCTGGATTAATTGCAGTTTCCAAGTCACCTTCAATGGTAGCCCCATGGAGAGCGCATTGTAGTAGTCCAAGCGGGAGATAACCAGAGCATGCACCACTCTGGCAAGGGAAACCCCCAGAGCAGGATCCTCCCTTCCTCCATGAATTTGTCTGATTCCTCTTTTAAAGCCGTCCGGGTTGGTAGCCTCCTATGGGGCAGGGGACTTAGAACGTAGCCGGCGGGGATGGAGGCCATCGCTTGCCTTCTCCTTCTGTGAAGACGTTGGCTTCCTCGCCCGGCCTCCTTAGCAGCCGCCCCCCCTTCCTTCTCCCGCAGAACTCCAGCGTCTCGGAAGAGGAGCTTGCAAAGACCATGGAAGGCCTTGGCTTGGAGGAAGGAGATGGCGAAGGGAGCCTCCTCCCCATCATGCAAAGCATCATGCAGAACCTGCTGTCGAAAGACGTGCTCTACCCCTCCCTGAAGGAGATCACCGAGAAGGTAAGGGGGAAGGGCCCACCACGGAGGGGGGGTGCGTAGCCCAGTGGCAGAACAGCTGCCTTGAATGCAGAAGGTCCCAGGATCAGCCCCTGGCATCCTAAGCAGGATGGGAGAGGAGCGCAGGTAGGCTGAAGGGTCTTAACTCAGTGTAAGGCTGCTCCCTACATTCCTGGAAAAAAACAACACTAGAACCACGAGGAGGGATGCGGGTGGTGCTGTGGGTTAAACCACAGAGCCTAGGACTTGCCGATCAGAAGGTCGGTGGTTCGAATCCCCGTGACGGGGTGAGCTCCCGTTGCTCGGTCCCTGCTCCTGCCAACCTAGCAGTTCAAAAGCACGTCAAAGTGCAAGTAGATAAATAGGTACCGCTCCGTTGGGAAGGTAAATGGCGTTTCCGTGTGCTGCTCTGGTTCGCCAGAAGCGGCTTAGTCATGCTGGCCACATGACCCGGAAGCTGTACGCCGGCTCCCTTGGCCAGTAAAGCAAGATGAGCGCTGCAACCCCAGAGTCGGCCACGACTGGACCTAATGGTCAGGGGTCCCTTTACCTTTACCTTTTGAAACATGAGGACTAAGGACCTGCTTCACTTTTAGTGGAAAGGGCCATCGCTCAGTGATAAAGAGCAAGCAGAAGGGCCCAGGTTCAGTGCTTCTCCAGGTGTGGCTGTCCGAGAGATACCCATCTGAAACCCTGGAGACCCACTTAGTGTAGACCAGGGGTCAGCAACCTTTTTCAGCCGTTGGCCAGTCCACCGTCCCTCAGACCATGTGGTGGGCCAGACTATATTTTTTTGGGGTGGGGTGGGGAATGAACGAATTCCTATGCCCCACACATAACCCAGAGATGCATTTTAAATAAAAGGACACATTCTACTCGTGTAAAAACATGCTGATTCCCAGACCGTCTGCAGGCTGGATTTAGAAGGCGATAGGGTCGGATCCGGCCCCCGGGCCTTAGTTTGCCTACCCCTGGTGTAGACAGTCCTGAAGAAGATGAGCCCAAATCGGGCTTCCTATAGTCCATGTAGGAGCAGCCTGGCCCACCCTCCCCTCTTTTCCTCCCCCAGTACCCGGAGTGGCTGCAGAGCCACCGCGACTCCCTGCCACAGGAGCAGTTCGAGAAGTACCAGGAGCAGCACAGAATCATGGGCAGGATCTGCGAGCAGTTTGAGGCCGAGCTGCCCTCCGACGGCGACACGGAGCACAAGGCCCGCTTTGAGATGGTCCTGGACCTCATGCAGCAGGTGGGTAGGGGGGAGAGGGCACGGAGGGCAGGAAATTGAGCCCCCTGCCATGGTTTCCTTGCTGATGCCGCTGCCTGTTTTTTCTGCCTTCCAGCTCCAAGACCTCGGCCATCCCCCCAAGGAACTGGCAGGAGAATCGGTGAGTTTGGGCCGGGGGCAGATGGTGACCCTTTCTTTCTTTCTTTCTTTCTTTCTTTCTTTCTTTCTTTCTTTCTTTCTTTCTTTCTTTCTTTCTTTCTCTCTCTCTCTCTCTCTCTCTGTCTCTCTCTCTCCTTCTCCCCTGTCTCACCGGCATTCCCTTCCTTCATTCCTCCAGATGTAGCTGGACCACAGCTCCCTTCTTAATTCTGCCCACACCTTTCCTTCTTGCAAGCCAATCAAAGAATTGTGGGGTTGGAAGGGATCCCCCAGGGCCATCTAGTCCAACCCCCCGGAATCGCGGCGAAAGCATCCCTGGCAGGTGGCCAACAAACCTCTGCTTGGAAATCTCCAGCGAAGGAGAACCAGCATTCAGACAGGGCCCATTCCTCTGCCAAACGGCTCTTGCTCTCAGAAAGCTCTTCCTGAGGTTTAGTCAGAATCACCTTTCTTGCAATTTGTTGGTTAACGTCCTGCCCTCCGGCACAACAGGAAATAGTCCATAGAACCGTACAGTTGTGAGGGACACTTGCGGGTCATCTATTCCAACCCCCTGCAATGCAGGGGTCCCGGCTAATCTCCCCCTTCTCCCCATCTTCTTCCTCCTGCAGCCCCCCGGCCTGAACTTCGACCTGGACGGAATGAACCTGCCAGACACAGCCAGCTCGGGAGGAGGAGACCAGTGCCAGATAATGTGACCCCACAGAGCGAGCGGACCGGGAGGAACGCGGCAGAGGGGTCCCCGGAGGGGCGTTACTGTGTCCGGGGTTGGGGGGGCTGACTCTCTCCCCCTCCCCGCCTCCTTTTATTTTGGTTTTCTTCAATCACCAGGTGCCTAAAAGGGGCTGGGCTGACTGTGTTAATACGTATGTGTGCGGGGGAACTTTATAAGAAAAAATCCAAATAGGATGATACAAGTTAGAGGCTTTCAGAAAGTCTCAAGGGATGTAAATGGACATGCTGCTGCCATCTCTGGGGTCCTGGGGTGTGTGTGTGTATGCGGGGGTGCAAGAGACACCCCCCTCTTTCCTTTTCCTTCCCTGCCCTGGACCGACTCACAGATTGAGCTCAGCCGCCGTGTGTGTGTGTGTGTCAATTGCTCCCCTGGTTGGCTCTTGAGGGAGCCAGGCAGGTGAGGGGGGGATGCTGGGGGGGTCAGAGAAGGAGACTATCCTGCCAACGGACCACCGTCTTAGTCCTGCAGTTCTCAGTAACAACAGGTCCTCCTTTTTTTGCCTGGGGTTCCCTGGAATCTGCCTTTTGGAAGCCGGCCGGCGCCGCTCCTTCGAAGTTCTGTGACAGCTTTGGGCCATGCAAGAAGTGTTGCCGCTGGAGCAGGATCCCCTCCGCACCTGGCAGGGAGGAAGAGGGAGCGTCCAGAGGCCCCACCTGAGCCCCAATGGGGATGCCTGGCCGAGGCGATTTTCAGAAAGCACCGATTTAAATGGAGGCATTGAAAACGTCCCTGCCCCAAACAGCTGCTGGGTGCCCTCTCTCCCCACTTTTCAGTACTAACCCTCCCTGCCCCTCTGGTTAACACTGCCCCTCTCTTGGTGCCCCTCCATCTCTGGGCCCCTGGGAACTTGGGCTTGGCCAGAGAGAAAGTCAGGAGAGGTCAGTCGGGGGGGGGGGGGGCGACGCCATCCTCATCCCTGCCAGGACTGGTGGGGTGGGCTCTGGGGTTTGATGTCTGCTCTCCTTCCTGAGACGGGCAGAACCTCAGAGGGAGGGGTGTTTGTGTGTGTGTGTGTGTGTGTGTGTGTGTGTGTATGTGTGTGTAAGGATAATTATTAAAAATAAAGGTGGAAGAGCTGATCCTGGACCTCTTTTTGCTTCCCTGCGTTTTCTTTTGATGAAACACTGTGTTTGTGTAGAGAGAGAAGTCAAAGCTTACTCCGGACACCCTGTTTTGTGCGAGAATAATACTCCCTCCTCCTTTTCCTCCCTGCTTTAAGAGCCGGATGATGCTAGGCTCACCCCCGAAGGCGATGTTGCAGAGCTAGAAAAGGTTCATACGATCCAGGGGTAGAGCAGACATAGGCAAACTCCTGGCCACGGTTTGGATATTGATCTTCTTGACAGCTTCTTGATCTTCTTCCACGTCTGGAAAAGAAAACATGGCTTTCGATATATACATTAAACAACCCTTAGCATTCAAAACCCGTAATTTTATTACGTACATTTTGTTGTAAAACTTTCGATTTTGTTGATATTTTGACAAGTTTTCCTACATGCAAATCCACGGTGCAGCCGCATTTGCAATACTGTGCCCAATTCTGGTTGCCTCACCTCCAAAAGGAGAGGGTAGAGCTGGAAAAGTTTCAGAAAATGGGCATCAAAATGATCACAGGAAGGAGTACCCCCCCTGTGAGGAAAGTCTGAAGTGTTTGGGAAATTATAGTGTAGATAAAAGTTTTAGTTTAGAGAAAAGGTGAGTGATAGGCAGCATGATAAAAGTTTATAAAATTATGCCTGGCATGCAGAAAGGGGAGAGAGAACGCTTTCCCTCTCCCTCTTGTAACTCTGGAATAATAACAATAATAACAATAATTTATTATTTATACCCTGCCCATCTGGCTGGGCTTCCCCAGCCACTCTGGGCGGCTTCCAACAAAAGATTAAAAATAGATTAAAACCTCCGTCATTAAAAGCTTCCCTAAACAGGGCTGCCTTCAGATGTCTTCCAAAAGTTGGTAGTTGTTCTTCTCTTTGACATCTGGTGGGAGGGCGTTCCACAGGGCAGGTGCCACCACCGAGAAGGCCCTCTGCCTGGTTCCCTGTAACCTTACTTCTCGCAATGAGGGAACCGCCAGAAGGCCCTCAGCGCTGGAACTCAGTGTCTGGGCTGAATGATGGGGGTGGAGACACTCCTTCAGGTATACAGGGCCTTTGAGGCTGTTTAGGGCTTTCAAGGTTTAGCACCAACACTTTGAATTGTGCTCGGAAATGCACTGGGAGCCAATGCAGATCTCTCAGGACCAGTGTTATGTGGTCCCAGCGGCCGCTCCCAGTCACCAGTCTAGCTGCCGCATTCTGGATTAGTTGTAGTTTTTGGGTCACCTTCAAAGGTAGCCCCATGTAGAGCGCGTTGCAGTAGTCCAAGCGGGAGATAACCAGAGCATGCACCACTCTGGCGAGGCAGTCCGCGGGTAGGGAGGGTCTCCGCCTGCATACCAGATGGTAGACAGCTGCCCTGGACACAGAATGGACCTGCGCCTCCATGGATATTCTGTGAAGCTGAATGCGGGGCAAATAACAGAAAGTCCTCCTTGAAACAACCCAGAGTTGAACTGCGGAACTCTCTGCCACATGAGGCAACCTGGAAGCCTTGAAAGGAGGACTGGAACCTAGAAATAAAAATGGGGGAGCCTGATCGTGGTGGTGGTTGAATAACAACAACATATTATACTATATAATGAAATCATACGATATGTTTTGATTATTGTTATTTAGGAGCTGCCGCTCTGCGCGCGCCTCTCTATGGCTCGCCTTCCCTCCCCCTAGAGCCCTTCTGCACTCTCCTCTCGGCGCCTCTCCCCTTCCAACCCGGAAGCACTTCCCTCGCGCGTGCGCCTTCCTCTCCCCTCCTCCTCCCCCCGCCTCCTTCGGGGTCGGTTGCCTGGGAAGTGTCGCAAAGTGTCGTCGTCGGGGGCCGTAAAGCGCAGAAAGGGGAAAAAACACACAGCCCAGCTCCGGGGCGGCGGCGGCGGCGGCGGCGTCCGGGGAGCATCGGCGGCTGGGCGGCCCCATGGCGGCGGCGGCGCCGGAGGTGGTGGCGGCCCCCCGGCCTGGAGGCGGCGGCGGAGGGGGAGGCGGAGCGGCCTCCAGAGGTGAGGGGGGAGGGGCAGGGGGAGGGCGCTTGCTCCCCCCCCGAGAGGGCGGCTGAGGCGGCCGGGACACCCCCCCCCCGAGAAGGCCCAGGAGGGGGAAGGGAAGGAAGGGCAGAAAGCGGGGGGGGGGCAGAAAACGGGGTGGCTCCCCCCGTTTTCTGCAAAAGGAGGAGGAGGGTTGTTTGTTTGTTTGTTTGTTTGTTTATGGTGTCGCCCCCCGCCTCCTTTCACCCCTCCCAATTGGGTTGAGAAAACGCCCCTCCTGGGGGAAGGAAGAAGGACACCCCCCCCCGAGAAGGCCCAGGAGGGGGAAGGGGAGAAAAAGGTGCCCTGCAAAAAGGAGGAGGGTGGGTTGTTTGTTTATGGTGTCGCCCCCCCCCACTTTTCAAGTTGGTTGGGAAAACGCCCCTCCCGGGGGAAGGAAGACGCGGGTGGGGGAGGGGAGGAGGCGTTTTTCAGGAAGAGCTCCTCCCCCCCCGAGGAGGGGGAGGGGCCGGAGAGAGGTCGAGAAGGGGCTTCCCCCCCCCTCTATATGTCTCCTCCGTCGGAGTTGCCCCCCCCCCCCGCGTGGCCCTGGGGTTCCCTTCCCTGCTCCTTCTGGCCTCTCCTTTCTGCTTTCTGCTTCGCCTCTTCATCCCTGGCTTGTGCTTAGTTCTGCCATTTGCCCTTCTCTCCGTGGTCGCTGCTATTACTCACTTGCCCTTAAGGTCAAAACAATTAAAACACAATAATATTAAGAACAAGTTGCAGCCGCTTCCAGTCGCCAAAATGAGGTGGAGCCTAAAAATATACATCTCTGTTTCTAAGCAGGGCCAATCTCTCTCTTCATCCGCCCTCGTAACTTTATCTCAGTTTATGTTCAATCTCTGTTGTGTATTTATATCTATATTTATTCACTCATATCTATAAAAAAAATTCCTTCCAGTAGCACCTTAAAGACCAACTAAGTTAGTTCTTGGTATGAGCTTTCGTGTGCATGCACACTTCTTCAGATACACTGAAACAGAAGTTTCCAGACCCTTCTATATAGTGAGAAGGTGGGGAGGGGTATTACTCAGAAGGGTGGTGGGAATGGGTGATTGGCAGATAGCTGTGATGAGCCTGTTGACAACTCTTAACGTCTGCAATAGGTCTTACAGGAAAAAGCAAGGGGTGAGAAGGTGAAAAATGGCTTTGTCATGTATAATGAGATAAGAATCCAATGTCTTTGTTCAGACCAGGTCTCTCCATGGTTTTAAAACCATTCTTATCTCATTATACATGACAAAGCCATTTGTCAAGGAATTTTTTTTGTTTTGACTATGGCAGACCAACACGGCTACCTATCTGTCACTCATATCTATGTTTATCTATGTCACCTCTCTCTGTTTATCTCTGTTAGTTTGTTTAAAAAAATTCCTTCCAGTAGCACCTTAGAGACCAGCTAAGTTTGTTCTTGGTGTGAGCTTTTGTGTGCATGCACACTTCTTCCGATACACTGAAACAGAAGTCACCAGACCCTTATATATAGTAGGAGGGTGGGGAGGGGGATTACTCAGAAGGGGGGTGGGAATGGGTGATTGGCTGGTAGGTGTGGTAAACCTGTTGGCGACTGTTAATGACTGCAATTGGTCTTACAGGAAAAAGCAAGGGGTGAGATGGCTAAAAATAGCTTTTTCATGTATAATGAGAGAAGAATCCAATGTCTCTATTCAGATCAGGTCTCTCCATGGTTTTAAGTTTGGTAAGAAGTTGCAATTCAGCAACTTCTCTTTCCAGTCTGTTTCTGAAATTCTTTTGCAGCCATGTTGGTCTGCTGTAGTCAAAACAAAATTTAAAAAATTCATTCCAATAGCACCTTAGAGACCAACTAAGCTTGTTCTTGTTATGAGCTTTAGTGTGCATGCACATGTGTATCTGAAGAAGTGTGCATGCACATGAAAGCTCATACCAAAATCTTAGTTGGTCCCTAAGGTGCTACTGGAAGGAAAATTTTTTACCTGTAACTAGTTTCTGTTCATCTATTCATCTGTTTTCTTTATCTGTACTTATCTTCCTATATTTAATCTCTATCATTTTAGCTAAAGCTGTCCATTTATATTTTATCTTTCTGCCAGCTATATCATTTCTCTATCATATGTTTATATTTACCTTTTTTAGCTATTCATATTTAATTGTATTTATCTTTAGCTTAAGTCTGTTTACATTATTTTTTCCTATCTTATCTTTTTTATTCGTTCATTACACTTTTGTCCTCCAGGGAGCTCAGGAGCTCCCTGTTTTATTTTGACAACAACCCTGTGAGTTAGGTTAGGCCTAGATAGGAGAGACTAGTCCAAAGTTCATGGGTGAGAGTTCTAGCTGAACAGGGATTTGAAACAGATTAATGGGCATGGCTAACTTAGATCCATTAACATTTTAGTTCAGTGGTTCCCAGTTAGCTAAGTACTGAGGACCCCTTGTTTTTCAAAAGCCAATCCGTGAATCCCCCTACTTTTGAAATTTTTGATATCTCTAGGTAGTTTTTGTTATGTGAATGGTGCCATGGACTCCTTGGGTGGGTTACATGGACCCCCACCCCAGGGCCTGCGGACCACCAATTGGGAACCACTGTTTTCGTTAAATACAACTCAGAGCTTTCTCAGCCCAATTCTGGTTTTTTATTAATACATCAGCACCTCACATTTCTTCCAAGAAGTCCAAAGTAGAAAATATGGTTCTCCCTATTTTTCCTCCCCTCACAACAACCTGGTGAGGTAGCTGACCAGCTGTGAGAGAGATTCCTTCAAATCTTGCACTCCAGTGAAATCCACAATATGGTTCTCAACTTCATGGAAGTTATGAAAATACATAATTTAGGATTGAATATATTTAGTAATGTGTACATGGATATGAAATAATTAGGAGCACATTTGTTTGCAATTTGCCATCCTTTCTGCTTCTGTGTGTATATCTGTATATGTGTGAGTGGAGAGAGAGAGAGAGAGAGAGAGAGAGAGAGAGAATCCACACACAGAGATCTGCACACATAAACAGATTTATATCCCACTTTTCAGGGTGAGAAAACTTTCTTATACAATGACTTACAAGAGTTTGAAGCAGCAGTGTACAAAGCCCGAAGGCAAGAGTTGTTGGTCCTTAAGAAGAATTTCCCAGTCCACACCAGGGCAGGATCTTGATCAGGACCAAACCAAAATGTCACAAAAAGCAGACAAGTGTTTGAGTTATCCAGAATGGAGACTGACTGTTAAATGAAACAGGAGTTGGAGGAGCTGAAGGTGGGTGGGAGGGGAAGAAAATATTTAATGGAATTAGTCAGGATCTTGAGGTCTGCACTTGAGACTCATCCTCCGGGTGATGATTGCAGGCTGAATGAGGCTCATGGTTCTTCCTTGCAGGCATCAGGGTACCCCCAAGTCTCATTGTGGATGGAGAAACCATGGCTGGATCCCCCCGTTTAAAACAAAGCCCCAACATTTATCCAGATCTGTCTCTATCAATATTATAGATATATTGTGTGTGTACACACACACACGTAAAATTGAGAGAGCTGTCCATTGGTGTGTATAAAATAAATTTTTATTTAAGTAACTTATGTCTTATTGCTGCCAAAGGAATCTTCAAACCCCTTTCTTATACTATGCTTTGAGTTACAAAGATGTTTTTCTGATATGAGATGTATAATATAATCCTTACCACGGTGCCAGTCAAAAGAAGTGGCAGGAAAGTTTTGGGTCTGGATGAAATGTTAGTGACATTGTTTATTTATTACGTTTCTATCCGACCTTCTTCCCTCCAAGGAGCTCAAGGGCTCTCCTCCCCATTTTATCCTCACAACAACCCTGTGAGGTGGGTCAGGCTGCGAGGTAGGGTCTGGCCCCCAAGGCCAGCTGGTTGGACACTGTATGAACTGTATAATCATGTCTTGTCTTTCTCAGACTGCACTTCTTTGTAAAGTTCAGTTATGGATACAATAAAAAGCATACACCCCCCCCTCTCACACACACTATAATATAGATAAAATGATTATATATCTAAATAAGTTATGTGGCACCCTGGCACCAAATGGTGCCATCTGTTAGGAGGTCTTTGGCTCCTTCCACTGGAGGGCCAGTCCAACGTTCCTCTTGAGCTTGCCCTGTGAAGCCAGGAATGTATTTTCATGCTGATTTATTTTGGTTGCTGGGACTTGCATGATTCTTTCCCTTTTGCATGCTGCTTCAATATTTTTTTGGGATGTCAAGCAGACTATTAATATTTTTGAAATACCATTTATTTTAAAAATAAACAAATGTGCATCTCCAATGATTTGGAAGGCAGTAAATTTCCTGTCTTTTCAGTGGGGCCTTTAGTTCATTTGAACCAAGTCGTTTCATGCAGATAAATAGTATTAACAAGGCAAAATATTTATATGATCTGAAGAGAAACCAGAGTATTAATAATATAATTTTATTATTTATAACCCACCCATCTGATCGGGTTACTCCAGCCACTCTAACATAAGTGAGTGTTGATACTTAAACGTACATGTCTTTGCTTGTATATAAAAACTGTGTGTTTGCATCTGTTGCTTTTATGCTTAAGAAAGGGGAAAGTTCAAAGTGATGCAACAGTGAAACCAAGTCTCAAGAAAGGGAGAGAAGAGGGAGCAAGAGAGTCAGTTATCTGTTACCCCCAACTTATTAGTGCACGGGCAAAATAAAACTGAGATAAATTAGGCGTGGCTGTAAATTTATTGATCCTTAAGGTGCCACAAGACTCGTTCTAACCATATGTATGAATTTCACTCCCTGTAACTTTCTCCTCCTCTCTTTATTTGCAAAATGGGCTCTCACAGCCGCTTTGGATCCCTGTAGCAACAGGAGTGCTAAGGTGCATCATCGGTGGCCCATCAACTGCCTGAGCCTTGAAAGTCATAGAATCAAAGAATTGTAGTTTTGGAGGAGCCCAAAGAGCCATTTAGTCCAAACTCCTGCAATACAGGAGGAGTCTTCCAACTGAGAGAGGCAACTCCACACAAATAAATATGTGACTGTTTACCCGTTTCTCCACCAGCCACCCTTAACCCTTTGCACTAATGTGGAAACCTTTCAGGAAAAGCAGGATTGATACCACCCCACTTCAAATTCCATCTTCTGCTTTCCCCCCCAGTCTGACGTCAGTTCTACAGCGCCAGTTCCCAGAGAGTTCCTGGATCTACTCCTGCTCGAAAAGGGAGTCGGGGAAAGGTAAGTTTCTGCCTTGAGGCTCCTTAGTCCCTGCCCAAGAGCACAAAGCAGTGAGCAGAACATTTGGGTGTCCAGCGATTCTGGAGGGTGGCCTGGCATCCCTCCCAGACAAGTGTGTCCTTCAGGAGAAGCCCCATTGCTGACCAGTCCAACTTATTTCACGTTAAACGCTTACAAAATTGGGAGCGTTCATCTTGTGTTGGAGTGGAAATACAGCCTTAATAGATGCGGAGGCCTTTATCCAGTGACTACCACCGAATGATGGGTGTGTGTTGTTGTTCAGTGTTTCACTGGTGGTGCTGCTCTTACCAAATCGTGCGTCAGTAGAAACCCAGAGGCAGGATTGGAGTGCAAGAGCATTCTCAGTTGGTATTCAGAAGGACTACTGCCTCCGACTGGGGAGGGTGGACACAGCCGTTCTGGCTAGCAGCCATTGATAGCCTCCTCCTCCTCCTCCTCCTCCTCCTCCTCCTCCTCCTCCTCCTCCTCCTCTGCCTCCGTGAATTTGTCCTGCCCTTTTTTAAAGCCATCAATGGTGCATGGTTTCTGTAATCTGCTAATTCTGCGGATGTTGAATTCTGTGATGTTTTGCTAGGGTTCCTCCCTATTTTGCTTTTTATGATTTTTTTTGACGATAATCTTTATTGTCATTGTCCCATACAGAACCACAAAATTGAAAAAATCTAAATCAGACATTCAAAAACCAACAAGCCTGCTATCCCAGCCTGATTAGCCCCCTAAAAACTCTGATACCCCATAATTAAATGCAATATACTCCCTTAGAGACTCCTTAAAGGTAAAGGGACCCCTGACCATAGAGACTCCTTACACTGCGTTTAAAACCAAAATCACATTTGGATAGAAACTGTTTCTCAGGCAGCTAGTCCTGGTCTTTATAACCCTGGACCTTCCTCCAGAAGGCAGAAGCTGAAAGAGATCATTTCCGGGGTGCGCACTATCCTGCGCTATCTCTGCCGCTTTCTTATGACACCTGGAAGCATAGATTTGATCCAAGGCATTTATATCCCAATCTTCAGCAAAAGGGGTTCTCAGAGTGAATTACAAATATTGGTGATAAGTCGGTCCCTGTCCTTGGGCTTGTGGTCTAAAATTTACAAAGGAAAAGGAATTGGGAGCGAAGAGGGGGGAAAACAAACTCCGGTGCTATTCCCTAGAGGAACCTCAGGCTCAGGGACCCCCCAGACCTCTCCGTCCAGCCCCTGGGACTCTGCCCTCACTGACCTGTGCTTTGCACCCTCCTTGAGTGTCTTTGCCTGGCCAAAATATGCCCCGGGTCTCTGGTAATTCCTCTCATTTGCCTGCATGGAGAATAGAGACGGGTGTGCGTGTAGAAAGTCTTTGGCGATCGCTCACAGCTGAGTAAGATTATCTTCCATGAAAACGGTCTTAACAGTGAATCCGTAAGTGACTGTGGAGGCCAATTCTGGATCCACACATCCTTCCACAGTTGGGGACATAGGTTTCTGGTCAGGAGTTGATCATGGTGAATGTTTGCTAAAGGTCAATTTGCATTTGTTGCTCCGCCTGCTTTTACTTCTGACCCTGCCCACTGGCTCATGGCCCCCAGAAGGTTCCCTAGAAGGGAATGTGGCCCCTGGGCTGAGAATGTTCCCCGTCCCTGCAATGACCAGCTGCGGCCTCCCATCTCTGTCTCTCTTTCCCTCTCCTGCCTGGTGGAGGGATTTCAGGCTGCTACGTCCCCTGGTAGGGGAGCCTTCAGGAGAGAGGGGCTTTGAATCCCACCTGCCCTTGATTCTGGGGCTGAGCAGTGGCTCAGGGCAGGGGACGGCCCTGACTCCGCCTGGGGAATTGCCCCTGGAGGGGAGCGTGGCTTTGGCCTCGGCTGCCTTGCGTGATGCTTCCCTCCTCCCCCGTTTCCTTCTGCTCAGGGCTCCTATGGCTTGCTCATAGGCTCCTGGTTGGGCCTTTTTAATTCTTCCAGCAGCCAAAAGCCCTCTGCGGCGCGGCTGGTGACCTTGGCTGGCCGCCCTCCTGCTGCCTGTTCCTTCCCTTATCTGCTTATGAGCAGTTCTGGGGCCCAGCCAGGATGTCTCAGGGCCTCAGCCGGGCTGCCTCCACCTCCTCTAATCGCTCCCTGCGCAAGCCATAGCTTCCCTTTCCCCCCTTTCCTCTGGGCTTCCCTTGGCACTTCTTCAGAATGAAGCTGTCCAGGGTCCCAGCTTCCCCAGCCGCTGTGGGGATTGGCCGACTGGCTCCACTGATCCCGCCCCCTCCCAGACAAAAAGAGGGAGGGGCAAAGGAGGAGGAGCTGCAGGTCAGATGCTGTGACTTTGGATTAGTTTCAGTTGAAACCAAGGGCCAGTTCCTTTTGTCGGTGACATTAATTCCTCCCCCTCCCCCCAGCATTGGCTGTGGAAAGCCACATGTATGTTGCCCCACATGGCTCTTCACCAGGGAAGGTGGAAGCTGGGGTTCCTGCATGGCAGGGGGTGGACTAAATGAGCCCTGGGTGCCCCCTCAACTCTATGCTTGCTTTGCCTTCCTCTGTGCTGCCTCTTTGTCACCTGCCCCCCAGCCAGCAACTCTGATGCCCGTCTCACTCTCATTTCCATGTGACAGCCGGGCCTGTAGAAGAGGGTGAATCAGCCAGATAATAGTCACTTTCGCTGCCAATTAGGCCTGCAGGAGCCTCTTCAGAGCCGGGCGATACCTCCTGCCCTTTGTCGTCTTCTTGAGCCCAAGCGACTTCCCTTAGACCTCACTCTGAACTTCCTTCCCCGCAGAAACGGCTGAAGGCTAACCCCCGCTGGGTCTCCAGAGTTTATGGCCAGGTACCAAAGAGCTGGGCTGCACCTTCTGTCTGCTCTCGATCGCTGACGGGCCTCTTATTTCAGAAAACAAGCAAGAAATCCCCCATGCCCTGTAGCTTAACTTAGCGCTTCTCCTGCCAGGTATGGACTTACTTAGCTGGCAAATGTTGGCAGTGGTGTTTTGCCGCTCACACATGCACAGATGCACACAGTGGCGTAGCGTGGGTTATCAGCACCCGGGGCAAGGCAAGTAATTTGCGCCCCCTAACCCATGGATTTGCGCCCCCTAACCCGTGGATTTCCCTAACCCCCAGATGTTGCACCCGGTGCGGCCGGCCCCCCCCTGCAGCCCCCACGCTATGCCACTGAATGTTGGAGCGTTCTTTGTACATAAGTGGGATGAAATCCAACACTTAGTGGCTTCTCCGGTTGCGGACGGGATCTGTTGTGGAGGGGATCTGTTCTGGAGGTCCGGCCAGATCCTGAGGTTTCCACAACCGAAGGACCGCTTCGGCGCAGGCGCGCAAAATGCTGTAAAATACTTTGGGGTTTGCCGCTTACGTATCCTGAAGTTTACGTAAACGGAGGTACTATATATAATAAACACAGCACCAGCAGTGTTGCCTCCTCATAAACCAGGTTGGCAATGAAAGAATGAAAGCTGGCTGTTTTCAGATGCATGCTGGAAGTCTCGGGCGAAAGACACCTGTGTCAGGGGCCAGCAAGATATAGGAGAGAGTGGCTGCTTTGGGGGTTTTTTGCGGACAGTGCATGGCAAGGTGCCACCCTCTGGTCATTCAGATGTTGGTGGGAGAGGGGGCATCGGAGGCAGAATATAACACTCAGGTCGGCTCATGCAGAGGTGTCCCAGGTAGCCAGGCTCTTGGCAATTGGGGCTCTCCAGGTAACAGCCGGCACTTCTAGTTGTGCCTTGGAGCTCAGAGCGCCAGGCATTGAGGAGCTGCTTGTTTGAACCACTTCTTGGACACTGCAGGAAGGGAAAGTGCTCTTGTTCCCGGGTCCTGCTTTTGTGAGGCATCTGCTTAGACACTGGACTAGGTGTCGTCGTCCCCCCCCCCCCCCCGCCTGATCCAGCAGCCAGGCCCTTCTGATGTTCATATGGCACCTCTAGGTCCAGAGGTAGTCTCTCTGGATTTGTAGGGGCATTTGCCTACTCAGAGAACAGAAGCCTGGACTCGGTAGGCCTCCTTGGCATGATCTTACATTCTTGTCTTGTTATGTGCCGGGGGGCAGGGAGGAGTTCTTGCCTTCACCCTCTTCTCAGGCCATTCCTGCAAGTTGTGGAGTTGGCCACAGGTAGTAGTAGTAGTAGTAGTAATAATAATAATAATAATAATAAATTTTATTTATACCCTGCCCTCCCCAGCCAAGACCGGGCTCAGGGCGGCTAACAACCGATATAAAACAAATTGATTGAAATACAATGTAAAAACAAGATTAAAATACAGCATTAAAATGCAGCCTCATTTCAATGGAAACTCAAATCAGAAACATTTTTTGGGGGATGAAAACATCGTCTTCACCAAGGCCAACTATCCAGACTGGTCCTACGTGGGCCAGAAAAAAAGCCAGGGAAGTCCCCAAATAGGAGTTCCATCACAGAAGGAGAAAGGAAAAAGGAAAGAGGGGGAGGGGATCAGGCTGATTCCAAGCCAAAGGCCAGGCGGGACAACTCTGTCTTAATAATAATAATAATAATTTTTTATTTATACCCCGCCCTCCCCAGCCAAGGCCGGGCTCAGAGCGGCTTACAAGCAATAATAAAAACAAGATGAATGATTACAACTTAAAAACAAAATTAAAATACAACATTAAAATAATGGAACATTAAAATATTAAAATGTAGCCTCATCGCAGGAGAAGGAAAAGAAAGAAAGAGGAGAAGGAAAAAAAAAGAGAGAGAGAGAGAGGGAGGGAATCAAATTGGCTCCAAGCCAAAGGCCAGGCGGAACAACTCTGTCTTACAGGCCCTGCGGAAAGAAATCAGATCCTGCAGGGCCCTGGTCTCATGAGGCAGAGCGTTTCACCAGGCCGGAGCCAGTGTTGAAAAGGCCCTGGCTCTGGTTGAAGCCAATCTAACTTCCTTAGGGCCTGGGACCACTAGGGTGTTGTTATTTATGGACCTTGAGGCTCTCCGTGGGGCATACCGGGAGAGGCGGTCCCGTAGGTACGAGGGTCCTAGGCCGTGAAGGGCTTTAAAGGTCAAAAGCAGCACCTTAAATCTGACCCTGTACTCCACCGGGAGCCAGTGCAGCTTGAAAAGCACTGGGTGAATATGCTCCCATGGCAGAGACCCCGTGAGGAGCCTCGCTGCAGCATTCTGTACCCGCTGGAGTTTCTGGGACAGCTTCAAGGGCAGCCCCGCCTAGAGCGAATTACAGTAGTCAAGCCAGGAGGTGACCGTCGCATGGATCACTGTGGCTAGGTCGGGGCAGGAAAGGTAAGGGACCAACTGCTTGATGCGGCGAAGGTGGAAAAATGTCGCCTTGGCTGTTGCTGTAACCTGCGCCTCCATGGAAAGGGAGGCGTCAAGGATTACACCCAAACTCTTAACGGAAGGCAATGGCACTAATTGGGCCCCCGCAAGAGAAGGGAGTTGGTCCCTCATCCCCATGCCATCCCGACCTAGCCATAGGACCTCTGTCTTCGAAGGATTTAGTTTCAATCGGCTCCCACGAAACCATCCAGCCACAGCTTCCAAGCATCTGGTCATTGTGTTCGGGGCCGAGTCAGTGTGGCCATCCATCAGCAGATAGAGCTGAGTGTCATCAGCATATTGGTGACAGCCCAGCCCATAGCTCCGGATAATCTGGGCAAGGGGGCGCATAAAGATGTTAAAAAGCATCGGGGAGAGAATTGCGCCCTGCGGCACTCCACACACCAAGGAGTGGCGCGACGGCATTTCCCTCCCTAATGCCACCCTCTGTCCCCGACCAGAGATAAAAGAGCACAACCAGTTACGGGCTATGCCCTGTATCCCTACGTCTGTAAGGCGGTGGTCCAGAAGATCATGATCGACCATGTCAAAGGCTGCTGACAATTCTAAAAGGATCAGCAGTCCTGACCCGCCTCGATCCAGTTGTCTACGGAGATCATCTGTTAGGGCAGCCAGAGCCGTCTCTGTCCCGAAACCAGGACGGAAACCAGACTGAAATGGATCTAATGCCGATGTTTCCTCCAGAAACCTACCAAGCTGTTCAGCAACCGCTCTCTCAATTACCTTACCCAGGTATGGAAGATTTGAAACTGGGCGGTAATTGGATAGGTCTAAGGGATCTAATGAAGTTTTTTTAAAGAGTGGACACACCACTGCTTCCTTCAATTCCCCTGGGAATGTCCCCGTGTCAAGGGACAAATTGATAATTTGCAGGTCTTGCGGAAAGAAATCAGATCCTGCAGGGCCCTGGTCTCAGGAGACAGAGCGTCCCACCAGGCTGGAGCCAGTGTTGAAAAGGCCCTGCCTCTGGTTGAGGCTAATCTGACTTCCTTAG
Organism: Podarcis gaigeae; assembly: GCF_964106915.1. Taxonomy (NCBI): domain Eukaryota; kingdom Metazoa; phylum Chordata; class Lepidosauria; order Squamata; family Lacertidae; genus Podarcis; species Podarcis gaigeae. Next base: position 743,252 of record NC_139693.1, on the reverse strand, counting down.
GGCCCGGGACCTCTAGGGTGGTGCTCTTTATGGACCTTCAGGTCCTCCGTGGGGCATGCCCCACAATACCTTCCCTGCAGAACCACCCCCCAGATAAGGAACTGGGGCCTGTGCTCCTTTTGGGGAGCTTGAGGGACAGCGCCAGGCCTGTGTCTTCCACTCTGTGTGCCTCTCCTTGCAGATGGCGCCTGGCACTTGGTCTGCTCTGCCAGAGCCTTTGTTGAAGGAAGAGGAGATGGGCGGCTGTGATGACTCACCTGACCCCCTGCTCTGTGGGAAACGGCTGCGGGGGGGGGATGGGGGTGCAGGAGGAGGAGGAGGTGGTGGCGGCCCAGGGCCTGCCCTCTGCCTTGCTGCCTCCCAGGCTCTGTCATCTCTGTGCTAAGGCAAAAGTGACAGCTGACAGGGTGCGAAGAGGCACTTTCAGGGGAGGCGCATGAGCTCAGAGCAGATTTGCTCTCCCGGAAGAAGGTCCCAGAGTCGGCCACCACTGGAACCTCCTGGTGGTGCCAGGGGAGACCCAGGGCAGTCCTTGTGGGTCAGCACAGGAAGTCCTGAGCAAGGCGGGTCAAGGGCCTGACTCTGTTTCCAATGTTTTCCAAACACACATCTTAGGTATCCAAAGTCTTGAATGAGGAAAGAAGCTTCAGAGCAGTCAGTGGACCCAAAATGTTTTTAGGCCGAAACCTCCTTGGCCATAAACTCACCCCCAGTATACCCCCTGCCCTACAGAAAAGTATTATTCAGAGTATTGGCTTGCACAACATGCTAAGGAAGGTAACGGTGCAATAATAAGAGGCACAATTTATTCAAAATCTAGTTGAAACTGGCTTAATTCACCTAAACAGATGGACTTCATCCAGTGATGTCAGTTTTTCAAAGTCCAAAAGTCATTTGCCCCTCTAGCACCTCCTTGCCTGCCCTTGCTTCTTAGCGCCCCCTAGGCAATCCCACTGCCCCCCGAGGGGGGAGCCACCCCCTCCCCACTTCTGGCCTGGAGCTTCCATGTTTCTGTTGCTGAGAGAACTGGAGTGTGAGAAGGCTTCTGGGAGGGAGAGGTTTTGCTAAACCAGCCAGGGAGCTTGGAGTGGCACCCCAGGGGCGCTGGGGGGGGGGGGGCTGGGTGGTTGGCTGCCCCACCACATAGGAAACGAGCTCATCAGAGAAATAACGGGAGAGATTGTTTGGTTCCCTGGGAAGCGTCCTAAGAGGCTTGGAGGCCCCTTGGTCCTTTGCATTCCGTGCCGGACAGAGTGACTGTTGGGGAAGGGCAGTTGGGCCCAGGGTCTCGGGGGGGGGGGGGGCTTCAGGAGGAATGGCTGCGTTGTCACTGCTCCTGCTGGCCTCCTCCTCGCGTTCGCAACCGTTGTTCCGGCTTTTCAGCTAGTCCGTTCTTCCCCGCTAAGCAGGTGTACTTCTGAGGGTGCTTTTGGAAGGCCCGAGTTGAAGTTCTTGGTGGGCCAGTTGATTTAGGGGATGCTCTGGCCCCAAACAATGCCCAAGCACTTTCGAGGCCACCCTTGGGCCTTCGGATCGGGGCCTGGGAATGAATGGGGAGCCGGGGCCCTCGTTTTGGCCGGGGAGCCCCCAGCTGGAGGGAGGAGAGGGCCCAGGTCTTCCTTAGGGCCACGGATCAGCCTGCCTCTGGGGGCCAGCACCCCTTAGCCTTGCCTGGGGGGCAGTTTCAGCAGGCTGTGCCCCTCTCATCTCCCAACAGAGGCTGAGCCCCATGCAGAGCAGCTTCTTCCACACAGTTGGGTCCCCCTTGTTGGCTCTGATGTTTACAGCCTCCTCCTTTTCTCTCTTTACTGAACCTCTTAGGGCGAATTCACGAAAAAACGCGATGTCAGACGCAGGAAGTAGCACGGATGGGAAAACAGATTTACCCAACGGTAAGAGGAGCAGGGTGGAGGGACTACTGAAACTTATATTGGCCTGAGTTCTTGGTGTGCTTTTTTCCTGTGGCTTCCCGCCACGTCGCTTTGGACTTGCAAGACCCACAACTTGCACGTGGGCTAGATTCCCACAAACCTTCCCGACACATCCCTGGAGTGCCTCCTGCATGAAGAGCCTTCTCACCCGCCTTGTCCAGTGAGCTCAGGATTCCTTGCAACTTGACCAGAGAGAGGTTCTGAGCTCGTGTTCTGGATGCAGAGTCGCCAGGAGAAGTCAGAGCCACAAAGGCTGGGCTGGAAAGGGAAAAAAAGCCCTCCCTTTTGGTTTGGCACACGCCCACTCCTGAGTGCAGTGTCCAGGCCTGGGCAGCGCAACATGATCTCTTTGGCTCTGGGTTTTGAAACCCAAGTTGCGTGGCGGTGGCAGCAGCTCCTGAGCTGAGTCCTTGGAGAGCTGCTGGATCTGGCTCCACAGTGGAGGTGGTGAATGCAATAGGTGCCCACCCAGGGGTGCGTGTGTCCCCCTCACCGAACCCATGGGTCCCATTGCTCATATTCCCAGTTTCTAAACCCACCCCCAAGCAGCTCTGCTGTGTTACAGTCATACCTCGGGATGAATACGCTTCAGGTTAAGCATTTTCAGGTTGCGCTCCACGGCGACCTGGAAGTAATGGAGCGTGTTACATCCGGGTTTCGCCGCATGCGCAGACGCTCAAAACGATGTCACGCGCATGCACGGAAGCAACAAAATGCGACCGCACATGTGCAGCCGTGTGTTACGTTCGCTTCAGGATGCGAACGGGGCTCCGGAACAGATCCCGTTCGCATCCAGAGGTACTACTGTATCTGCCCCTCCAGCTGATCTGGGGCACAGTCTGGCCGTCAGTCTTGGTGGTCCTGCCCCCTGGAATTGTGGCATGCCACACCCCTCTGTATCTAGAACTCCATTTGCAGCCATCCCGTCCACAAATCATATAATTTTAGAGGTGGAAGGGACCCCCTGGAGGTCATCCAGTCCAACCCCCGCAATGCTGGAGAATCCAGGTGGTCCCTCTCCGGCCTCTGCTTCAAAACCCCCAGTGAAGGCGAGTCTGCCATCTTTCGAGGGAGTCCTTTCCCCTATCAGACAGAAAGTTCTTCCTAGCGTTGAGTCGGAATCTCCTTTCTTGTCTCCTCCCCTGGAGCAGCAGAAAACAAGCTTGCCCCGTCTTCCTCCAGGGAGTTGGAGATGGCTCCCATGCCAGCCTCAGCCTTCCCTTCCCCAGGCTAATCATCCCCAGCTCCCTCGGCTGCTCCTCACGAGGCTTCATCATCATGCCGTCTCCCAAGGCCTTGTCGCCAGACCCTTCATCATCTCGGTCACCCTCCTCTGCCCACCTTCCAGCAAACACGGCCAGAGTTTCGTGCAACCCTTTCTCTTGCCTTGGGGAAGGGCTGTCGTAGCTCCTCGGCAGGGCACCTGCTTGGCATGCAGAAGGTCCTGGGTTCAGTCCTGCTGGGGCTGGGGAAGCCCCAGAGAGCCATTGCTAGCTTCTAGTGTAGAGAACAGTGAGCTAGGTGGAGCCCAGGGACCCCAACTCAGTTTAAGGCAGTGTCAGCCACGTCAGGGAGAAGGGGAATGTTTATTTTCTGAGGGAAGCTTCGGAGCTCAACGGCTGAGCCCTTGCTCCCAGTTCTCTTTGGCTGGGAAAGTTCTCCTTGCTTAAAACCCCAGCGAGCCATCGCTACCTGTCAGGACGGAGAGTCCTGAGCTGGCCGGACCTGATCGGGTGCAGGAGGCAGCCTTGCTCTGTTCTTGAGTATCAGCCCCAGCAGAGTTCGTGCCGAGCGGACGGAGCCTGGCGGCACAGAGGGCAAACAGGCAGAGCGGCATGACGCGTCTCGGGTGGGTGGGAAGAGTGTTGGCAGCTCTGCAGATCCAGCTGGCAGCGAGGGAGTGGATCCATCCTCCCTCGGCAGCTTTCCCCCACAGCCGGAGCAAAGGGGAAGGTTTTTGAGTTAGGCCCCCCCCCCGCAAGATCTGGGTTGCAGCTCAGCCCCTTCTGACCGACTTGAGGAGCTAGGACTCTGACTCAGCCCAGACGGCGTGGAGATGACTCCCTCTTTCAAACAAAACAATGATTTATCGATCGCCTTCCATGCCACCCTCTTGATTGACACAGGAGGTAACGGAAAACAGCTTTAGATGTTTAAAACAAGACTAGCAAGTGGATAGTCAAGACCCATTTATCCTGCGAGGAAAGCCTCTTGGGGCTAAAAGTGGGCACCTAGGCGGGGATGTTGTGCCACAGAACAGGGGCAGTCACTCTCAAGGCCCTGCTCTTCTGAGCTACTGGCTGAAGGAGCTTCTGAGATCTTCAGAGTTTGCAGGAGAAACTCACCCACAGACTGCCCTGATTTGTTGTGTGGATAAGGGATGAGGCAGTCCCTCAAATGACCTGGTGCTGGGCTGTATAAGACCTCTTGCGCTACTACAGGCACCTTGAATTTGGCCCGTTAGACGAACGGCACCCAGGGCAAATCCCACAAGTCAGGTGTTAAATGCTGGCAGTTGGTTTTCTCCACAGTTGCGACCCCTGGACCAACCCTGAGGGTAGCCCCATGTTAGAGACATAGCGGTAATCCAGAGCAGTTCCTTTGGAGCTTTCGTGCATTGTGGGGGGTTGGGCTAGATGACCATGGGGGGTCCCTACAGAACCTACAGTTCTGTGAGTATCCACAGATATCGAGCGTGGTGTGGTTTTCTCCAGGCTGAGGCAGAGAGGGGTAGGCAGGATGCCAGAAAAAGAACTGTTAGTGCATCTTGAGCGGATGTGAGAGCGATGTGGCTGTCGCATCTGTCACCCCACTGATCGCCGGGTTGATTCGGCTGATCTGGCGGGTGCCCCCTTCCTCCCTCCCTCCCTGCTCCATGCGCATCCCTCCCTGTGCCTTGGTGGAAGAGGACGGCCATCCCTGATAGAAGGAGTGTTTTCAAGGGTATACGATCGCTGCTTCTTGAGCCATCCCCTTGTGGTTTGATAAACCTCTGCGGTGCTGGGGGCGGTCCCAGACCTGTGCTGCCTGGAGCAGTCTAGCAGGGGCTCCGATGGGAACGGAAACCTGGGGTGGGGAGGACGCTTTCCTTCGGCCTCACCAGCTGCCTCTCTTCCCTGCGCAGGAAGCTTATCCAGCAGCCCGGAGGAGATGTCTGGCGCCACGGAGGGCCACGAGACGTCCTCGGGGGTGGAGGTGGAGGCTTCCGACCTGAGCCTGAGCCTCACGGGGGACGAGGTGGGGCCCAACCGCACCTACACGGAGAGCTCGGCGGAGGAGAAGGACTCGGACAGCATGGACGACACGGGACACTACTCCATCAACGAGATGAACCGCACCTACGACCGCTCCCACTCGGAAGAGGAGGAGGAGGAGGAGGAAGAGGAAGAGGAGGAGGAAGAGGAAGAAGAGGTGGAGGCGGTCGAGGCCCAGCGGTCCCGCCGGCGAGCCCAGCGCAAGCGTCCCAACCGGGACCGGGACTCCTCGGACGATGAGCGGGCCCTGGAGGACTGGGTGGCCTCGGAGACGACGGGGCTGCCTCGGCCGCGCTGGCGGGCGGTGCAGGCGCTGCGAGAGAGGGCTCTGGGCTCCTGCGCCCGCTTCGTCCACGAGGCCTGCGGCGCCCAGGTCTTTGTGCAGCGCTTCCGGCTCCAGTACGGGCTGGAGGGCCACACGGGCTGCGTCAACACCTTGCACTTTAACCAGCACGGCACCTGGCTGGCCAGCGGGAGCGACGACCTCAAGGTGGTGGTCTGGGACTGGGTGCGGAGGCAGCCGGTGCTGGAGTTTGAGAGCGGCCACAAGAGCAACGTCTTCCAGGTGAGGGGGGCTCCTTCGCCCAACCTTGGGGTTCCTTGGTTGCAGCAGAAAGCAAAGAATTCAGAGTATCGTAATAGTGAAAGGGGGAGCAGGCACTTTGAAAGGGCGTAGATGGATTAGCAGCTTAAGACCTGGGTGAAGAGGAATATTTTCTCCTGGTGCTGGAGCCACTGCAGCAAAGGCCCTGTGCTCCTACTGCCCCCCTCTGGACCTCTCATGGGGGAGGCACCCAAGGGAGGACCTGGGTCAGTCGATATGGGGAGATGCAGTCCAAGACCTATTGGGGTCCTGAGTCTCTCAAGGTTTTGTAGGTCAAAACCAGCACTTTGAATTGAGCCCGTAAACTTAGCTGGCACCCTTTGCACTTGGCCAAGATGGGTGCTGTATGCTCTGACCGCCTTGTAAGCAACCTGGCCGCCAAGGTCTGCACCAGTTAAAGTTTCCGAACCGTCTTCAGAGGCAGCCCCACATGCAACTCCCATGACGTTCTGGGAGCCCTGTGCTTTTCAGTGGGGCAGGGCTCAATCGGACCGTGGCTTAAGCCCACAGGGCCCCTTCCTTTGTCCGCCAGTACATCCAGGCGTTTGGGCTGCTGATTGGTGGGTTTTGGGAGAGGGGGTGGGCCCACACTCCTGCTAGGGGCCTTCCCTGTTCTAGCAGCTGCTCCTGGGCAGGCCTTGAGCTCCTTGAGCTCCACCTCCCTGGGTGTCACTCAAAGCCTGGGGAACCAAACTCTCTGCCCCTCTCTGCATCTCTCCCCCTGCCTTGCTTCCTGCGACCTGGAAGGACCCCTTGCTGGCTGGAGGGTGGAGTCACTCTGGGGTCATTTTGTGTGCGGGGAGGGGAGGGTCTCCTTGTCCATCAGCTGGAATCTCAGGGCCTCCTCTTTCTCTCTCCTGCCCTGCCAGGCCAAGTTCCTCCCCAACAGCGGGGACTCCACCCTCGCCATGTGCGCCCGGGACGGCCAGGTCCGCGTAGCCGAGCTCTCCGCCACCCAGTGCTGCAAGACCACCAAGCGGGTGGCCCAGCACAAGGGGGCTTCGCACAAGGTGAGTGGGCCGGCTGGGGCGGAGGGAGGCCAGGCAGCCGGGCGGCGTGCTTCTAGTCCTGGGGGAGGGGGCACAGAAAGCGAGAGGGTGAGAGCTTGGGCCCATCTGCAGACTTTGCTTTCCTAAGGGGTGGTGGGGAAGGTTCGACCCAGTAGAATTGATCTGAAGGCCATCTGTCATGGATGCTTTGGTTGAGATTTCTTGCATCACAGGAGGTTGGGGTCCCTGCCATCTCTATAATTCTATGAGCCTTGGAAAAAGCCCTTTAGAGACAAAAGAGGAGGTGGGAAAGAACAGCACCCCTCCATCTTCCTCTTTCAGCTCTCTCCAGGGTTTGATGCGGGGCTCATGAGGAAGGGAGAGGCGCTGTGGGGTGCTATGGGGCATCACGGATGCCAGGGGAAATTCTCGAAGGTGCCATTTTGCCCAGGAGCCAAAAATAATCAGGCTCTGCCTGATGTCAGCGGCACTGAGGGCTGGGAAGGGATGTAGGCTAGCCTTGCAAAAAGGCTTCAGGGATGTTTATAAAGCTCGGAGGGAGATTTCCCCCGCTTTATTTATTTTTCTTTATTTCATAAACATTTGTACACCGCTTGATTGTAAAAAGAAACAAAAAAGGCCTCAAATTGTTTGCAAAAAGATGAAACAATAAAATAAAAAGAATTGCAACAGTACAACATGCAAAAGTTGAAATACTTAAACAGGGTTAAATTTCTAATCACCTGGTAGGCTTGTCGAAACAGAATGCTTTTAGCAGGCCCTGAAAAGAGGGCAGTGCTTGTTTGGCATCAATAGGCAGGGAGTTCCAAAGGGCAGGTGCTGCCACACTAAACGATTGACCTCTTATAAAAGTGGTGTTCTTATTATGTGGCACTCCTAGTAGTGCCATTTCTGTCGATGGAAGCGCTTGTGTGGGCACCTGTGGGGTGATCTTGCAGGTAAACTGGTCCCAAGTTGTCTTTATTGACTGATAGTAGCACCTTGAACTTGACCTGGTAGCAGATCTCAGAGCACGGGCGGAGCATGCTGCAAAGGCCTCACCCCTGTCAGCAATTGTGTCGCAGCACCCTGCACTAGCTGCAGCTTCCGGATCAAGTGCAAGAGAAGCCCCACAAAGAGTGCCTTGCAGTAATCCAGTCCAGAAGTGACCGGTGCGTGAACTGGGGTGACCAGGCTTTCCTGGTCATGAATGGCCATAGCTGCCAGCTGCAGTTGGTCAAAGGCACTTCTGGCCACCGAGGCTCCCTGATCCTCAAGGGACAGCGCTGTGTCCAGAAGCTCCCCAAACTGCGAGGCTGCTCCAATTTCACAGACCTGGGAGCTGCTCACCCACACTGCCTCCATCTTGCTAGGAAGTCTTTGGTCCTCGAGTTGCTCTAGCCTGGCAGCTTCTTGGGGATTGGCGGCAGGGCAGTGGGTCCCAAGGGAGAGCTGTCCGAGGGCACACAAGGGGGGATGGGGGGAGGCCTTGCTGCAGTTCCCCCCCTCAAACCAGCCCGTCTCTCTCTCTCTCTCTCTCTCAGTTGGCCCTCGAGCCAGACTCCCCCTGCACTTTCCTCTCAGCTGGCGAAGACGCCGTGGTCTTCACCATTGACCTGAGACAAGACCGGCCAGCTTCGTAAGTGTGTGGGGCCCCCTCTCATTCCTCTAACTCTTGGCCTGCCCCCCAGTAGTTCTCCTGCCCCTTTCCCTACTTTAAGCCCAGCCCCCCTTGTTCCACACTCCCTCTCTGGATCAGTCCACCCAAGCTCTTCCTGCTCTCTTGAGCCACGGTTTGGGCTCCCATGTCTTAAAGCTGGGCTGCTTTCATTTCAATAAGCTGTCCAGATGTGGAGCCCCCCCCCCGCCCCTCTACTGTGGTGTTTTTTAAAATTTTTGTCTCAGATTTCTGTGCTCTGCTCCCGTTGAGACTGGGGCCAGATCCTCCATGCCCTGCATCTCTTTAGGGTTGCTCTTCTCTGGGGTGGGGGGATTTGGGTTCAGATTTTTCCACCTCTAGGCTGCTGAGCATTTAGGGTGGCGGCTGTTTTCCTCCCGCTCTGCCTTCCTGGCTCCGCTGGAGCTGGTGCAGAAGGGCCCCCTCCCTGGTTCTCTTCCTTGGAGTCTGGAGCCAGGAAACAACTCCTTGCCACTTTTGAGTAGGACACGGCTGGGTCCATTGGGGTCTCCATGCTGGAGCCTGAAGGGGCGGGTGGGTTTTCTCCATCGGGACTCATAAGCTGTGGGGGGGAGGTGTGTCTGTGTACCGTATTTTTTGCTCTATAAGATGCACCAGACCATAAGACGCACCTAGTTTTTGGAGGAGGAAAACAAGAAAAAAATATATATACTGAATCCCAGAAGCCTGCAGTCGCTCCATAAGATGCACACACATTTCCCTTTACTTATTAGGAGGGGGAAAGTGCGTCTTATAGAGCGAAAAATACGGTATCTAGCCTTCTATCTCTATATCCCACCTTCTTCTAAGGAGCTCAAGGTGACAGAGCTTATTTCTGCCTGCAACGACCCTGTGAGGTCGCTTCTGCTGAGAGGCAGTGAGTGGCCCAAGGACACAACTGGGGAACTTCATGGCCCAGTGGAGATTTGAACCCTGGTCTCACCCAGCTCCTGGCGAGAAGGGGGTGAGGAGGCTCTTTCCACAGAGGTGAATTCAAGCCCCCTCCCTTCTCTTTCTGCTTTGCATCTTCAGGAAGCTGGTTGTGACGAAAGAGAAGGAGAAGAAGGTTGGCCTCTACACCATCTACGTGAACCCGGCCAACACCCACCACTTTGCTGTCGGGGGCAGAGACGAGTATGTCAGGTGAGACCCCTCCTGCCAGGCGCCCTCTCGGGGACCACTGAGCCCACCCCCCGTCTCCCAGAACCCCGCTGTTCAAGCGAAGGCAGGGGAGGCCGTTGTCATGGCTGGTGTTGGGGTGAGGCATTGGTCCACTTGGGGTTCTGGGGGCCTGTGGGGTTGAGGGGAGGGAAGCATCTTATTGGCTGGCTGTTGGGTCCATTGTGCCCCCCTCTTGGGCACCCGCGTCTCCCTCCTCCCGTGCCCCCTGCGGACATCTCGCCAATGTGCAAAGGGATAATAATTTATTATAATAATTTTATCATTTATACGTCACTCATCTGACTGGGTGGCCCCAGACACTCTGGGTGGCTTCCATTGCATATACAGTGGAAGCTCAGGTTGTGAGCAGGATCCGTGCTGGATGCACGTTTGCAACCCGCAGCGGCGCATCTGCGCACGTGCGGGTTGCGATTCAGCGCTTCTGTGCATGCGCGACTGCCGAAACCCGGAAGTAATCCGTTGCAGTACTTCCGGCTTTTGGCGGGTGTGTAACCCCCAAAAAAACTCAACCTGAAGCAGCTGTAACCTGAGGTACGACTGTAAAAACATAATGAAACATCAGTCGTTAAAAACCTCCCGATACAGTCCTGCCTTATTTGTTTTTAAATAAAGAAATTGCAATGGCATGCCTTTCCTTGCTCTAGGCAGGTGTCCGGATGTCGCTCTCAGCCACCTGCTCGCTGCCATGTGACCTTGGGGCAACAGCCCTGAGCAAGGGAAGGCGGGCAGCAGCCCTGAGCAACTTGCAGGCAACAGCCCCAGCGGCACCCATGAGTCTCTCTCTCCCCCTCTCCCCGGGCGCCTTCCCTATTAGGTGGGGAGCTCTCCGCGCGACACGATTTCAGTTATGCACACGGGGGCATGGAACATATCCCCTGCGTAAGTGGAGGGACGCATGTAGAAGCAAACGAGGCTGCTTCTTTGCATAGTGTCTTCTTAAAACTGCAGTAATATCCAAGGCAACACAATGACTAAGTACAACAATGCGATGTCAATATAAATTCTTTACATAATCTATACAGAACATTAAAACAGTATGAAATATATGAAACATGCACTCTCTGCAAAACCAAATAAAGAATCTGACCCATTGCTTCTTTCAGAGACTTGCATAGTCTACAAAGGCTTTCAGAGACTTATAAGACTTATGTTTATTTGGTTCTACGTTTTCAAGAGAATCCATCAAGAGTGCATATTTTGTGACTTTCAGAGATTTATAAGATTTCTGTTTATTTGGTTTTGCAGAGAGTGCATATTTCATCTATTTCATACTGTTTAATGTTCTGTATAGATTATATCAAGAGTTTATACTGACCTGGCATTGTTGTACTTGGTCATCATGTTGCCTTGGATATCACTGATAATTGTTTGCAACGCAATTGTTTGGTTACTTCTTAAAACTGCAAGCTGACCCCCTTTTCCCTTCTGGCGTTTCCCCAGGGTCTACGACCAGCGGAAGATCAACGAGAACGAGAACAACGGGGTGCTGAAGAAGTTCTGCCCTCACCACCTGGTAAGGGCCCTCCTGGGGTCCATGTTCCTTCTTCCCTGCCAGGGTCTTTGCCCTTCGTCCCCCAGCCCTGCGGTGGCTCTGATGGCAGGAACACAGTCTTCAAAGAGCCTGGCTTATGGATCAGGCCAGGGGGGACCCGCCCAGTCCAGCCTCCTGTCCTCCCAGTGCCGAAATGCTCCAAAAACTTAACAATCTGGACAGACTGCCCCTGGCGCTGGAGGTTCCGTAAGAACTCAAGAAGCGCCTGGCTGCTGAATCTGATCAGCCCACCTAGTCCAGCCTCGTGTCGTCACAGGGGCTGGCTAGATGCCCCCAAGGAAACCCCCCCCCAAGTGAGTGGGATGCTGGATTGTTAGGGGGCGCCTCTCTCTGAAATCTTGGCCTGCCTGCCCCAAGTGCAAAAGCTGCCTCTGTGCTCAGCCCACGTGGCTCTTTGGCATAAGAGCCATAAATAGCACCACCCTAGAGGTCCTGGGCCCTAAGGAAGTCAGATTAGCCTCAACCAGAGCCAGGGCCTTTTCAACTCTGGCTCCGGCCTGGTGGAACGCTCTGCCTCATGAGACCAGGGCCCTGCGGGATCTGATTTCTTTCTGCAGGGCCTGCAAGACAGAGTTGTTCCGCCTGGCCTTCAGCTTGGAATCAACTTGATCCCCTTCCCCTCTTTCCCTTTTCCTTTCTCCTTCTGTGATGGAACTCCTATTTGGGGACTTCCCTGGCTTTTTTCTGGCCCATGTAGGACCAGTCTGGATAGTTGGCCTTGGTGAAGACTTGACGTTTTCATCCCCCAAAAGGTTTTTGATTTGAGTTTCTGCTGAAATGAGGCTGCATTTTAATGTTGTATTTTAATCTTGTTTATAAGTTGTAATTTAATCAATTGTTTTTACACCTGGTGTTAGCCGCCCTGAGCCCGGTCTTGGCTGGGGAGGGCGGGGTATAAATTATTATTATTATTATTATTATTATTATTATTATTATTATTACCTGGGGCTGGAGGGTCTTTGGGAAGGCGCTCTGCTGAGCTTTTCTATGCTCCCCGATTCCTCCGCAGGTGAACAGCGATTCAAAAGCCAACATCACTTGTTTGGTCTACAGCCACGATGGGTCAGGTACGTGGGGCAGAGGGGGAGCTCTCGGCGGGTGGTGGTCAGCCCCTAAGCTTGGGGGGCTTTTTTCTGTCATGTTGGGTGCCAGAACAGCCCTTGACCAGGAGAGCCTGGGAGAGGAACCTTCCAGGGTGTCACGGACAAGGAAGCGCAACAGAGTGAGAGAGGGGGTTGCCCTGTCCTAGTGCCCCCCTCCCTGGTGAAGACTGGGAGGTTGTGATGTCTTAGAATCTGCTGGCCGGCTTCCCCCCTCCCCGTTTCCACTCCTCCCCAAGGCCAAAGAGAGCTCTCCCCTCCTGCCATTTCCCAGACACAACTGAGCTTTCCCCAATGTGTCTTGCTGCAGAGCTCGTGGCCAGCTACAACGACGAGGACATCTATCTCTTCAACGCGTCTCACAGCGACGGAGCCGAGTACCTGAAGAGATACAAGGGGCATCGGAACAACGCCACAGGTGCAGGAGCAGCCTCTCCCCCCCCCCCGGCCGCCACCCCTGGCAGGGGGAAATGCCCCCTGACCTTAATGGCCTGTGGGGCTGGCAGATCGCCTGGCCTAGCCTTGCTCAAACCCCAGGCCCTTTTGCTAACGTTGAAAAGTTCCAAGAAGGGGCAGGTCCGAGCTAGGTATATATACGTAGGCAGGCAGTAGGCTCACAACTTATGTGAGGGTTATATTCCGGGGGGCTGCATGCAAAGGGGAAATCGCACAAAGTTGGGACGACCCAGAATGCCCCACATCTCTGTGAGATTATTGCTCCTTGGGTAGATTGAGGCTTCTGGAAGGCTGTGGGTGGCTCCCATGAAATCTCAGGTGGCCCCTTCCGACTGGTCCCCCCCTCCCCATTTATTTCCCCTCCACCCACGCAAAGCTGCGGTTCCATAAGTAAATCACGTGAGTTGTAGTGTTCCTGTAAATGTAATTATAAATGCATTCTCTGGCCAAAATGAGATTGATTTTGCCAGGGACCAAGGAGATAAGCAAGTGCGGAGGGGATTCCAAAGTCATCGTCCCCCCCAGCAGCACCCCCACACTCCCCAATCGGCCCCTGCCCCTGTTCTCTCCCCACATGGCCCCCTTGATGGCCGCAGGGCCCAGAGTCACAGCTTCCACGGCGCCCCCTGAGCAAGGGAAACTCTCTCTTCTGGGAAAGGAGGGAAGGAAGGGAAATGCAAGGGGGAGGCAGGGTCTCCTGGTCCCCCTAGTGCAGGAGGTGGCGCTGGGGGGGCAGCGGCTTTGCCGGGCACTCACCCAGACCACTTCTCTGCCTGCAGTGAAGGGCGTCAACTTCTACGGCCCCAAGAGCGAGTTTGTGGTGAGCGGCAGCGACTGCGGGCACATCTTCCTGTGGGAGAAGTCATCGTGTCAGGTGGTGCAGTTCATGGAAGGCGACCGAGGAGGCGTGGTGAGGGGCGGGGCTGGCCGGAGGGCTCCTTGGACTGGGAGGGGGCACGGCTGGGCAGGCTTGGTTGAGGGGGCGGGTAGAATTCAGAAGGCCTCTCCTGTTGGCTCCTGCAAGAAATGGGTGCAGAGCCTGTCAGCATCGCCCTTGAGCCAGTGCCACCAACTGGACTCACACACTTCAGCCCCGACTGGGCCAGGTGAGCTGGGTAGCACTTCCAGAGACCACCTTCTGCACAGGAACAGGTCAAAGTGCTGTGGACTCACAGCTTAGAGTTGTGAGCACTGGATTCACTTCCACCAGTAGACAGTCGTCACACAGCAGAGTATAGCAGAGTATAGCAGAGTATATAAACGACTCGGAGAGCAGCTCTGTAGAATATCTTCTTTATTCTGTCTACAACTATAATACACAATTACAGTGGTGCCCCGCAAGACGAATGCCTCGCAAGACGAAAAACCCGCTAGACGAAAGGGTTTTCCGTTTTGGAGGCGCTTCGCAAAACGAATTTTCCTATGGGCTTGCTTCGCAAGAAGAATTTCGCAAGAAGAAGGAGGAGATTTCCGGGGACCTCTTTTAAATGCTAGCGGTGGGGAGCAAAGCCTTCCCCCCCCCTCCGGCCTTCAGAAGAGGTCCAGGAAGGCCGGCGGGGGCCGCAAGGCTTTGCTCCCCACCGCCAGCATTTTAAAAGCAGTCCGGGATAGCAGGGAAGCGCTTCCCGCTATCCCGGATGGCTTTTGAAGGCAGGCGGGGGGGAGCAAAGACTTTTACCCCCCGCCCGCCTTCTTTGCTCCCCCCTGCCTGCCTTCCCAGGGGCTTTTAAATCGCCCCAGGACAGCAGAGAAGTCTCCGCTCTCCCGGGAAGGCAGGCGGGGGGGAAGCAAAGACTTTCGCCCCCCGCCGGCCTTCAGAAGAGGTTGGGGGACAGACTGTCCCCGGACCTGGTCTGAAGGCGGTTTCCATAGGAATGCATTGATTGATTGTCAATGCATTCCTATGGGAAACCGTGCTTCGCAAGACGAAAAACTCGCAAGACGAAAAGACTTGCGGAACGAATTAATTTCATCTTGCGAGGCACCACTGTATATACAAAGCTAAATAGGTCCAAGCATAAATGAATGCTGCACTGCACTGAGTGTCTGCAGCTGCTCTTAGCAGCAACCTTATCTATACACACGATCTCTAACACTCGGTCTCTCTCTCTCTCTCCAACACACTGACTGACTGATGTTAGGCTGGAGCAGAAAAAGTAGAGAGCAGAACACCGCCCCTCCTCTCTGGAAAATCACCAGACTCATCAGCAGATTCTTGGATATGGGAGGGGTGAAATCTCCTCAGAGCCCACCTCTTTCCTGAAGCAAATCTGCCATCCCTTCTTATCCTTTGGGGGGGGGACACAACACAACACCTTTTCCACCTCCCCCAGCATGTCTACTTTGGGAGGGGCAGGAATGCAGGACAGAGCAGCGACTCCTCTGCTACCTTCTCGCCCTCTCAGCTGTTTCTGGGGCGACCCAGAGCCACAACTCTGCTCCAGAAAAAAAAAGGTTTTTGGATATTCTTTCAGGTCAACTGCCTGGAGCCCCACCCTCACCTCCCAGTCTTGGCCACCAGCGGTTTGGATCATGACGTCAAGGTCTGGGCCCCGACAGCGGAGGTGCCCACCCAGCTCACCGGCTTGAAGGAGGTGAGGGCCGCCTTCTCAGCCCCATGGAGACTCAGGGGGCCTCTGTTGGCCAAGACCCTCTCTCCTCCACCCTGCAGTCTGGGGGAAGCTAGCATGGCGGGTGGGGTAGGGGCTTCCAGTTTTGGTTGGACTCCCAGGGGGCCAGGGATGAGGGTGATGTGGATGTCGGAGGAGACCACATAACACCGGTCCTGAAAGACCTACATTGGCTCCCAGTACGTTTCTGAGCACAATTCAAAGTCTTGGTGCTGACCTTGAAAGCCCTAAACGGCCTCAAAGGCCCAGTAGACCTGAAGGAGCGTCTCCACCCCCATCATCCAGCCCGGACACTGAGGTCCAGCGCCAAGGACCTTCTGGCGGTTCCCTCCCTGCGAGAAGCCAAGTTACAGGGAAGCAGGCAGAGGGCCTTCTTCGTGGTGGCGCCCTCCCTGTGGAACGCCCTCCCATCAGATGTCAAGGAAATAATCAACTATCTGACTTTTAGGAGACATCTGAAGGCAGCCCTGTTGAGGGAAGCTTTTAATGTTTTATCGTATTCTTAATATTAATGTTATTAATATTCTGTTGGGAGCTGCCCAGAGTGGCTGGGGAAACCCAGCCAGGTGGGTGGGGTATAAATAATAAAGGATGCTGATGCTGATGATGTCCGGAGGGCCACGGATGCTGGCTGGGAAGGAGGTGGCTTGGGTTGTCCTTCCACACCTCTCTGGGTGGCTTCCTGTGCTTGTGGGAAGCTCATCAGTACTGGAGCCAGTGGCCATTCAAGGAAGCGGAGGACAGATAAAATGCCGTCCCTCTTCACTAGACGGGCCACTGAGTCGGCAGGGACACCCAGGAGCATCTAGTCCAACCCCCTGCTGGTTCTGAATGGGCCCTGGGCAGCCGAGTGACCCTCTCCGTCTCCTCCTCCTCGTCCTCGTCCTCCTCAGGTGATAAAGAAGAACAAGCGAGAGCGGGATGAGGACAGCCTGCACCACACGGACATGTACGAGAGCCACCTGCTCTGGTTCCTGATGCACCACTTCCGACAGAGGCGGCACCACCGGGTAGGGCAGACGGGCCAGGCTGAACCGGGGGGGGGGGGCAGGGGGGAGGACAGCGTGTTGGGAGACTGGGAACGGGGGCCTTGAAGCTCACCCCATGGGGGTTTCGGTCGGTTGGGAGGGCGTGGGGCTGCTCCCACTGCCCCCCAGTGGATGATGGGGACACAGGAAGTTGCCTTAGGCAGAGTCAGGCCAGTGGCCTATCCAGCTCAGCACTGCCTGCCCAGACTGGCAGCAGCGGCTCTCCAGGGGATCGGACCCGAGGCCTTCTGCATGCAGGCAGGTGTCCTGCTGCCGAGTTGAAGCCCTGAATGACGCAGCTGTGGGTGAGCCTGTTTTGGCGATGGGCTGATCCTGAGTGCGCTGAGCCCCCTACTCTTCCCTTTCCCCAGCGCCGAAGAGATCCAGGCACCGGGGCGACGGACAGCGACTCGGACGAATCCCCCAGCTCCTCTGACACGTCGGACGATGACGAGGAAGGCCCGGATCGGGTGCAGTGCATGCCTTCTTGAGACCCCCCTCTGAGGATGAGGAAAAGGTGGGGGCGTAAAGAGTGTGCAGACTTGAATCGGCAACGAGATGCCCACCACTTTGAATTGCCATCTATCCCCCCTCCCTGCTTTTTACTGAAACACCAAGGAAAGCCCCCCCTGCCCCCCGCCCTCCTTGTCGCTTGCCCTCCCCCAGGGGCAACCTGCTTGGCATTAATTGCACTTGGACTTTGCTTGAGGGGGGCGGGGGGGGGACACACATGGGACGCCCTGGGATCCCCTTCTGCTCTCCCCCTCCTCTCTCTCTCTCTCTCTCTCTCTCTCTGCCTCGGTTTTGGCATGGGGAGGAGGGAGGCCTGCCCCCTTCCACCCCCCACTCCCCCAGAGGCATGGGGTGGGGGGAGTGGGAGGGAAGGGGCTTGGTTGCTGCCTGCCCCCCCCCCCAGCCATTCCCTGTGAAGCTTTCTTTTGAGTAAGCTGAGTTCGGGTTCTGCCTCCCTCCTCCTTTCCTTTACGATGTTGGTGTGAGCCCCAAAGGGGGCATTTTTTTGGAGGTTTTGTGCTTTTTTCTCCCGCCCCCCCACTCCCGTTTTTGAGGAGCGCCCTTGCTTGCCCGCTTCCAGGATAAGCAAACTTGGACTCTTTGCTTTATTTCTGATTACATTTTCTTTTTTTAGAGGGGGGGGGGCGTTCTTCTCCCTCCGCCTCCTGTTTTTTGTGTTCTTCCTTCAGCAGAGTTCTAGCGGCATGAAGAGCCTCCTTTTGCAGTCTAGAGCTTGCCTTGGCCCCCTCAGACGCCCCTTCGCCCAACCTTTTCGGAGAGTAAAGGGTTTTTTTGTTTTTGTTTAAGAGAGGTTTAAATGCAGAGAAGAGACATGGGGCTGATTCCCCTCCCCCTTTTGCGGTAGGGAGGGGGGCTCATTCGTGCCCTACGGAGGGAGAGGGGTTCTCGTGGGATCCCCTCCATTTGCCAGAAGGTTCTTTGTGTTTCATTTCCCCCCCCCTTTCCTTTAAAAAATAATCTTAATTGTTTTTGAAAACAACTGCCCTTCCCCCCCTCCCATCGCTGTTTAGAGGCCTAATTTTATATGTATTAAACAAGACAAGAACCAAATTAAAACTTGGATGTTATCAAGTTAAAATTATTGTAAAAGTTTAAATATATATATTATATAAATGCAATAAAAGAATTGAGAGACAGGCTTGGCTGTGTGTGAAATGGGTCTGCTGGGAGCCTGGCCAGAGGTTCCTCTTTGGCTCCGTGGGGCTGGTGGCCTTTGCCCTTCTTGGGACAGGAGGTGGGGCTCTGGCCCCCCTTTCTGCGGCCTTCTTCGCCTAATAGACAGCGCAGGCCTGGAGGGGGCTCTCACCTCAGCCGTCCCCCCCGCTTCCTCCTGACCCTTCCTTGCCTTTGTCCCATCTTTCCTAAATCACCTTTTTAATTTTTGCTTCGCTGGCTGTGCCAGCACTTGTGTCCCCCGTTCAGCTCCTTGAGTCAGCTAAACTGCTGGAGCATCTTGCCTTCGTGATAAGGACATCTTTGGCATCAGCAATATCGAGATCTTCTTTCCAAAGGCAGCCAGCCAGCCAGGGGCTGAACTCTTCAGCCTCGAATCCTGGTTTGGTTTTGCTTTTTTGGGGGGTGGCATCCCACAGGGACACGGGTGGCACTGTAGGTTAAACCACAGAGCCTAGGTCTTGCCGATCAGAAGGTCGGTGGTTCGAATCCCCGCGACGGGGTGAGCTCCCGCTGCTCGGTCCCTGCTCCTTCCCACCTAGCAGTTTGAAACCACGTCAAAGTGCAAGTAGATAAACAGGTACCGCTCCAGCGGGAAGGTAAACGGCGTTTCCATGCGCTGCTCTGGTTCGCCAGAAGCGGCTTAGTCATGCTGGCCACATGACCTGGAAGCTGTATGCCGGCTCCCTCGGCCAATAAAGCGAGATGAGCGCCGCAACCCCAGAGTTGGACACGACTGGACCTAATGGTCAGGGATCCCTTTACCTTTACCTATCCCATAGGGGCAGCGCAGAGTTTGCATAGTGGGAGAGGACTCAGTAGCTGTGCCAACCCCCTCCCTACCAAATAAGAGCCAGTGGCTTCACTTGGGGTCAAACAGACTAGCCCCTCATTTTAAATGTATTTTAATATTGTGTTGGAAGCCGCCCATAATGGCTGGGGAGACCCAGCCAGATGGGCAGGGTATAAATAATAAATTATTATTATATTATTATTATTATTATTAAAGAGAGCCTCAGGCCGCCTTTTTTTGGGAGCGAAAGAGTGAGTGCTTCGCTTTGTCAGAGCAAGATGCCTTGGACGCTTTAGCTGCATCCAGAGATCAACTTGGTTCCCAAAACAAATTAATACCCAAACAGTAAAGGCGAAGGAAGGAGTGTGTCGCTGGTGGCCTCAAGCAAATTATAGACTCACAGAGCTGGACGGGGCCCTCCCGCGGTCATGTAGTCCAACCCACTGCAATGCAACGGTCACAGCTGAATCATCCCTGGCAGGCAGCCATCCAATAGATGCAGCCCTCAACCCCCACCAAAAAGTTATCTTTGCGGATGGTGAAATGGCCCTTTCGGTTCCTACACACAAACACCCCCCTCCCAGTGCCTGCCAGCTGCCTGGCATTGTCTTCCTCCTCTTCCAGTTTGAGTATGGGGGGGCGGGGGGCTTAGCTTACTTGCACCAAACACCCAGGAACTGGGGGGGGGGGTTCCTTCTATGCTGTTTGGCTGCAAGAGGCACCTCAGGAGGAACAGTCACTCCCCTTGTCTCCCTCTCCTCCTCCAACTTCCACCTGCTTAACAGAGAGGGGAGAAGGTTGTTTTTTTTAAAGAAAGAACACAGTCATCACGTACACAATACCTTTGACTTTTATTTCCATGATTAGCACAATGACTCTCATTACATTTTGGAGAGAAAATTCGAGGGTGGGGATCAGGGGAGAGTAATCAAAGCAGGAGCTTTTATTCCTTTACTCTAAAAAAACAAAACAAAAACCCTTAAAAAATTAACTTTGCAGTTATGACAAGTTTTGATTAAAGAAACAGTTTTCCTTTTTTTTGAAAAAAAAAAAGCTGCGAAGAACATCGCCGCTTACAGGAGAAGGTAGGAATGAACAGTGCAAGTCAGCAATCCACTTTGGGGGACGGGGCACCCATTTGGGCGCAGCTCAAGAGCTTGGGGTGGTGGGAGCTGTGGAGACCCCTGACCCCTCGTGTTGACTTGGAAACATGGAATTGGAGAGCGGGTGGGTGGGCTGCAGGCGGCCGAATCCAGACACCCCCCCATCAATACAGGACTTGGGCTGTCCTTGAGAGCTACTCCCTTTTTAACTTCCTTTCTGCTGGGCAGAAAGACTGCCATCCATCACTTCCACTCGACCGTTAAAACACACTCGCTTCAGTGGTTTTTCTGAATCTGGAGAACGGCCCCGATCCAGCGCGGTGGAAGCGAACCCTGCATCCCCCCCCCCCCATTTCATTGGGAACACTTAACCCACAACACTCTGGTGGCATTTATTTAGCACCCCTGGCTCACATCCTTGTCATTGGCCATCCTGGGAGTACTGGCTTCCCCGATTTTTTTACCGTACATTTTTCATTTATTGAAGCTGGCAGTGTTTAGCCCAGGCATAGGCAAACTCCAGCCCTCCAGATGTTTGGGACTACGGTTCCCATCATCCCTGGCCGCTGGTCCTGTTAGCTAGGGATGATGGGAATTGTAGTCCCTAATATCTGGAGGGCTGGAGTTTGCCTGGAACAGATTTTGTTTCTTGCCAGTGGGGCTACAGTGATGGAGAGTGGAGTTGCCACGGGGGGGGGGGGGGCAGGCTATCTGGCTGCGGGTGAGGAAGACTGGCAAAGGAAAAGCTGTTCATTTGCAGAGTGTAGTGGGAGAGACCCCAATGGCCATCTCGACTAGCCCCCCGCAATGCAGGAATTGGAGGCGAAGAATCCCTGGCAGATGGCCATCCAGCCTCTCTTTAAAAACCTTCAAGGAAGGAATCCATAGCAGAGGATGGTGCAAACAAGGCTCAGGGGCATTTCAGCCCACGAGTAAAATACCCCAACCTGCCCCCCCCCCCATAACAGCCAAGTTCATTCACTTGCAGGGGGTGGTGGTAAATATTTTCCATATGTCCACTTGATTTGAGTGATCACAAGAGAGGCCTGTTTCTTACCCCGACTTTACACAGAATACTGCCTTTTTCAATAAATCCTCACAACAACCCTTCGAGGTAGTCCTTATCCCTCCACCGTGTCCTTTTGGCTTAGCCAAATTGTATGCAAACAAAATACCCCATCAGCTATACTGAAGTTATGCTTATTTATCGTTTTGTTCAAAGAAACACACTTCTTTAATCAAAAATTGCGTTGAGTTAGAAACTAATACTTTGTTACAGTTCCTGTTTGCTGTGGTTTTGTTTTTTTTGTTTTGGTCCACTTGACAAAAAAAAGAGAGAGAATAAGTTAACACTAAACACTCAATATTATATTTAATATACATATATTTATAATATATATGTACACACAGTTAGCACGGTCTGAGCATCAGGGGTCAGGGACAGCTGGGGAGGGAGGAAGTAGAGAGAGCTGGCGGAGAGGCAGGATTGGGGCCTGGGTGTTTCCTTCCCCTGTTCTGGCTCCTGGAGCTTCTGTCCGGCTGCAGCAGACTACAATTCATGCACCTGAACTTAATACGGAGGGCGGGTTTGTACTATTAAAAGAAAATAAAAACCCTGACCCTGTCCCGGAATTTTAAATCTGAGACACCAGAGGTGGCACACTGGTTTGACTGGTAACATTCTGTCTGCGTGGAAGCTGCCTCTTTGTGCTCATCTTGGAGGTGAGAAAGTGTTGTGGTGGGGTTCATTTAACATTACAGTCATGCCTCAGGTTACAGACGCTTGCGCAATTTCGGGTTGCGCACCGTGCCAAACCTGGAAGTACCGGAATGGGTTACTTCCGGGTCTCGGCGCGTGCGCAGAAGTGCTAAATCGCTCTTTGCGTATGCGCAGAAGCGCCAAATTGAAACCCACCTGTGCGAAGATGCGCAGGTCACAGGTTGCGAACACTGGGTTGGGAATGTGCCTCCTGCACAGATCACGTTTGCAACCCGAGCATCCACTGTATGTGCAAAGTTGCTTTTGTGTGTATGTGGCTTGGTGGGAAGAGGTTCTTTTAAACATTGCAGGGCCTTGCTCATTGGTGGCTCAGCAGCAGAGCACATGCCTGGCTTGCAGAAGGCCCCAGATTCAGTCCCCAGCAGTGTCTCCAGTAGGGCTGGGAATTTCCCCTGCCTGGCATCCTGGAGAGCCAGGGTGTGAGTGTGTGTGTGTGGCACAACCACAGCTGGAGGGCCACACAGGTGTGTGTTTGCCTCTCCACCCCCAGCCCTGACCTAGCAGAGAGCCTCCCTCTCTCTGGCAATGTCACTGGCCTTGCAAAATATTTGAGGCGTATTCATCCAGAGACCAGGCAAGGGCTGCCCTTTAAGAGCGGCGAAGGACTTGGCCATGCCAAGGGTGGTGGGCATTTAGCCCCGAAGCAAGAAAAAAAGTGTTTTCTGCATCCTGTGATTCTGAGCTGCCTCCTAATCAGCCCCTTTGTTCTTCGCTTTGTTTTGAGCTGTTCGCTTTTTAATTCCAGCCTCACCCCCCCCAACCACCACCCTGTTTCTTTTTTGACACTATTTTTACCCGCTGCCAATTTGCTAATTTGCAATGACATCACCACCACCAACTGTTCAGCTGTAAACACCAGAAGTGTGTGTCTGTGGGGTGTGGGTACTTAAGGGCAGCTGAACCAGAGACCACCCTTCTGCCAAGGTTTTGGCTTTGAGAAGGCAGAGGCTTCCCGGGGCTGATTTTTGTAGGCAGTAGCAGCCCCTTCCCCTCCTGTGCAATTTTTGCACCTCCAGCAGCGTTTGCTGAAGCGCTTCTGCACGTCTTCACACAAAGGCTTCTCTTAGGAGGGCACCAAGCAAGTGCAAGCAGCCCAGAGCCCTCCCCAGTGTCCCTGACCCCCTTAGCTGAGAGCGAACGCTCCCCTCCCCTCTGCTACCGCTCCTCATAGCTTTTCCGCAGGACCCCAGACTCTCTATATATCTTGATTTGAAATGTGGTTGACCTCTGCAAGAGCGAGGAGGCTGAGAAGCCCCTTCCAGAGTCATGGAATTGCTGAATCAGAAGCAACATCTAGTCCAAGCCCCCACATCTAAATCGCAACGAAGGCATCCAGGACAGATGGCCCTCCGCTTAAAAACCTCTGGCGAAGGAGAGTCCACATGCTCTGGCCCATTCCTCTAGGCTTGGCCCAATCCAGAAGCGTAACAAGCCCGGTGCTGAGAGCCCGGCTGAGTTTGCCATATGCCCTTGGAGTCGTGTCCAGATGTGCACGGCCAACCTTGCGAGAAGGTGCTTTGTGGTGCATCTTGGAGACGGGGCCCCCCAAGGCCAAACTGAAGGCAGGCAGGGGGATGCAGAGTGGTTGTAGGGATGGCAGCCTGCCTCTCTCGAACGGGGGCCATTGCCTGTCTCTGTCCTGCCGCTGACCCCTTGCCTTGCTCCAGAGGAGCCCTCCCCACCCCACCTCGCTCCCCCTTTCCGCCAGCTCTCTGGACTTCTGAACAGTCATTGCACACCAACACGCACCGAGGGAGTTTTGTGCCAGGAATGCATCTGGTTGGGCAGGAACGACCCACTGCGGCCGAGATCCTGACCCAGGGAATGGGGGGGGGGGGGAGAGATTGAAGGCAAGGCTCAGGCTGTGTGTGGTGGGTAGAGAGGCAGCAGGATTGCCAGGGGGGTGGGAAGGGGAGACCTAAACAAGATGCCTTGTCAGAAACACAGACCTAGCCCACCTGTTGATACGTAACACAAAAGAACACAACACTACCTGCAAGGGGGAAGGGCAGAAGCAGGTGGTCTCGCTTTAAGGTGTGGGGGGGGGGCAGGGAGAAAAGAGGAGGAAATACCACCTGGCCAACAACACCAGGATTCACAGCGCAGTTTTTCAGCGTTAATTAAATAATATATATATATATATTTCCTTTTGCAGTCTGATGCAAGTTCCACTGTTTGGGTGGGTCTCTTTTTTAAAAAAACAACAACTGAGAAGCGTTTTCCTCCCCCCATCCCAGAACAGGTGCAGTTAGTTTAATGGCAATATATGTGCAATGGAAGCTGCAGCAGAGAGACGGACACAGCAGCCAGGATCACAGCTTTGGGCGCCAGAAACAGTCACGTGGCCCCCCCTCCCTTCCTCCTCCTCCTCCTCCTCTACACTCCCAGCAGCCATGTGAGGCAGGGAGGCTGTCTTAATCTGGCTCCATCTGGAAACAAACTGTGTGGGGAGACAGAGAGAAGCAGACAAATCCCACTTGCCTCCTTGCTGAATGTAGATTACTGTCCTCCCCCCCCCCATTTGTTCCTTAAACATTTTAGCCTGCTTACACACACACACACACACACACACACACACACACACACACGGCAGCTGCTCGGCACCCAAGGGGGCTGCATGTGCTGCAGGGGGAGGCAACACGTATTTCTCTGTATGCAGAAATGTGGCCCCTCAGGACTTCCCTGATTTACTTAAGACACGGGTGTCTCGATGATCGTATGCAGGGATGCAGGATGAGTGCATGCAAGCAGTGTCACCGGCTCTCTTGGGTCTGGGCAGTTGGGGAGGCTGCTGGTAGCCTTGGTTGCTGCAGAGGTGCCCCTGTTGCAACCTAGGAGCATCAAGAGGCCTGCTCTCCACATCAGGCTGTCTCCTGGGTGTGTGGAGGGCCAACAGGCAGGCAGGCAATTCCACAGGGAAAGCCTCAAGGGTCCCACCATCCCCATGGGGAAGAGGAGACCTCCAGGCCCCCCCCAACCTACCAGTTCCCCCCCCAATCTATGACAATGCAGCCACTGAGCAGAACAGCAAGGCGTCCACAAGCTGAGGAGTAGAAATCATGGCAAAGAAAAAGACGTGGCGGTTAAGGGTTGGCCCCCTGTGGAAATGGCCCTCCGCTCAAGGCGTGCCAGCAGGCAGGGGGTGCGGGGGGTGGACTGAATCGGGGCAGAAGTGGCACCAAGTCAGGAGGAGGAGGAGGAGGAAGGGGTCAATGTCTCTGGCGACAAGGGAGGCAGAGGCACCCACGGAGCAAGTTGAAGGAGAGGCGGCGGCGGCAGCGGCACAACCAACACCGAGGAAAGGCACAAAGTCAGGGGGGCTGGCAAGGAGGCTGGCAGGCCAGTGGGGGTGGGCTGGTGTGTGTCCCCCCCCCCAGCTTGCCTCCTGGTGAAAGGCCTGCTCTCCCACCCCAGGGTTAGCACAGACTGGCAGGGAAGGAGCAGACCCCCGAACTGAACCTGGCTCTCTCCACACAAATTTTTGTTCTCCTCTCTCTCAAGCTGTATCCCCCCCAACTCCTGCTTGTCCCCCTCCCTGCTCAGCAGGTACTTAGCACCCCTGCCCTGGGACTCCAGCACCCTAGCCCTCCACCTCAGAGATAACACCCTGGGAGAAAATTTAAATGCCCTCCCTCCACAGCTCACCTCTGCAACCAGCTGCTCCCCTAAAAACCCTTTTAGGATGTCTGGCTCAGCCGAAATAAGTCTTGGCAGTTTGCACGGCTGAAGAGGAGTGTGGCTGCCTTGGCCTGAGATGCGCAAATCTCCAGTGCGCCGCTTGTTCTGTGTGTGCATTGAGCCGGGATGTCAGCAAAATCTTAAACTGCAGTACTTGGCTGACTTTGGAGGGGTCAAGAGTGGTAGCGAGGCCTCACGGGCGACTGGCAGGGTGTATAGCCGGGGTGACAATTCTGGAGGGGGGAGCTGCAGGCCCCGGTTCTATGGCCCTAGGGGGCCCCCCAGCACATCTAAGCAACTAGGGGCCCCCTCAGGCTTTCCCACTGCAGCCCCACAAGCAAAGCTGCTAGGACTTCTCCCTAACCCTTCTCCATCCTGTTCCCTTCCCCTCCTTGCTTGCTGAACTTGCCCCTCGTTGCCCAGTCCTTTCTAACACCCCCCCCCCCAAATCTCTCCCCTGCAAACTGATGCCTCAATGCCAGCTCCTGGCGCTGGTTCTGCACTGGGGGGCTCCCAGTGGCTTCTTAAAACCAAAACACCCACCCACCCACCTGATCTCATCTCCCCCTGTCCAACTTCCTCTGCCCATCCTCACCTCTTCCTTAACAACAACAAGGACAACGACAACAACAGGCCAAGGCTCTTGATTTTGTTGGGGTGTCAAACTCGGGGGGGGTCTGCCCCTTCCTGGTGGGTGGGTGCGTGGAAGGAGGGAGTGGCAACTGGGGAGAGGTGGGTGCCATGTTTGCATAGCAACAGTCCTGCAGCCCCCTGGCCGCCCCCCACCCGTCCCAGCAGCCCTCCTGAGGGTTCATCCACACCAGTCAGTAGCAAGGGGGGGGGGATATGTATGTGGGGAGGAGGGGTTGGGGAGGGGGTTGGAATTAAGACTCCATTAGTGGCCAAGGCTGCTCCCCACCCCAGTCCCACAAGACAGGCGGACAGTCACAGAGAAAGGGCAGGATGTAGCCAGAAGGGGCAGCTGGAACCGTCAGGGCACAGTGGAGCAGAGGGGTGGGTTGGTGGGGGGGTCATCCTCCTCCCAGCTGCTCCCTTCCTCCCCCCTCCCCCCCCCACTTTAAGCTTTTTTGGGTGGCGGAGCCAGTTTGATTATCTCTTCTTCAGAGGGCTGCCGGATGATGTCTGTTGGGAGAAAAAGAAGGGAGACAACATGAGAACAACGTAGGAGTCACCTGGTGGGATTGTCTTATCCTTAAAGAGTTCTGAGTTGGTGGCCAGAAATACATCTTGTGGCAGAGAGTTCCACAACCTTGTGAGGACCTGTGTGAAGAAACTGCGGCCTGAATCTATTACCCAGTCTAATTTCTATGATTAGGACTTGAAGGTCTCCAAGTGATATTTAACAGATTGAAAACCTAAATGCAGTCCCTATAAAGATGGAACCAGTGGAGAGCTTAGGGTCCGAGGGGCCCCACATGCAGCCCTCTTTGGGGGGCCCCCGGTTTGTTCACTGAAATACACGTGACTATTAACAGCATGGCCTATCTTTTTTACTATGATTAAACTCAGTGTTTCAAAGGTATCCTCTCAGCTAACGATGTATGCTAGCAACTGGGAGCCACTCAGCCTCGCAGAGCACTATTTCTGAGCTGCGTATAAATCTGCCTCAGAACGGAGCAGAGCAAACCCAAATTATTGCTTCCCCTCCCATCCTCTTCCTGAAAACAATGCAACAAGATAGAAAGCTGTACTGTTGGTGCCCTGAGTCATGAAAGGGGCAGGTCCACGACCTGCTTTTGCCCAGCTGCCCATCTTCAACCTCAGAGTAGAAAAACTATGCCCTGGAAAGGTTCCTGCACAACCAACCATTTATCTCCCCCACGGCTGCATCTTGCCCCTTGTGAGCCAGGGAGGTTTGGGGATGGAGTTGTTGGCGGACTCTGGACAAAAGCGTCCTCTGTCCACCCCCCATCGCCCTTGGGTGGACGTGGGGCATGTCCCTGCCTTCAGGCCGGAGATCTGAAGCTAGGTTTCTCCAGCTGCTCAAAGTGGGTCTGAAAAAGGGAGGGGAGACCAAGTTCTCCCCTCAAGGTCAGATGAGAAAGGTGAGCCTCTGGAGCAGCTGCATCCCGCTGAGAGAAAGATGAACAACCAACCAGCCCCAGCCCCAGGGTCTCCATGCAGGAAGAAGGGGTGAGACGAGACCCAGGGGCGGCTACAGGGGGTTTGGGATTTGGGGGTGGCTGAGGGCATGTGGGGGCTGAGCAGGGAGGCCCCCAACCTTTGTATTTCTTGGCACTGGGGATACGGGTCAGCTTTGTGTCCACTTCATCCTCCTCAGAGATCTTCAGCACTTGGGTGCGGTACTCCACAACCATGGTGAGCAAGTCAGGGCGGCGGGAGATCTCAAAGATGTGCTCGATGTAGGAGAGGTTGTCTGCACAGGAATAATAAAAATAATAATTTATTATTTATACCCCGCCCATCTGGCTGAGTTTCCCCAGCCACTCTGGGCGGCTCCCAATCAAGACTTAAAAACAATACAGCATTAAATATTAAAAACTTCCCTAAACAGGGCTGCCTTCCGATGTCTTTTAAAAATAAGATAGCTGCTTATTTCCTTGACATCTGATGGGAGGGCGTTCCACAGGGCGGGTGCCACCACCAAGAAGGCCCTCTGCCTGGTTCCCTGTAACTTTGCTTCTCGCAGGGAGGGAACCGCCAGAAGGTCCTCGGAGCTGGACCTCAGTGTCTGGGCTGGACGATGGGGCTGGAGACGCTCCTTCAGGTCTACTGGGCCTTTGAGGCCGTTTAGGGCTTTCAAGGTCAGCACCAACACTTTGAATTGTGCTTGGAAACGTACTGGGAGCCAATGTAGGTCTCTCAGGACTGGTGTTATGTGGTCTTGGCGGCTGCTCCCAGTCACCAGTCCAGCTGCCGCATTCTGGATTAATTGCAGTTTCCGGGTCACCTTCAAAGGTAGCCCCACATAGAGCGCATTGCAGTAGTCCAAGCAGGAATAAGCACAGGGATGGAGGTCAGCTGTGGGGAACCAGGAAGGCAGTGGCAAGCGCCCTGCCTGTTGAATCGGCTGAATTGCGCCTGCCTTTCCCCGCCTGCAAAGATGAAAGGGCTTGGGTTGCCCTGCCTCTTGCATCCCTCCAGGATTTCAATGCAGACAATCAGTGCAGGGACTTCTTTCTTTCTCCTTCTCCCCCCTGCCCCCCCCCGGCCGCCCCCACTTAGGATGGCACCATGTCAAAAGCAGCCCACTGATTCATGCTAATCGTCACCTGAATCCCACACCTGTTCCATTCTCTACGTGTGAATTTAACTTGACTCTTTGTGTGTGTAACATACCAACTCCCTCTGTGTGTGTGTGTGTGTGTGTGTGTGTGTGTGTGTGTGTGTTGGTGCCGCTTTCCTCAAGGTGTGACTGACGACTGCGAACCTCTCTGGAGGCACGGGGCTGTCTTGCGTGGGCACAGCATGGCAGTGTGAGTCTGTTCACGATGTTGCTGGTGCGTGGGCAGAGAGACCAGTGCAGAGGTGGATGTGTGTGCATAGGAGAGAGGAAAGCAACCAACCAACAGCAGGTTGCATTGCCCTGAGAAAACAACTTTATTTTTTTTAAAAAGCACAGAATGACATCATCCAGCTCCACAGCACCATCTGTAGCCTTCCTCCACAAGAGCAACTCAGGGTAGGGCTCAGCCTTGTGTGTGTGTGTTGGGGGTGTCTCAGCTCAAGAACATGGAAGGCTGAAGTGGGCAGGATGGGTGCAGGGTGGGGAGACCAGCAAATCTGCACAAGAGCAAAAGAGAGCTGGGATGCAGGTCTGGTTGTGAAGAGCATCTAATGCGCTAGGGCGATATTTAGATATATTTGGATATTTCTCCTTCTGTGCCCAGAGCAGCTTCTGCTCCTGTTTGTCGTCATACTATCCTTGTTGAATGCTGAGGACACAACTTTTTACCCCGGCCTTTGACACCTGAGATGTGCATTTTTAGGGCTCACCCTATTTTTGTGTGATTTCATTCTTCACAGTTACAGTGGTACCTCGGGTTACAAACACTTTGGGTTACAGACTCCACTAACCCAGAAGTAGTACCTCGGGTTAAGAACTCTACCTCAGGATGAGAACAGAAAACGCACAGCGGCGGCAGCAGGAGGCCCCATTAGCTAAAGTGGTACCTCAGGTTAAGAACGGTTTCAGGTTAAGAACGGACCTCCAGAACGAATTACCGTATTTTTCGCTCTATAAGACACATTTTTCCCTTCCTAAAAAGTAAGGGGACATGTGTGTGCGTCTTATGGGGCGAATGCAGGCTGGGCAGCTATCCCAGAAGCCAGAACAGCAAGAGGGATTGCTGCTTTCACTGCACAGAGATCCCTCTTGCTGTTCTGGCTTCTGGGATTCAGAATCCCCCCCCCCTTGTTTTCCTCCTCCAAAAACTAGGTGCGTCTTGTGGTCTGGTGCGTCTTATAGAGCGAAAAATACGGTAAGTTCATAACCAGGTAAAATCATAAGATTTTTTTATGTTGTTATATGTAGTTGTATTCTCTGTGGGTTTGTCCAATCCTCTTTTTACGGCATCCAAGTTGGTGGCCACCCTGCTTTCTGTAGGAGTGAGTTCCCTTGTTTAACTATGTGCTGTGCAAAAGACTCTCTTTTATCTGTCCTGAATATTCCAATTTCCAGCTTCATCCATGAGTTCTAGGCGTCCATGAGAGGGTTTTTCCCCCCTTGCTGGTGAGTGGTGTGTGTGCGTGTGACACCTGGCATAACCTCTTCTGGGAACTGTTCATTCCTACAGCCACATACGCGAACCTTCCAAACACGCACCCATTTTTCTAATGGGCACCCCACAGTTGCACTGAGCCCCCTGAAAGAGGTGGAGGTTTGGGCTCCTGGTTCTATCGCACAACTTGGCATCCGCACCTTCTCCATGCGCGCATGCCCTGTCATATGGTGCCGGGTGACAGGTCCTCATCTCCCTGCCCCAGCCTCCTTCCTGGGAACAGAACAGAAGTGATTGCAGAGGTGCTTTGTTGGTCTGGAAGTGTCAAGCCCTTGGATGAGACCTGAACCCTGAGCGGACCTGCCTGGCTGGTGCCTCTTTGCTGAGTCACTGGTTCTCCCGGGAGCCCAGCCGTCCGTTCCTCTTGCCTGGAGCTGTCACAGCCAGGCGGGCAGGCGGGCTGCTCCTCCCCGCTCCCCAACCCTCCTGGAACCTCAAGCCTGCCAGCTCTGAGTCACTCAACTTGATTCTGCTGCTCTTGCCTTCCTTCCTTTGGAAGGAAAGCAGGGTGAAAGTGGCGGTGAGAGAGGGCTGAGCTGCTTCTGGATATGTCGGCCTGTCTAGCTGCACAGATTCTTCTCCCCTGCCCCTCTTCACTGTGTTTGTTTTAATCCCATAGATTCAGATACAGTGGTAGCTATGGATGAGAACAGGATCTGTTCTGGAGCCCTGTTCGCATCCTGAAGCAAATGCAACCCGCGTCCGCGTGTCTGCACGTGCACAGGTCTCAATTCACCACTTCCGCACATGCGCGTGACGTCATTTTGAGTGTCTGCGCATGCGCGAGCAGTGAAACCCAGAAGTAACGCACTCTGTTACTTCTGGGTCGCCGCAGAGCGCAACCCGAAAATGCTCAACCCGAAGCTACTTCAACCCGAGGTATGGCTGTGTAGGCTGGGTGCAGCCGGGGGCACC
The DNA here is from genome assembly GCF_964106915.1 of Podarcis gaigeae. Taxonomy (NCBI): domain Eukaryota; kingdom Metazoa; phylum Chordata; class Lepidosauria; order Squamata; family Lacertidae; genus Podarcis; species Podarcis gaigeae. The sequence goes on along the minus strand of NC_139693.1, from coordinate 712,109 downwards.
AACTCCCCCCCCCATTGAGGGGGGGCATGTGATTCGTCACGTGATGCCACCCAGGATGTGTGGGACACGCAGAGGGTGATCTTTGGCCTCACTCATCCCAGCCTCATCTTGGGTTCCCAGGCAGAGGCCAGCACAGGCAAAGATCACATCCCAGCACCCCAGCACCCCACCCTCAGCCCCTAGGCCCCCACCCTGAGTGATAGGCTGGTGCAGAAGGGGCCTGGGGCTGAGCACACCCTCTTCCTCTCCTGCTCCTCCTCATCTCCTCCTCCTAAGAGCAGCAGAAGAGCCTGCTGGATCAGGCCCAGAGCCCATCTAGTCCGGCATCCAACCAGATGCCCCCATGGGAAGTCCACAAGCAGGATTTGAACACAAGAGCCCTCTCCCTTCTGCAGTTTCCAGCAACTGGCCTTCAGAAGCAGTGCTGCCTCCTTCCATGGGGCAGAGCAGAGCCATCTCAAAGGCCAGTGGTCCTGCTCACCTTTGTCCAGTTTCTTGTGCTTTTCCAGGAAGCTGAACCAGTCCTTGCTGGTGGTGATCTCCTCGTTCTTTTCGCTGGGGATGTCCTCCTTGCAGGCCGACTTCAGCTGGTCCAGGTCTTCATTGGTGATGTTCTCAGCCAGCTCCTCCAGAAGGCTGCTGTATTCTGCCATCTCTGCAAGGGGTGAGGAAGGGGGAACAGGGCAAGTTATAGGAAGGGGTAGGCAAGACGTCACACCTGCAGGATCTGTCCACTAGGACCCTGATATCTACCAGCTGGAGCCGGGTGCAAATCACACACACATTGACTGAAAGGACCCTGAGCCTAGGAGTTGGCTTGGACTGCCAAAGTGAACCGAGCTTTGCAACCCTTCGGCGTTAAAAAATAAATTTAAAATCCACTCATGGTTACCCAGCTTTTCTTGAGTTTTGCAGCATTTGGGGAGGGAGGTCAGAGGTCAACTGGGAGTCAGAAACCCTTGCTGACTTTGTGCAAATCACCCAGAGACCCACCACCAGATCCCTATCTACCTTCTGCACATCCCTGAGTTCAAGATCCAGATGCAGCTGTTTATTATTGTTACTTCATTTAGATCCCATATTTCCTCCAAGAAGCTTGAGGAGGCATACATGGTTCTCCCCTTTCCCATTTCAACCTCACGACAATCCTGTGAGGTAGTGAGCTTTGTTACGGAGTGGGGATTTGAACTCTGATCTTTCTCTGGTCCCTAGTCCAAAACCTGAGGGCCCTGAAATGGCCAGTGATGAATTCCTGTGCTCCACCTTGGAACCTGGCTTTCTGTCATCAAATACAGTACTGTGTTTTCGTTCTTCTTTCCTAGTGTACCTGGAAACCAGGTACGGTTCTTCTTTGTTCTTCTTTGTGTGCCAATTGTTGCAGCTGGCTTAGCATGTTCTTAACTGACCTTCCTTTGCTAGGGAGGTGGTTTGTTAGCAGCCTCAAGGATTATGCTTTCTCCGTTGGGAGATAGCTGGCAATCGCCCCCTTCCAAGTTTGGGGGAGAAAGGACCTACAAGTGCACAGACCCCAAGCTCAAGGCAGAGAGGGCAGCTGCCTGGGTGTGTGTGTGAAGAAACAGGAAATTGGAACAGGCAAGATGCATGACCCTGGAGTGGGGTGGGGGGGAGAGTTGGAGGCATCTTGGAGTGGGGTGAGGTTCAGGGGTCTCTGCCCTGTATGGGAATGCCTGACGTTTGCCTCCCATTCAACATTATGCTTCTGCATTTGTAAATAAATCAAGCACAGTGGTGCCTTGGTTCTCAAACTTAATCCGTTCCGGAAGTCCGTTCCTAAACCAAAGCGTTCCAAAACCAGGGTGCGCTTTCCCATAGAAAGTAATGCAAAATGGATTAATCCATTCCAGACTTTTAAAAACAACCCCTAACACAGCAATTTAACATGAATTTTTACTATCGAATGAGACCCTTGGTCCGTAAAATGAAAGCAATCAACAATGTACTGCAGTCACACAATCAATCAATCAATCAATCAATCAGTAGCTGAACTGGGTTTCACATAGTCACAAAAACAAACAAAATGAGCCAAAACCAAAACCACAAAATAAATAGCGAAACCAGACAGACCAGTGTAACACTCAAAACTGAAGTGTGCACTCAAATCGGAAGCGTAACACTCAAAACGGAGCACGTTTGGCTTCCGAAAAAGGTTTGCAAACTGGAACACTGACTTCTGGATTTGCAATGTTTGGGTTCCAAGTTGTTTGAGTACCAAGGTACCAGTGTGTTGCAGAAGGCTGAGGACACACCGTGCGCATTGCAGAGCTCATGTGAAGTATGCGGCTCCCCACCCAAAGAATCCTGGGAACTGGGGCTTGCAAGGAGGCTCTGCAAGAAGCTGTACACTAGTTTGCCAGGTGTTGTTGTAGGATGTTCCTGATAGGGATGACACTATGTACTGGATCCTCAGAAACCTTTTGCCTCCTCTCCGGGGTGGGGAAGGGTGGAGAGTCATCCATCCCTTCTCCAAACTGACCCTGCCTGGAATTGGTGAATTTTACTTTCTCTGATAAAATTCCTCCTCCGCTTTAGCCTTTCTAAGGGACCGTCCACACTTCTCCTTATTCCGTGCCTCGAAAGCACAGGGCCCAGACGTTTTCCACTTGTCACAGGCCCCAACAATTTCTCCTGGAAAACCCACTAAGGTAAAGGTAAAGGGACCCCTGACCATTAGGTCCAGTCGTGACCGACTCTGGGGTTGCAGCGCTCATCTCGCTTTATTGGCCGAGGGAGCCGGCGTACAGCTTCCAGGTCATTTGGCCAGCATGACTAAGCCGCTTCTGGCGAACCAGAGCAGCGCACGGAAATGCCGTTTACCTTCCTGCTGGAGCGGTACCTATTTATCTACTTGCACTTGCTTTTGAACTGCTAGGTTGGCAGGAGCAGGGACTGAGCAACAGGAGCTCATTTGAACCGCTGACCTTTTGATCAGCAAGTCCTAGGCTCTGTGGTTTAACCCACAGCGCCACCCGGATTTAGTGCTAAATCGGAGCAAGCATCAATCAGGAGAAAACCCAATCAATGTTTGCTTCAATTCAGCAATAAGGAGTGGGTTTTCCCTGTGGAAAGCAGCAGGGCAAACAAAAATCTAGATGAGCCCTAAGTGTTTGCTGAGGTCAGTTTAAGGTTGGCAGGCAACCCAAGACACTCTGCAGCGCACAGTCTTTCCCTCTGGCTGTTTCTCACCCAAAGGAAACCAAACTCAGGTTGTTCTGCCCTGGAACATCTCTCCCCCTCTCTCCGTTGCTGCTCAGTCGAGTGTAGAGCACACAACAAATATCATTAAATTGATGCTGATCCTCCCAATGGAACTATTTGGTCAGGCAGAATACCGGCTGCCTGGTTTTTTTTGTTTTTGTTTCAGATTGATTTGTTGCTGATCTGTGAAGCTGCAGCCATTCTGAAAAGTCCTGCCATTTATGAGGCCTCCTGATGCAAGCATGTACTTTTCAGTGTGGTGCGGAAGAGAGACTCCCGTTCTGGAACGGTGGTTTATGGGAGACTGGAATGTGCAACCACCAGGCTCCATAATCAACACCCACACCCTGCATGCATGTGCTCTTGGTTCTCTATTACAGGTAAAACAAGAACATCTGCTTTCCTTTGACAAACACTGGAAAGAACTGGGAGAGTTTCTAAGACAACAGAACCAAAAAGCTCCCCACTCCCCACAAATTCACAACCTGAAGACAATTCATAAAAACAGCACAAACGTTTTTTCAACAGGGTTTTGTTATGGACTGCGATTTGGGCTTGCCCAATACATTTTTTCCTGCTGGAGGCAAAGGTTTCAGCAGCTAACTAGACTGACCACTGCCTCTTGCTTCAACATTTATGACCGGACAGCACTCTCCCCACTGCACCTCAGAGGGCGAAGGATTGGCTCTGGGGGCACAAGCAACTCTATTTGCCAACACATCACTGCTTTCCATCAACATCTGCCGCCAGAGGCAGCCACCTCACTCAACCTCCTAATGGAAGGGCTGGCTCTGCTGGCTGCTTTTCTTTTAAAAAAGGACAGCCCTTGGCATGCGTTGTAATTTTATTCTGCATTAAACACTCCAACCACAGCACAGAGCTTTAGAAGGCTTGCTGGGACATCAAGGCCTTGGACTTTGTCCTCCTAGCTAGAGAAAAGCACTTCTGCATCTGTATGAAAGACAAAATACACCTCCCCCTCCCAATTTGGAGCTTGTTTGCATAGATGGCTTGGTAATGGAGATTAGTGTGTGTGTGTTTTCTCCTCATTTAAAAAATGAGGGCACTGGGAAATATAATTCCCAGACAGAGACATCACCCAGCTTTGCAGGGCTTTCTAGAATCCCTGACAGTTCAGGGACAATGAGCAATTTGGCCTTGGATTTGGAGAGAGGGGCTCATCTGTGGATAATGAGAACTTATTTGGAAAAGAGGAGGGGGCCAGGAGGTATTATTGCAGCAACAGCTGGGTCTCTGCTAGGGATCTCCAGCCACGGGCCTCAGGATGGAAGGAACTGTGGAGGGAGCAGGGAGAGGGAGCGAAAGAAACTGCTACCCTTCAAATGCCTTTAGTGCCACAAATGTCGAGCATCTCAACAGGTACTGTGAAGTGTTTACTATCTGCATTCAAATAGGAGAACTCTGTGGTCCATCCAAGCATCACCTCTACCTGCCCCTGCTCATTAGCATATGCATTCCTAATTTCATCAGTGCTTCCTGCCACTGCCCCCCCCCAAAAAAAACCCAACACATCCCAAAGAGTGCTGACGAATTCTGAAGGGAAAACTAAACCACTCTGCCCAAACCCGAGTCTGATTTGGGAACCTTCGACAAAAACCAGAGGAGTAGTCTGGGACAAGCTGAATGGTCCAGGAGTCAAAGGTCAGCTGGATGAACTGTAGGGGGGAAGTTACAGGTAGGTAGCCGTGTTGGTCTGCTGTAGTCGAAACACAATAAAAAAAATCCTTCCAGTAGCACCTTAGAGACCAACTAAGTTTGTTCTTGGTATGAGCTTTTGTGTGCATGCACACTTCTTCAGATGCACTCTCTCTATATATAAGGGTCTGCTGACTTCGGTTTCAGGGCATCTGAAGAATTGTGAAGAAGGGACGTGGTTGGCGCTGTGGGTTAAACCACAGAGCCTAGAACTTGCTGATCAGAAGTTCGGTGGTTTCGAATCCCCACGACGAGGTGAGCTCCTGTTGCTCAGTCCCTGCTCCTGCCAACCTAGCAGTTCGAAAGCACGTCAAAGTGCAAGTAGATAAATAGGTACCGCTCTGGCAGGAAGGTAAACGGCGTTTCTGTGCGCTGCTCTGTTTCGCCAGAAGCGGCTTAGTCCTGCTGGCCACATGACCCGGAAGCTGTACGCCGGCTCCCTCGGCCAAGAAAGCGAGATGAGCGCTGCAACCCCAGAGTCGGTCACGACTGGACCTAATGGTCAGGGGTCCCTTTACCTTTACCTTAAGGTGCTACTGGAAGAATTTTTTTTATTTTGTAGGGTGGAATTTACAGTCGTACCTTGGAAGTCAAACAGAATCCATTCTGGAAGTCCGTTAGACTTCCAAAGCGTTCGAAAACCAAAGTGCGGCTTCTGACAGCCAATCGGAAATAGTTTGCAAACTGGAACACTCCCGGGTTTGCGGCATTCGGGAGCCAAAACATTCGAGAACTAATCTGTTCGAAAACCAGGTTACTACTGTACATGGTTTTGGTTCCTCCACTCACTACCACGAGAGAAGAAAACATAGATTTTTTAGCATTCAGGACTGTCTCTACTATTTCCAGCAGGTTTTGCTTGTTCTCTCTCTGGGTTTTGTAACGTTGCTGGTACAGGAGGAACTAATTGATTTGTTACTCTATACAGTACAAATGAGAAGAATGGGTTGGAACCACACCTTCCACTCCCCCAGCCCAGCCCCCCCCCCCGCCGCCTCAGTCCAGTTTGTTGTTTGCTATCTCATTGCTGTTGCTTGTTAATTCTCCTCAAATCCAGTGATTAATTATCCAGGGATTTGGGAAATACAGCAGCTGGATTTCCAGACAGTGTTTGTCAGATTAAGGCAGAAGCTCTCAATCCACCAACCTCAATGCTCGTTCTGGTTATTAACTAACATTTGAGGGTGTTTTTGTAAAAAAATAAAAATAAAATAAATGCAGCCATGACTTAAGATAGAGAAGCTTTTGTTCAGCAGGTGGGAGAAGATCTGGAGTGGTAAAGAAAGTGGATTATCACGCCTAAACAGCCTTGCTCCAGAACGCAGATCACCTTGTAGGGAACAAATTTAGTTACACAAGCTTTTGCACCTCTCTGGAGAGCCACGTTCTTACACAACAAAGGAATAAAGCCATGTTATATGTGATCATCTCCTAAAACTTCATCACTGTCATAACTCCTGTGTACGGTGAAAATACAGGGTGGCATTATTGCACCCTTAGGAAAAGCACAATTCATGTGCGGGCATGTATACAAACCCCCACACAAAAGCACACATTCTTTGCCCCCAAGCATTCACACAAATGAATCCTTCCCTTCCAGCCTGACAGAGCTTGGCCCCCTGGTCTACTGAGGGACAATTGCACCTCACTTTTCAATGAGTGACCCAAATCTACAGCCAGTTGCATGGGATTTGTTGGCTGGCTGGCAAGCCTCAAATCTCAAGTATTTCCACAGCGGCACAACATGCGCCATCAATCTCCTGCATCTTCAGAGCCCTTCCCGACCGGAACATGCTCATTAATTAATTCTCTGCTGTGCAATTAAACCCGTGCCCTGGGCACAGCTAATCATTCCAACACACACAAAACAACAAACACATTTTATTCCTTTTTTGTTTTGTTTTCCAGAGTGCCACCCCCGAGTTAGTGTTGCCCTTAAGGGGCACATTCTGTACTCAGTTCTATAACACCCTGTTGAGAACGTAAGCACCTAGGAAGGGCCTGGCTGCTGAATCAAACCAAAGGGAGTGGGGCATCTAGTCCAGCATGCTGCTCTTACTATGGTCAACCAGATCCATATGGGGAGCAGGAGAAGAGCCCTCTCCCTTTCTTTCAAATCAGAACCAGTGAAGGTCCTGTGTGAGTGTCTGGAGGCGGTTGGAGAATGGATGGTGGCTAACAGATTGAGGTTGAATCCCAACAAGACAGAAGTACTGTTTCTGGGGGACAGGAGGCGGGCAGTTGTGGAGGACTCCCTGGTCCTGAATGGGGTAACTGTGCCCCTGAAGGACCAGATGCGCAGCTTCGACAACACTGTCCCACCATCTCGTCCTCTGTTGTCCCCTTCTCCTTGTGCCCTCCATCTTTCCCAACATCAGGTCTTTTCCAGGGAGTCTTCTCTTCTCCTGAGGTGGCCAAAGTACTGGAGCCTCAGCTTCACGATCTGTCCTTCCAGTGAGCACTCAGGACTGATTTCCTTCAGAATGGATAGGTTTGATCTTCTTGCAGTCCATGGGACTCTCAAGAGTCTCCTCCAGCACCAGAATTCAAAAGCATCCATTCTTTGGCGATCAGCCTTCTTGATGGTCCAACTAAATGAACCCTAAACTTGCATAATGGCCCGTGCCTGTATTTCTCCTGTGAGTTCTCCTCCTGCTATCACCACTTGATGTTGGACAGCCTTGGGGACCCTGGCAGGGCCATTGACACCGATAACAGCACATAATCCCGGCACACATTCTGGACCTATGGGCCAGAGGTCTGTCATAAATCAGCCTTCTGGCCACAAGGGATTTACAGGCAAAATGTCTGCCGCCTCCATTGATTAGAGCAGCCTTTGCCAGTCCAGATGCAGCTGGACTTACAGCTCCACGGATCAGCCCCTGTCAGCACAGTGGAGGCTGGCACAGTTTCCTCCTGTCCCTCAGCCCACTGGTGTCTCCTTCCTTCCTTCCTTCCTTCCTTCCTTCCTTCCTTCCTTCCTTCCACTGAGAGTCAGACCACTGGGATCCATCTAGCTCAGCACAGGCTCTCCAGTTTCTGGGGAGGGGGCTTCCCCAGTCCTACCCTGGGGACTGAACCTGGGGTCTTCTGCATGCAAGGCAGGTTCTCTGCCACTGAATTACAGCCCTTCCTCCCCCTCCCCTTGGGGAAGGACCACGGCTCAGACAAAGGGCATCTGCTGAAGGCACCACCCGGCTGGGCTGGGAGAGAACCCTGCCTGGAAGCCTGGAGAGATGCTGCCAGCCAGGGTGGGCAATATCGAATAGGCCATCACCATGATGGAACTGGCTGCCACCACCACCACGTGGTTCCCTTCTTGCTCTCCCCTCAGTCGGAGTTCAAAGTGTGCACAGGGCCAGTCCACTCCCATTGATCTTCTCTTGGGCGTGAATTTGAATCTCGTTCTTCTGTCCTGTGGGCCTGCCAAAGGCAGCACCACCCGCTCCTGGTTTTCACGGCAGGGAGGGATATGGCCACAAACCCCAAACCATTTTCTGTTCATCTGGCTACAGGGCAAGAGACAGCAGTGAAAAGATGGACCATTATCCTACCCCATTGGTAGGCAAACTAAGACCCGGGGGCCGGATGTGGCCCAATCGCCTTCTCAACCTGGCCCGCAGATGGTCCAGGAATCAGGGTGTTTTTACATGAGTAGAATGTGTGCTTTTATTTAAAATGCACCTCTGGGTTATTTGTTCATTCCCCCCCCCTTTAAAATATAGTCCGCCCCCCCCCAAGGTCTGAGGGACAGTGGTCGGCCCCCTGCTGAAAAAGTTTGCTGACCCCTGTCCTACCCTCTGGACTCCTGTTCTCTCTCTCTCTCTCTCTCTCTCTCTCTCTCTCTCTCTCTCTCTCTCACACACACACACACACACACACACACACACACACAGGCCTGTCCTGTTTTGGGATTCTTGTCATCTTCCCTTAGGAAGAGGAAATTCCGGCTGTTCATTTGAAGCAAAAAAAACCTTCCCAGATGGCTGCCCCTTCCTGAAACAATGAATGGCTGATAGAAAAGGGGAGAGATCCTGGCTCCAGCCGGTTCAAATGGTACTTCCACTTTCCCCCCATCACTCCAAGCTATTTATTTACGCCTTCCCCTTTGCACTCTCTATTCTGGGTGGCAGGCAGGGAGCAGGCAAGCAAGTGGGTTGCTGTGGTGTGGGGCCGCTCCTTTCTCTGCCTGCCTGCCCCACTTTATCCCCTTTCCAAGGGCTGGGGTGGCATGCATATTCCCTCCCTTGCTTATTCACGCCTTTTCCTCTGGCTCCCCCACCTTTCTTATATAGCCCCCCCCTTCTCTCTCCCTCTTTCTGTGCCAGGGGCATTCAGCAACCCTTTGAGAATAACAAACTGCCCACACTGGGCCCGCTGCCCATTTCCCAGGCCCGCTGGGTGGCATGAAGAAAGGAGGAAGCAAGCAGGGGATAATGGCAGGGAGCGAGTGGAGGCCCGGGGGCTACCAACTGGCCAATAAACAAATTGGTTGCAGACAGCTCCTGTGCCTGGAAGGGGCTGCTGGAAGCAGCAGGTGAATCTTTCTAATGGCATGGGCAGAAAACAACAACACTGGTTTAAGAGTGGGGGGGGGGGAGAGAGAGAGAGAACCAGTGTTTTTTTTTTTTTTAAAAAGTTTATAGGAGCACAGGGCTCCTTCAGAAGTTGGTTGTCAGGTGTGCATGCAGGAGCCAGGCCCTGGGACAGTAGGGCTTTACAGGACTGGGGCCTTCCTAAGTTTGTTCTGGAGAGGCAAGGTGCAGCCTCACAGGTGAGGCCACTTGGTAACTCACAACACCTGGTGGCAAGAGCCAGGAAGGGATATAGGTCTGCATTTCCCTTCAGCTCTTGGCCACAGCAACACGTTCCCTGCCTTGCTTCCTGACCCTTGGACCCATGGCTTCTTGACTCCCGGCTCTCTGACCCTCGGACTCTTGGCTTCCTGGCTTCTGGACTCCCGTTCCTGCTCCCACCCTGCCATCTTGCCCCCGGTCCCGACGTCTGCTGCCGGGACTTTGCCCGTGAACTGGACCGGGACATTGGTGGAGTCAACTTCACTGGAGGTTTCAAATGGAGGTTGGAGGGCCACCTGTCAGGCATTCTTCAGCTGTCATTTCTGCACTGCAGGGAGTTGGTTGGATCAGGTGACCCTCAGAAACACAGAATCATAGAGCTGGGAGGGACCTCTGGTGGTCAAATAGTCCAGCCCCCTGCAATGCAGGAATCTCAACTGAAGCATCCATGTCAGACAGCCATCCAACCTCTGCTTAGAAACCTCCAAGGAAGGAGAGCCCATTCTCTTGTGGGATGTCAGGTGTGCATGCAGGAGCCAGGCCCTGGGACCAGTAGGGCTTCGCAGGACTGGGGCCTTCCTAAGTTTGCTCTGGAGAGGCAAGGTGCAGCCGCACAGGTGAGTCCGCTTGGTAACTCACTGCACCTGGTGGCAAGAGCCGGAAAGGGATATAAGGTCAGCATTTCCCTTCGGCTCTTTGCCACAGCAACACGCGTCCTGCGTTTGGCATTTTGCTTCCTGATCCTTGAACCTCGGCTTCGTGACTCCTTGCTTCTTGATCCTCGGACCCTTGACTTCATTACTTCCTGCTTCCTGATCCTTGGACCCCTGGCTTCTGGACTCTCGTTCCTGCTCCCACCCCGCCATCTTGCCCCGGTCCCGACGTCCTCAGCCGAGACTTTGATCGCCCATAGACTGGACCGTGACATGGGCCTCCATTCCACTGTTGGAAAGGTTAGTTGGGACCTCCTTTCTTGTAACTCGAATCCATTGGTGGATTCGAGCTGGAGCCTGGCTGCTGGATCAGGTCAAAGGGTGCCCCCCCATTGTAATCCACCATCCTGTCTCCACAGTAGTCAACCAGGTGCCAGGAAGCGTTGCCCACAAACAAGACCTGAGCACAACAGCAGTGATTCCCAGCGGCTGGTACCCAGAGGCATGTATTGGAGAGCATAGCCGTTGACATGAGGCCTGCTTATTTCCTAGAGAAGGTGGAGTCTGTGGGAATGTGAGTTTCTGCCACCTCTAGCATTGCAGATACTCCAGCTCTGCTCATTCTCTCCCCTCCTCATGCACACAACTAAATCTTACAGGATTGTTAACAGAAACCGCGCTTTCCCATAGCAATCCGCAGTGAGCTCCTGTGTGGTGAGCTGGAGAGGGAGGAGACCAGAGTCCAAAAGACCACACAGCCAGGGCTCATCATGCACGCTTGACATAACCTACTTCACAGGGTGGTTGTGAGGATAAAAGGGCAGGCCATGAATATCACCCTGAGCAAATTTGAAGGTGGGTCAGGTTGTTTTCCTTTTTTAAAGTAATAAACTATTGGGTGATGTTCCCAGAGCTCCCTGCTGTAGACAGAGTGTTTGATGCTCTGATCCAGATAGGAAATCCTGTTGCTGTTGCTTCTTTAGGCCTGGTATTTTTTAAAGCCGCCTCTCTGCCCTGAGGCACCCAAAGTGACACCATGATGATTAAAATTCAGCACAACCCCATCGTGCAAATGTTCATGTGCATGCTGGATTTGTACTTAATACTGATATGCAGCCTCCAAATCTCCACGTTCAGCTCTTAGGATTCTTGTTGACATAATTTGCTAGTCTATGTGGAGTACTGGGGGATTTGTGGCCTAGATTTGTCAGGAACAGGGGCAGGGAGAAATAGATTTGTGGAATTGTGGGTGGAAAAATAATTCTAGGTCATCTGAGGACTTACGAGACCCCAAACCCACTTTTAAATCCCAACTTGCAACATTAAAATATTTCAGTGCATGCATCCGTCTTTCTCTTTTTCTCCTTCTCTCTCTATCGCATGGGTGCCTAACCTGTGGCCCTCCAGATGTTGCTGGACTTCACTTCCCACCATCCCTGGCTGCCAGGACTGAGGGGAGCTGGACTCCCCTAACATCTGGAGGCTCCAGGTTAGCCACACCTGGTCTCAGGTGACCAGGCCCGGAGGAAGGGAAGACTCCTCCAATTCTGTGAGCAATGGGGGAACTTTCAGCACACATCATGTGCCACATCAGGAAGAGATGAAAAGTTGCATCCAATGAAATAAACGCTAACGGTGAATTAGACTGGGGTGGCGTCAAGCATTTCCATCTGATTCAGCACCATGTTCTCATGGTGAGGAGAGAGACTCCATCAGGCAAGGCCTCCTTCCACTCGTCTCTGCTTCTCAATTTGTATTGTATTTTATGCACTGTGGTTTGCCGTTCTTTTATTGATTATAGTTTAGAAATTATTTATTGTAACTGTTGAATGGATTTCTGCTTAACTTTTATATGTTGATATTATTATTTTATACTACTATAATGTTGGATGTTACTTTTTGATGTAGGTTGCTTATTTTAAAGTTTTGTTTTATTATCACATTTTTGTATTGCATTAGATTGCTAGATCTTCAGCTTGTAAACCGCCTTGTGTATTGTAAGATAGAAAGATGGTATACAATTTTTTAAAAAAGGATGATGATGATGATGAAAAGAAGCCCACCACAAGGAGTCAAATGGCTCTCACATGCCTGAGTTGCAGGTTCCTCTGAACATGGAGTTGACATGGTTTATCGACCCCTTTGCTTCTCAATGAAATTGTGGCATCCCCTTTTAAAAGAAGCTTAAGGAAATTAAAATGGTGGTGGTATTGCCCCTAGTGCAGCCCACTGAAGGTCCTATCACAATGCTTTTGCTTGTCCCAGGCCACCAGGCAATGCTCTAGATCAGAGCTTTCTAAACTTCTCGTGTTGGTGGCACACTTTTTAGACATGCACCATTTTGTGAGACCAGCAATTCAGTTTTACTAGCAAACCAGAGGTTAAACTAGCCCCTTATAAGGAGGGCATTTGGGCGACACTGCAGGAGTAGAGGAAGTCATGAAGGGCAAGGGATAAAGTCCCTCTCTGTTGTGCCCCGTTTTACACCTGCAACCTCCTCAGGGCAGCTTCCTGACTTTTGGATGGTGATATATTACATTACAAGTTCCCAAAGGGTGGGATGCAGCAAGTGGTGGCAGAATGCAAAGGTGTTGAGAACAAAAATGACTATTGGGCTAGCTGTGGAAAGGAATCAGCTGGGAATGCTTGAAATGGCATTTACTGAGAGGGGAAAATGGTAAAGGAGGAAGGCTTTCCCCCTTCTCATTTTTAAAGATTGTAATTTCTTAGTAAACAAGCGACAACCGCCTAGTTCACTCTAGGATCCTGTTTTCTACATGGCACCCAAGATGGATTCTGAGGGGAGAGAGAAGAAGCTGATTCTTCTGCTCACTTCCTTCTTCTCTCAAATGCACATACAGTCTAGAGGAGGAGGAGAAGCTGAGGGCCGTTTTGTTACAATGAAGAGCAGGGGAAATTTTATTCAAAAAGCAGGATAATTTACTAGGAAAGAAGAAGCTGGGGTGGGGAGCCTGTTTTCAAGATGGCGTTTCCCTATTCAGTCCTTGGAGGCCATTTTACTTCTTTCTCTCAGTTTAGGGAATTAGAAGGAAAAGAATGGGGAAATCCCTCAAGAAAACAGCAAGCTGTTACTTATATAATCTACTGGATACAATAAGAAACTGTGGAAAAACAACTGAAGTAAGAAAGCCTGTTGAAGGGAGGGAAGGAAGCATAGCTGTCACCTTTTCCCTTTTCTTGCAAGGAATCCTATTTGGAATAAGGGAATTTCCCTTAAAAAAAGGGAAACGTTGACAGCTATGGATGGAAGTCAAAGCTCGGCAGAGTGTGGGGAAAGAATGTGGGTAAATGACTGATAAATTTCACTGTATTTTGTTTGTATTAAAGGGAAAATCAACAAAAAGCATTTAAAAAAAGAAGACAGCAAGCTGATAGTGGAGGGATTATTTGGCCTTTTTCCAATTTATTTATATTACTATTTATCCACAAATGAGGCCCATATTTGCTGAACTGGGCTTTGCTAAGAGTGTTTCCCTCACACACTCATGGCTTGCGTGGCAATTTCACTTGATGGCTGAGGGGAAACGCTGCCTTCCAGCGACCAAGAATGGCTTCCCTCCGCGCCCCTGGACTTCCTTCCGCAAGTTCCCGGCCTCCTCCTAGAGGCACGTGGTCGCGATTCTCCTGGGAACGAATTGCTTCAGCTTAGGGACACTTCATAATAAGCAAAAGAGGGAAAGCTGCTTTTAAAAAGAGGACATTTCCTCAGGAAAGGAGACACAGAGGAGCTGGGTGGGAAGGAGAGCAGCCTAACTTGACTTCATCTTCCGGCATCTCTGCAGAGGGGGCTCCAGGCAACATGGCGGATCCTGAGGAGAGTTTAATTCCCAGACAGAAGGCAGCAGGATTTGCCATGCAAGCCCCCTCACTCAGTACAGATGGCAGAGGCAGAGGAAGGGGATTTTGTTGAGACTGAGGGGAAAAGGGGAATTCGGTTGAGGGGGGAAAAAGAGAGGGGAATTCCTCAGGAAAACAGCAGCACAGTTCTAGAAGTTTCCAGGGTGCCTTTGCTCTTCCTGCTATTTTATCCACACTGTTGAAATAAGAAATTTAAGGTCTTATATATATGATAAATGTTCATAAATGTACCAACCAAGCGCATACATAGATGTGTGGACCACATGTCTGAAGCAGCGCAGGAAAACAGTCCTGAAACCATTTTGACTCCCAAACTGACCAAATGATTTCTCTGCAAGGTCAAGGAAAATGGAAAAGCCTGCCCACTGTCTTTTCCCTCACAAATCCTGTCTGAAGGGTATGTCTGTGTCTGACTAGGGTGTGAGCCTGTGACCTGGCCCAGGAACTAAGTATTTATCATTCCAAAAGACTGGCCAGGCTCCCCAGGCAATCCTATCAAGTGACCGTTCAACAGGTAACCTGCCAGACAAGAGCTAAGCAAAGCACTCAGATGTCTGCTGTAGACCGCCCTTTCTGTGATGTAGGTGTGATGTATGGAGGGGTGATCTGGAGCTCCAGGGCAGGGAATTTAAAATGTCTATATAAGGGCGGACAGACCTGGGTTCTGGGTCCTCCTCCTTCTCCTGCGTGTGAGGGGAGCACCCTGTTGCAACAGATCAATAAAGATCAGGCTTCCTAGCTGCTTTGCTTCTCAATGTTCTCTGGCTGGCCTCTGTCATTTTCTCCTATCAATAGGAACCTACGTAAGGACTCTATACGGGTTATTGTGTTCCCCAGAAGGGAATAAGGGCAGATTTCCGTTTATTACACTGTAGAGACAGGTAGATTCGATGGAGTATTTCCAAAAGGAAGGGAAGAGTTTCCTCCTTATAAAAAGCATTGCCAATTCTTAAGGCAGAAGCCTGGCCCTTAATGAACATCAACTAACTGCTAGAGGGAATCCTTTGGGGAGGCTTGAAGGGGTGAAGACTCCAAAGCCATTTATAGAAGAGGAGAACTTTGCTGGGAGGAGATAAAAATGTGAGACTGCGATTTCTTAGGAAAAAAGTAGCAGCAGTCTTGCTTCATGTTCCTTTATCTACAGAAAGGTTCAAAAATGAATTCTGAGGGGAGGTTTTTCCCCACTCCCAATGTGCCAGACCTCACTATTTAGTTCTCTCAGACGCCATTGAGAGGTCGCTGAGAGGGAAGACACAGGATTTACCCCCCCGGGAAGAATGGCAGATGAAGGTGATGGACTATATGGAACTGGCGGAAATGACTGGCAGAATCCGAGACCAGGGAGAAGAGTCGGTGGAAGAAGACTGGAGGAAATTCAAAGATTATTTGCAGAAATATTGCAAAATTAAGGAATGTTAGAAGGATGCGGGAATGAAGTTATGTGGTTTTAGCAGTAATGTTATAAAGGAGTATGTAAAAATGGGTTGTCAACAGGTGAGAATGTAAAGTTGCAACATATTGAGATAAATGATTAAGAGAAAAACAAAGATGGAAAGGATTTGCTGAATTAACTAACTGAACTAGAATACAAAAAAGGGAGGTGTGAGGAGGTCAAGGAAACAAGCAAATGAAAGATAAGCTATGGAAAAATTGATTTGTTTTTAATTGTTTTTATTTTTCAGTTTTTTGTAATTTTTTGTTTTATTATCTTTTTCTTATTTTTGTAATTTTTTGTAATTTTAATAAATATTACTTTAAAAAAAAAGAGAGGTAGCCGAGAGGGGTTTATTTTGTTGGACAAGAAGTGGTGGTTTTTTTTAAATAGAGAGAGGCTGATTTCTCATAAAGAAGGAAGCGGGGGGCACCCTGTATTTATGGCAATATAGCTCCCTGTTCCTTGGAAGAAAGGCTGTTGTACATAAAGAAATAAATGCATCTGCAGAGTGGCTCCAGTGCAGTATATATATTCTGAGGGAAGGCTAGTTTCTAGCCAGGCTTCCTTCATGACTTGTGGAAAAGGCCATTTCCCCTAAATTCATGAGGGAAAACTGCACTCCAGGAAGGGAAACTCCCAGCGTTTCTATAATCAGGAGAGAAATAATAACTATTTATTTTATTGTTATCATGATTTGCCGAAGAATTTCTTAGCTCTGTGCAAATAGTTTTCCTTTTCCTCTTGGTAAATGACAGGCAAGCCCTTTTGTTCTAAAAGCAAGTCCATGAGCGCTGAGGGCAGCCGTTGCTTGCAGATATGGACGTTTTTGCAAATGGAGGGTTTTCTTCAGAAAGAGGGAAAACACCCTAGAAAGTACCCCAGCTTTCAAGGTGTCTGCAGGGCTGCTCTTGACATCTCCGCAGTGGTTCCAAAATGGAGTCTGAGGGGAGGCTAGTTCCCAGTCACATCGCATTAGGAGCCTCTGCAACTTTAATTTCTCTCTCACACTCCTGCCTTGAGGAGGAAGGAAATACTCAGAGGTTGAGTAAGGACAAGGCCTGAGGGATGCATCCAGTGCTTTAGCTGCATTTTTTCACTACGAAAAGCTTGTTCCAGTAACCTCGCTGCGTATCTGGATGGAAATAGCACATTGGGGGGAAGCATTGCTTGCTTCTTTTTTATTTTATTTACTTGTACACTCAGTTGATCTTACACGCTGTGCAGAGAGAGATGTGCGTGAGCAAAGAGTGAGGGAGAGATGGATGTGCAGCTGTGTAGAGGCTTAAAATGTTGAAGCAATTTTTATCTGTTTTAGTATTTCAGCTTTTGTATGTTTTAAAGTAGGGGGGGTTAATTTTTCTCGTATTTATTGTTTTGTCCTTTTGTAAACTGCTTTGATCTTACACGCATGGCGCTTATGTATACGGGAGGAAGTAGCATGACCCAAAAGTCCATAAGAAGGGGAAATTATGATGATGAAGTAACTCCAAATGGAGCAAGAGCCTGATTTGTTGTGTCTCCCCTTCCAGGGCTACTGAGGAGAGGGAGGAATCGTAAAGGGACCAGAAGGGGCTCTAAATCCAGCAGCCCAAAGTACCGTATTTTTTGCTCTATAAGACGCACCAGACCACAAGACGCACCTAGTTTTTGGAGGAGGAAAACAAGAAAAAAAATATTCTGAATCTCAGAAGCCAGAACAGCCAGAGAAAGCAGCGATCCCTCTTGCTGTTCTGGCTTCTGGGATAGCTGTGCAGCCTTCATTCGCTCCATAAGACGCACACACATTTCCCCTTACTTTTTAGGAAGGAAAAAGTGCGTCTTATAGAGCAAAAAATACGGTATGTCATGCCCTAAGCCACAGATTTTTAGAATATACTGTATATTGTTGTTTAGTCGTTTAGTTGTGTCCACCTCTTTGTGACCCCCTGGACCAGAGCACGCCAGGCACTCCTGTCTTCCACTGCCTCCCGTAGTTTGGTCAAACTCATGCTGGTAGCTTTGAGAGCACTGTCCCACCATCTCATCCTCTGTCGTCCCCTTCTCCTTGTGCCCTCCATCTTTCCCCACATCAGGGTCTTTTCCAGGGAGTCTTCTCTTCTCATGAGGTGGCCAAAGTCTTGGAGCCTCAGCTTCAGGATCTGTCCTTCCAGGGAGCACTCAGGGCTGATTTCCTTCAGAATGGAGAGGTCTGATCTTGCAGTCCATGGGACTCTCAAGAGTCTCCTCCAGCACCATAATTCAAAAGCATCCATTCTTTGGTGATCAGCCTTCTTGATGATCCAGCTCTCACTTCCATACATCACTACTGGGAAAACCAGAACTTTAGGACTGGAACTACCCCCTGCCTAAAACCCCGGAGGACCACCAGCAAGTCAGTGTAGAGAATCCTGAGCTGCTTCTGTACAGAATAATAATCATGTCTTCAGCACTCCAGATGTTTGTCATTTTCAAGTCAGTAACCTATTTTAAGCCAGTTATTGCACAGGCTGGCGAATGCAATGCATCAAGTAACAATAGACCAAGTAACTATTTATCCTCCTCCTCACTTTTTAAATTTGGGGTTTCGGAGCCTGTATGTAGGTCAGGCCCTTCTTGTAGTAATAAAATCTACGCTCAGATGCCTACGTTGACAGAAACACTCATGGCCTGGTTAACACATGTTTGCTTGCTGCGTCCCCCATGCAGCCAATTAACTCAGTGTGCGCGCCTGTGTGTTTAAACATGTGTTTTGAACAGTTCCGATCTATTAACACACCACAGTTGAGGCACACACAGAGAGAAAGCCGCAACACGAGGCTCAGCCCTTCATCTGCTTCTGAGGAAGTGGCGGTGCCTGGTGCTATCAGGCCAGCTGTGCCTTCTTCTTCTTCCTTCTGTTTCACACCCCTCCCGGGACACGGCTTTACTCCTTGTTAAACCCGCTCCTGGGCAGGCTGTGGAAATAAGGCGATAAGAAGAGCCAAGGGGTCTAGCAGCCTGTTCTCACAGAGGCCAACCAGATGTCTCTTTCCGGAAATGCACAGGCAGGGTTCAAGAGCACTCTTAGAAGCACCGCCGCCCGAGACTTGCTGTCATGGCGAGTCGCTATCAATAGCTTTCCCCTCTGTGAATCCCGCCAGTCCTCTTTTAAGCCATCCAGGCTGGTGGTGAAATAAAAGAATTAAGGTCTTATATATATAATAAATGTACATAAATGTACCAAGCAAACATGTACATAAATGTATGGGCCACATGTCTGAGGCAGTACAGGAGAGTAGCCCTGGAGCCATTTTGGCTCCCAAACTGACCAAATGTTTTCTTTGCAAGGTCAAGGAAAATGGAAATGCCTCCCCATTGTCTTTTCCTTCACAAATCCTGTCTTAATGGTATGTCCGTCTGTGTTTGAATAAGGTGGGCCTGTGACCTGGCTCAGGAACTAAGTATTTATCATTACAAAAGACTGGCCAGGCTCCCCAGGCAATCCAATCAAGAGAGCATTAACAGGTAACCTGCCAGACAGGAGGTAAACAACGCACACAGATTTCTGTTGTAGACCGCCCTTTCTGTAATGTAGGTATGATGTTTCTGGGGGTGGTCTTGGACTCCAAGTTGGGCAATTTAAAAGGTCTATATAAGGGCAGACACACCTTGGTTCTGGGTCCTCCTCCTTCTCCTGCGCGTGTGAGGGGAGCACCCTGTTGCAACAGATCAATAAAGATCAGGCTTACTAGCTGCTTTGCTTCTCAATATTCTCTGCTTGGCCTCTGTTATTTTCTCCTACCAATGGAGGCAAAGGACTCTGTAAGGGCTCTTGTGTCCCCCATAAGGGAATAAGGGCAGATTTCCATTTATTACAGTAGCCATCACCGCTTGCTGTGGGAGGGAGTTCCGCAGTTCAACTATGCACTGTGTCTGACGAAACACTTTCTTTTATCTGTCTCGGCTCTTCCAACGAAAGATGGGACACCGACAGAAGCAGCTTGTAGGATGTGTGATTTTGTATGAGGTACACAAAGGCTGCGAAACAAATCTGTGTGTCAGCAACCACAGTCGATGTAACATATGGTAAAACTGCAGCCCTATCTAGGTTTACAGCGATGGTGATAAGAATACCGCTTTCTATCACGGCTTGTTATCAAAGCAAGTGACATAATCATTGCCCATCATCATGTGAATGAGGTTCATTTTACGAAGCTGCCTGCAGGATCAGCGGTAGAGCTTGCTGCTACCCTCAGCTGACTGGGGCACTTTCTATTGCAGATCTTTTAACTGGGTTTGCATCCTGACCCCCCAAGTGTGTGTGTGTGTGGGGGCACTCTAAGACTAATCCTATTTTAAGGCCATCCAAATTGGGGGCTGTCACTGCCTCCTGTGGAAATGAGTTTCATAGTCTAATTAAGCACTACAGGGCCCCTGAAAGTCAGAGCAGGAATATATTAATCTTCAGGGGAGGGGAGTACCCTGCAAATATAGCAGCCCTATCAATAATTATTGTCTTATCCAGACCTTTTCTTCTTTCTTGCTCCACAGTCTGATTTTACACCTCCCCTTTCCTCCTCCTCCTCCTCCTCCAACAACAGCTTCTTCTTCTTTGGCGATCTGAGTAAGATTGTCTTCCATAAATACGGTTTTAACAATGAGTCCATAAGTGTCAGTGGAGGCCAATTCTGGATCCACACGTCCTTCCACAATGGGGACATTGGTTTCCAGGTGGGAGTCAATCATGGTGTGGATTTGCCAAGCGTGTCTTCCTCTTAGCACATTTCTCCCTTGCGTCCTGAGTTCGAGTGTCTTCAAAACCCATGACACCTTCGGTAAAGGCTGTTCTCCAACTGGAGCACTCACAGGCCAGTGTTTCCCAGTTGTCAGTGTTTATACTACCGTTTTTTAGACTTGCCTTGTATAACACCTTGAGACAGTCTTTAAATCTCTTTTGTTGACCACCAGCATTACGCTTTCCATTTTTAAGATCGGAATAGTGGAGTTGCTTTGGAAGACGATCATCAGGCATCTGCACAACATGACCAGTCCAACGAAGTTGATGTTGAAGAATCATTGCTTCGACACTGGTGATCTTTGCTTCCTCCAGTACACTGGTATTAGTTCGCCTGCCTTCCCAAGTGATGTGTAAACTTTTTTTTGGAAACACCGTTGGTGGAATCTTTTGATGAGTTGGGAGATGGCGTTTATAAGTGGTCCATGTTTCACAAGCATACAGTAAGATTGGCAGTACACCTCCAACAGCACCCTGCTCTCAGACACCAACAATTTCTGAATGGGGGGATTTCTAAGCGCCTCTGAGCTACCCTCCCTCAGCTCCGGCAAAGGATCCCGTAGCATTAATTAATGGAGACACCATCCATCCCCCATGGGAAAAGAAGGTCAGGGGAGGAGAGTCACCAGCAAAGGAGGATATAAACAGACACACAGGGGACAGTCTGTAATTGCTCTCACGAGCTAAAGCGAGTTGCAAATCGGAAGTGTCCTGACTCAGCTCATTTAATTTGAGAGATACCAATGTTTCCGAGTCACATAAGAGGCCTTGCATGTTGTTCTCGATGTGGAGCAAAATATTCTTGCATGCTCAATTACTTAGCATGCATTTAGTTAACTTGGCCCCGAGCCAGAAATGTTGTGGGCGGAGGGAACATTGTGAGTCAATGGAAAACAGTAAAAGACAGATACAAATCGTCTTACACGACTGGATAATTTAATTTTAAAGAACCTTATTTAATTTGTTTGAGAGCTTCAAGTCATTTGCCTGTAGACTGGCCTCAGACTTAAAAGAGTGATAATAATAGCAGTCATAGGGAATTCTCAGTAGGGAATTGTTTTTGAAAATGCCCCACACCCCTTAAAAAGAACTACCTAAGAATCCATCATCGATCATTTGCCAGGTTCTCAGAATGGGAATGGGCTATTTGAAAAATATTTTAAACCCTGGCCAGGCAGGTTGCTAGAACGATGACACATGCAATGATGTCCAGGAGATAATTTTGTATCAAGCCTTAAATCCACAAGCCTAATGTTGGTGAGGAATTGAGTTGCTTGCATGTGGCTCCCTTTAAGGATCCCTTTTGCAGTTCTAGTTCTTGGTTTGCAGTTCTACTTTTTCGAGATGGATAATGAGAACTCCACACATTTCAAAGGGAGGCAGACAATCAAACAAACACACTGTCCTGATAGGGCCAATTTTTTTCCTTTTCAGTTAAAAATAAGTGTAAATTGGTTTTTCTAGTTTGGCTTTCTCAATTTCATTGAAAAGTAGAGCAGCCACTGAGAGGATCTGGAAGAATTAAGCCTCTCTCTGTCTGTCTGTTTCTCTGCTGGCCTGTAAGTTTCCCACCAGCTGGTGGGGGCTTTTTGGAAAAGATGCAAAAACAGGCCTGCAAGGGATTTTGGGTGACAAATTTCAGAGCTTTAAAATTTGCATCCTCAGAAGCAAGGAAGATTCTGCTGCAATAAACCCATTTTAGACTTTAATAATGTGCTGCAAGACTCTCATGCACACTCTCTTTTTTAATAAGGCATTTGGTGAGTTTCTAAACTTAGAAGTCCACAAAGGAGATGATGATGCATTAAATTCCTCCATGCTTTACACTCTCTCTCTCTCTCTCTCTCTCTCTCTCTCTCTCTCTCTCTCTCTTTTGGGACTGAAACAGCTGCTTCCATGACTTGCAAAGGCCCCCAAAGTCACGAGCAAAACTCAATCGAAGTACGGTATCTCATTTTCCCTCCATGAACCAAGCTTTCTGTGGTTAATTGCTGCGCCTTTTCCTTCCCACGGCTGTGTCACTGTTACAAACCCATCCATAAGGAAGCTGCTTTATGCTGAGTCAGACCATTGGTCCATCTTGCTCAGCACTGTCTACACCATGAGTAGGCAAACCAAGGCCCGGGGTCCAGATCCAGCCCAATCGCCTTCTAAATCCGGCCTGCGGACGGTCCAGGAAACAGCATATTTTTACATGAGTAGAATGTGTGCTTTTATTTAAAACGCCTATCTGGGTTCTTTGTGGCGCATAGGAATTGGTTCATTTTATTTTTATTTTCAAAATATAGTCCGCCCCCCCCAAGGTCTGAGGGACAGTGGACCGGCCCCCTGCTGAAAAAGTTTGCTGGCCCCTGGTCTACACTGCCTAGCAACCACTCTCCAGGGATCCGGGCAAGGGAGTCTTTCTCACCTGAAGATACCACCAGGAACTGAACCCAGGACCTTCTGTGTGCAAATCACATGTTCCCCTGCTGAGCCACAGCTCTTCCCCCATGCTTCTGAGTGGCAAAGGAAACGCAATAGCCACCAGCTAGGTGGCTTACAGGGCTTGCTAAATTGTTTGCAGCATCACAGAGTGCTGGGGAGTGATGCTCTGTCCACGGGCAAGTTTTGGACCCAGCCTAACTGTCTTATTATTATTTATTGAATTTATATACCATCCTTTACCCAGAGGTCTCATAAAAGGTCAAGGGACCCCTGACCATTAGGTCCAGTCGTGGCCGACTCTGGGGTTGCGGCGCTCATCTCGCTTTATTGGCCGAGGGAGCCGGCGTACAGCTTCCGGGTCATGTGGCCAGCGGGACTAAGCCGCTTCTGGCGAACCAGAGCAGCGCACGGATACGCCGTTTACCTTCCCACTGGAGCAGTACCTATTTATCTACTTGCACTTTGACGTGCTTTCAAACTGCTAGGTTGGCAGGAACAGGGACCGAGCAATGGGAGCTCACCCTGTCGCGGGGATTCAAACCACCGACCTTCTGATCAACAAGCCCTAGGCTCTGTAGTTTAACCCACAGCTCCACCTACGTCCCTATACCCAGAGGTCTCATACATACTCTTTTTTTATTGGCCACAATACAGTGGTGCCTTGATACTCGAAAGGCTTTGCTCCTGAACAAATCGGCTCCCGAACGCCGCAAACCCGGAACTGAGTGTTCCAGTTTGTGAACATTTTTTGGAAGCCGAACGTCCGATGCGGCTCCTGCAGGAAGCTCCTGCAGCCAATCAGAAGCTGCACCTTGGTTTTTGAATGGTTTTGGGAGTCGAACGAACTCCCGGAGTGGATTAAGTTCGAGAACCAAGGTACCACTGTAGTCCCCAAAATTCTTTATCATATTTAGCGTGCACAAGGTGTTGTCTGTCTTTTGATTCCCCTCACAACACGGCCGCAATTATATATCCATTTTCCGGTTGGTAAGAACTGTGCCTTGTTCCAGCACCTGTGAACAAGGTCCCCTCCCCACAGCACATTTAGAACACATAGCTCCCCCCCCCCCAATAATCCTTATGCCCTGTAGCTTATCCCTAGCAGAGCTGCAATTCTCAGCACCCTTAACAAACTACAGACCCCAGGATACTTTGGGTGTGCGCGCGTGTGCACACTGTGCTTTAAATGTCCTGTGTGGACGTAACCCAAGTCCTTTTATTATGGGGTGTGTGGGGAGGCAACCCTCACAGGCTCAACACTGAGGAACTGCCAGCAAATGGGAAGACTCAACCAGGCATTTGCAATTATTTAAAAAAAAAACCAAATTGGCCTCCATTCATGGCTCATATGCAAAGCAGGTCATCAATATGCATGAGGGGGTTCATTCATGAAAAGAAGTCGTTTTGCATACACAGCAGCTGGGCTGCAGCGCAGGGAGGGGGAAGAATTGTGATGAGAGCAATTATTTTTCCCTGTGTCCTGCCAAGAATATTTTCTCACAGACTCGAGAGAAAAGAAGGAAAGCTGGAGTTGGGGGTGGGAGGGTAGGGAAATAGGAGCTTTCATAGCTTAGGTTGAATATAATCTCCCTTCCCTCCTGACATCATAATTGTCACCACCACTGCCGTCATTAAAGTAATAAGAAGAGCCTGCAGGATCAGGCCAAAGGGGCCCCATCATAATTCAGCATCCTTTTTCCACAGTGGCCAAGCATTTGCCTCAGTGGGAAGCCACAAGAAGGACCTGAGAGCACAATGGCAGTTTCCAGGAACTGGTACTCCGAAGCATCACTGCCTCTGATTCTGGAAGAAATCTAAGGTTTTTGAAAATATACATATATATAAATAAAATAAAGCACCATCTTCTGTAGTTGGGTATATTTAACAAGGGTCTTCATGGGCTGTTGTTTGTTTGTTTACTTTTCTTTTGCTCTTGTGATTAGAGCAGTCAAATGGGTAAAGAACTGGGAGTTGGTTCCCAAATCACACTGGACAGTCAATGTAATTTCTATAAAGGGGCTGGGGATAAAAGCTGTGCCCATTTTACAGACAAGAACTCCAGAACACAAGAAGAGCCTGCTGGATTAGGCCAAGGAGAGTCCACAGAGTCCACCGTCCTGCTCTCACAGAGGTCGACCAGGTGCCCCAAAGGGATTAGAGGACTAGAGGACTCTCTCCTCCCCTCCTGCGGGTTTCCAGCAATTGGTGTTCAGAGGTATTTGGACAATACTTTGGCCACCTCATGAGAAGAGAAGACTCCCTGGAAAAGACCCTGATGTTGGGAAAGATTGGGGGCACAAGGAGAAGGAGATGACAGAGGACGAGATGGTGGGACAGTGTTCTCGAAGCTACCAGCATGAGGGAGGCAGTGGAAGACAGGAGGGCCTGGCATGCTCTGGTCCAGGGGGTCACAAAGAGGCAGACACCACTAAACAACAACAACAATGGCAACCTAAGGCCCATTGGCCACAAGTGCCCCACGGGGGGTCACTGTATTTTTGGTTTTTATGGAAGCCGCCCAGAGTGGCTGGGGAGGCCCAGCCAGATGGGCGGGGTATAAATAATAAATTATTATTATTATTATTTAACCGGCCCATGAGCCGCCTCCAACTGAGCCACCCGCTCAGCAAATCCCCGTGCGCAGCACTAAACCGGCTGAGCACGGCGCAGGGACTCGCTTCCACGGTGCCAGAAATTGCATCTGCGCATGCTCAGATGCCGAAAATCATGTCTGCACAGATGCCGATGCCAGAAATCGTGTCTGTGCAGACGCAGACACCGGAAATCGCGGCCACACGCACTCATGTGCGTTCCAGCCCACGGAGGGATCTCTGCTGAAGTGAACCGGCCCAGGCGAGGTAAATCTTGCCAACCCCTATACAGTGGTACCTTGGGTTACATATGCTTCAGGTTACAGACTCCGTTAACCCAGAAATAGTGCTTCAGGTTAAGAACTTTGCTTCAGGATGAGAACAGAAATCGTGCTCCAGCGGCATGGCAGCAGCAGGGGGCCCAATTGGCTAAAGTGGAGTTTCAGGTTAAGTACGGACCTCTGGAACGAATTAAATACTTAACCCGAGGTACCACTGTATTAGGGTTTCTGACTGTGGAAGGCAGGGCATAGCCATATGTGCCCAGAGAAGAAGCCAGGCAGACAAGGAGCAGAAAGAGGGGAAGTTTGGAGACCAGAAGTTTGTGGGCATGTGTGTGTGTGAGAGAGAGAGAGAGAGGGGGGGGGGTTTGCAAACGCAAGGGCAGATAATAGACCCTGTTAAACAGAGAATGAAGGGTTGAAATGAGGCTGGGGATTTAACTGACACATGAATAGTTAGGTGGGGGGAGAGGGGTGGGACAAAAGCCAGCATGTCATGTGGGCAGGAGAGGCTCCAGCCGTTCTCTGCCTTGGACCCCTTTCCCACTTCAGCAATTCGGAGAGCGGATTTAAAACCGCTAGTCCCAAATTGCACACGAAAGGAACGTTAAGAACTGCCCTGTCAGGATCAGGCCAGCGACCCTGCAAGCCCAGCATCCTGTTCCCACAGGGGTCAACCAGATGCCTGTGGGGAACGCAAGCAGGATTCGGGCACAAGAGCAACTCTCCCCTCCTGTTCAGTTTCCAGCAACTGGTACTGGTAAAGGATGGAGAAATTAAGAGTGTGCATAAACTGGAGACGGGGTGGGGTGGGGTGGGGTAAGGAGCAGTGGAGCCAGGATGGGGAGGAGGGGAAGGAAAGTGATACAGCGTGAGTTTATAGGAGCAAGAGAAATCACCATGGCAACAGCTAAGCTTGACATGGTTATGACTCTCACTTCTGCTTTGCCTTTCCTTCTCTCCCTTTCGTCTCTCAACTCAAAGCACATCTCCTTTCCAATTAAATCTGAAGTCCTGAGGAGTCAGGGACATTTTCGGATCACAACTCCCATCATCATCGTCGTCATCTCTGAGCACTGGACCTACTGGTGGAGATCAGGGGCCAACATCTGGAAGGCGACAGATGTTCCCCATCTTTATTTCTCCCACTGACTGCAGGATGAATGTGGAAGCAGTTTTAAAACGCCAAAAGTCAAGAACATGAGAAGAGACTGCTGGGTCAGGCCAACAGCCCGTCCAGCCCAGCGTCCTCTTCTCAGACTGGTCACTCAGGTGCCCTAAAGAGAAACCAGCAGGCAGAATTAGGACACAATGGCCATTCTCTCCTCCAGCAACTGTATTCAGAGGCAATGCTGCTTGCAATGTGCAGGCATCGTGGCTATTGCTATTACTTTTTATTATTGTTGTTGTTTTTTAATTTCTATGCTGCCCTTCATCCGAAAATCACAGTTTTATAATATTAAAACACAAACATGCCATGATACCAAACAAAAACCATACCCCCACAGTTTCAAAGGCCATTGTTTGTTTAATTAGCCAAAGGCCTGGGAGAAGAGGAATGTTTTTGCACCTAAATATATGTAATGCTCCTGGGGGGAGCATTGCACAAACAGGGAGCCACATCAGGAAGGGCCCAGCATTCTCCATGAATCTGCCTAACCCTCTCTTAAAGCCGCCCAGATTGGTGACCATTTATGGCTTCCTGTGGGAGAGAGTTTAATAGTTTAACTACGTTCTGTGTGGAAAAAAATCACTTTCTTTTCTCCCAAATCTCCCAGCATTCAGCCTCATTGGATAGTCACAAGATCATAGATCCAGCAGGGCAGAAGCAATTAAACATCTCTACTGATCACTGCTAACTAAGATCATGGCCACTGGTCCCCTCACCTCCTGGCAAATAGAAGGGGAAGAAATGGAGGCAGTGAGATATTTTACTTTCTTGGGCTCCATGATCACTGCAGATGGTGACAGCAGCCACAAAATTAAAAGACACCTGCTTCTTGGGAGAAAGGCGATGGCATACCTAGATAACATCTTAAAAAGCAGAGACATCACTTTGCCAACAAAGGTCCGTATAGTAAAAGCTCTGGTTTTCCCAGTAGTGATGTATGGAAGTGAGAGCTGGACCATAAAGAAGGCTGATCACCAAAGAATGGATGCTTTTGAATTCTGGTGCTGGAGGAGACTATTGAGAGTCCCATGGACTGCAAGAAGGTCCAACCTCTCCATTCTGAAGGAAATCAGCCCTGAGTGTTCACTGGAAGGACAGATCGCGAAGCTGAGGCTCCAAGACTTTGGCCACCTCAGAAGAAGAGAAGACTCCCTGGAAAAGACCCTGATGTTGGGAAAGATGGAGGGCACAAGGAGAAGGGGGCGACAGAGGACGAGATGGTGGGACAGTGTTCTTGAAGCTACCAGCATGAGGGAGGCAGTGGAAGACAGGAGGGCCTGGCGTGCTCTGGTCCTGGGGGTCACGAAGAGTCGGATACGACTAAACGACTCAACAACAACAACAACAACAACAACAACTGGTCTGTTATGGTAGACACCAAGCCAACCCACCCCACCCACTTTTTCTGCTGAGGATGGCAAGGCAGAGCATCATGCGCATTGCAGAAGGTCGGACTAGATGACTCTTTGTGCCCCTTCCAACTCTATAGTTCTGTTTCTCTAGTCCGGTTGCAGTGACAGCACACCCGGTCAAAGGGGCAAATTTTGGCTCTCTTGCAGCAAGGGCACCTAAGGGAGAACAGCTCCCCTGTATCATAGTTCAAAAAAACTTCCACCATAAAGCTAAGAAACCCTCTTTCCGTCCTTGGCCCACCCCTGTAGCCGAGTCCTTGGCCTTCGTCTCTGGGGCAGGGGTCTCCCCTTGGCCTTATCTGGAGGGCGAAGACCTCTGACCTTTCTCCATGAAGCAGTAATTTAATCTGAGACACAATATGACTGTTAAACAAGCCGGCCTTTGACCCCTCTGCCTGACACCCTTCCCCATTACAATCGGCAACCCCCCCCTCCGGTCTTTCCCCCAAACAGTGGCCTCTCTATCTGTCAAAGTGCGGAGTGGTCAATTTTCCTAACCCCTTGGCTGCTATGGGCTTGCCGGGGCTTTGAGAGTGCCTAACAAGATCGCCCTCTTTCCTAAGCGGCCAGGCGTCCGCACGTGGTCACTGAGGCACAAGCCGGACTGAAAGCAAAGAAAATCACAAACCAGGCTACGGAACAAAAAGCGTCATTTACCACTGAGGAAGCCACGAGTCTTGAGGACTAACAAATTGATTTTGCCATGCATTTTCCTGAAGCCAGGGGTGGTTTAATCCAACGCAAGAATGTTTAAATGTTGCGTTATCACTTCCAAGGGATGCTGACAGTAAGGGTAGGGAATGAAGGCTTAATAATAATAATAATAATCACCACCAAAGTTTTTGTGGCTTGGGCCGGTTCATGGTCCTGCAGACGCCGCAGTGGGCTGGAGTGTGTGCGCGCACACGCATGCATGAGCCAACACTATTTCGCGGAGGAGGTGTACACAGCTTCCTATTGGTTGCAGGGGCTTCCTGCAGCCAGTGGAAAGCTGGCCAGTGTCACGAACGGTGGTCCTCGCTCTCCTCTGTGCCGGTTTAGTGCAGCGCATGGGAGCCAACCGAGTGGGCAGCGTGGGTCTCCGGGTGGGTGGTGGGGGTCCAAGGGCCAGTTAAGTGACCCCCATTGGCCGCTTGTGGCCCATGGGCCTTAGGTTGGCGACCCCTGTTGTAGACATTCAACATGCCACTATTAGTTTATCAAGCCCATAACTTGGGACCAGTTAACCGGCAAGATCGCCTTACTCCAAATGCGCCCACTCAACTGCTTTGATTTGTGGAACCAGAACTGCATTGGTAAGATACCGATTTTCTAGTGCAGCCGCACCTACACTTTGGAACTCCCTGCCTACTGACTCTTTTTGGTGCCTGTTAGAAACATTTTTGTTTAGACAAGCCTTAGGAATGCCGGTGTGTTTTGGACCGTTTTTTAAAGTTTTTTTTTATTAGTAATTTCAACATAACATTTTATCCCCGCTCCCCAAAATATAATATAGAATATAGAATATAGAAAAATATAGAATGCCGATGTGTGTTTTAATCTGTTTCTAGTTTTTTATATAAAAATGATTAATAGTTGTTTTTACCGATAATTTTCTTGTTTTATTCTGTTAGTAAACTGCTTTGAGTTTGTTTTTTGTTTGTTACAATCAAGCAGTGTATACACATTTTATGAAACCTAAATGAGAGGGCACTGCACTGGCTATGCGAAACTAAGCCAGACGGAGCCGATATCTACTCCTCCCAAGGAACCTTTCGTATTTCCCTATCCCTCAAAGATGCCATCTCCTGTCCGCTCCTCAGTCCGCCAGCCTGCTTAGCATGTTACCATGAGAGCTGCCAGTCACTCCGCAACAAGATGACCCATTTGGACTAGACTCCTCACGTAAGATGTTTGTGACAGCTGCAAGTAGACGAGAGGGAGAGGGAGGCAGAAGCCAGGAGAGGAAGGTGCTTCCTTCACAAGCTGGGGTCCGGTGCAGCCCCCCACCCCACAAACTGCCCCAGGATGTCACTGCAGGAACTGGGATTCAGGAAGCCCTCTTGCAACACAAGGAGACAGCTTTGGGTCTTGTCCCCTCCCCAGTTTCCTTCCTCCCTCCCTCAGGCTTCATCCTGTCTTTGTCCAGTTCCCTTGTTCTCTCCCTCTCCCTCTCCATTGCTACCCACAGGTGTCAGGTGGGAAAAGAACAGAGAGGGGGGTGTAGGTTGAGACCCCCCCTTTAAAAAACCCCCATTAAGAACAGGAGGCGGGAGGCCAGCTTTGTTTGTGTGTTTAATCTCGCAGCTCTCAAGCACTCTAATAAATTTCCGAGGCTTCGTTTTCATGACATTTTGAAACCCCTGGGATTAGCTAGGCTTGTTTGCATCTTGCCTCTGAGGAAATCTGGGGCAGGAGGCAGGCCGTGCCAATGGCAACGCAGACCCCTTGCTGCCCTAAAGCGCCTGCTTCTCATTCACAGCTCATTTCCACAAATGTGCCCAGTTCTTTGCCGTATCTTATTAGGCACCAGGGTGAAGCGTCTGGCACGCTCTGATTCTGGCAACTTTCCCCATGGCGGTCTCTGTGTGCCTTGAGTTTTGGTCCATTCCTTATCTCTGCTGTTTTCTGCTTTGTGAGTGCTGTTTACGCTCACAACGGCCCTGTGAGGTAGGCCTGGCCAAGAGAAACCAGAAGGAGGCACTGTAGCTGAATTCTCCTCGTCCAAATTCATCATCGTAAGGAGATAAGAAGAGTCTGCTGGGTCAGGCCAAAGGGGGTCCATCTAG
Organism: Podarcis gaigeae; assembly: GCF_964106915.1. Lineage (NCBI taxonomy): Eukaryota > Metazoa > Chordata > Lepidosauria > Squamata > Lacertidae > Podarcis > Podarcis gaigeae. The sequence goes on along the minus strand of NC_139693.1, from coordinate 681,011 downwards.
TCCAGCCTCCTGTTCTCACAGTGGCCAACCAGATGCCCAGTTCTCTTTCACAGCCATCTAAGTTCGGGGCCTCCTGCAACAGTGAGTTCCATCGGTTAACTCTGTGCTGCGTGAAGAAAGACTTCCTTGTAATTTCTGAAAACCTCCTGGAAGGGAGGAGAAAGTAACTCCAGGAACAACAGACGGGACTGCCAGAGTTTGATTCAAGACAGAGGCGGCCCCCGAGTGCAAACAGGCAGGCCCCCAGAATCTTCTACTGTTGCCCAGATCTCCAGCCAACAACCAGAACTTTCACCTCTCTGCAAAACCAGCCTGAGCTTTCTTTGACCTCACCCCATTCCTAGCTAACCCATAATTTTTCCTTAATAAGATTCACACTTCCTCTCCTCCGCCCGTCATTAAAATTAGAAACTTGGGAAATGCTGTGTCGTCGAAAGGATGCTGAGCCACCGTGGATCCGGCCCGCTGCATCCTCCTCGCAGAATCCTTGTTTGCAAAACAGGCAGGGGCTGGCTCTGGGGCTTGAGGAGGGTGGGTCTTGGGCAGTTCGTGGGGCCTTACCAGGTGGAGGGGCACAGGGCATTCACATACCCGGCCTTTTCTCTCCCCCCCTCCCATTTAGCTTGTCCTGATCTATGTTGTAAGACACCCACACAAACACCCCTCTGCACCCCGTACAGGAACTGAGGAAAGAGTTGAGATCTCTCATAAACAGGATTATAACTGCAATATGTTAATAAAGGGTAAAGGGACCCCTGACCATGAGGTCCAGTCGTGGCCGACTCTGGGGTTGCGGCGCTCATCTCGCTTTACTGGCCAAGGGAGCCGGCGTACAGCTTCCAGGTCATGTGGCCAGCAGGACTAAGCCGCTTCTGGCGAACCAGAGCAGCGCACGGAAACACCGTTTACCTTCCCGCCGGAGCGGTACCTATTTATCTACTTGCACTTTGAAGTGCTTTCGAACTGCTAGATTGGCAGGAGCAGGGACCGAGCAACGGGAGCTCACCCCGTCGCAGGGATTCAAACCGCCGACCTTCTGATCGGCAAGCCCTAGGCTCTGTGGTTTAACCCACAGCGCCACCCGTGTCCCTCAATATGTTAAAACTGCCCTGTAATTCTCGTGGAATCAGTGCCATCAGAGAGCCAGTGGGGTGTAGCGGTGAGAGTTTCGGACTACGACTTGAGAGAGCAGGGTTCGAATCTCTGCTCAACCATGAAGCTCATTGGGTGCCTTTGGGCCAGTGCCTGCCTCCCAGCCTAACCTGCCTCCCAGGGTTGTGTTGTGGGTGATTTATTCAGGAGGCGAGACAAGCCGTATATGCCACCTCGAGCATCTTTGAGAAAGAAAAATTTGGGATAGAAATGCATGAAATACTAAAATAAAAATATGCAAGGCAGGAACATTTTAAAAGGTGTGCAGCATCAGGGCTGCATGTAGCAGAATTTAGGCAGGTGAGAGAGAAGGGGTTGTATATGCCCCACTCCAGTCCAACACGCTCTGAATGTATGCTTGCGGCAAGCCCTAAGTTTCAACAGAGAGGCATTCCTTTTTGCCCATCCTGTTTTCGGACTCTTAAAAATAAAACAGACCAAACCCCCTCCTCCGCGAAGTCGGTTCCCCCAGACACAGCCGAGCAAAGCTGGGCACACCGAGAGCCACGCTTCCGCTTTCTGGGGCTGGCTTGGCGCCAGGCGGCAGGCATCTTTCAGTTCTCCACAGCTGGGCTGTTAAAAGATGGGCTCCTTCCCAGAGAGAGAGAGAGAGAGAGAGAGAGAGAGAGAGAGAGAGAGAGAATGCTTCATGTGCGCATGCACACACACACACACACACACACAACTCCCTGCTCAGAATTCCTTTCCCAACAGATGTGGAGCATTTTAGCCCAACCCCAGAGCAGAGATCCCAGCATTCTGCAAAGGGAAAGGAACAGCAAGTTCACATTTCCTTTGCACAGATGGGAATCGCATCAGGGGTTTTTTATGCACTAGAGTCTGTTCTTCCCGGGGGGGGGGGGTCGTCCTCCTTTATTCCTTCCACAGTTCCTTTTACCCGCCTTTATTTATTTATTTATTTATTTTTCTACTTTTAGTTTTTGCACCTTTCACGCTCCTTGCTTTTGCAGCCGCAAGCCCGTCTCCTGCACCCTGGCAGTTTCCTTCTGTCCTCTCGAAACACCCCCTCTCCACTCCCCACCTCTGGAAATGCAATGGAATGTCCGGTTGGCTGCTGTGAAGCCACTGGGGTGTGTGCAAAACAGAGAGAGAGAGAGAGGAATATTCAGGGATGGAACAAAGGCGAGGCAGGACAGGGGGATACCAGTGTAAGTGCCCAAACAATAGCCCTTTTGTCCAGCTCGCCCCAGCACCCAAATCCCGAGACAATGGCAAGCGGCTGGCTGATGGTGCTGACACCCAGAGACAGACGCAATTCAGAAGATATGCTGAATGGTCCAGCTGTTTTCCACCCTGGCTACTGAGGGAGGGGGATGTTGCTGGGGGAGGAGTAGGAAAGAGAGTGTGTGTGTGTGTGTGTGCACAGGCCAGCTCAGGAATGAGGGATGCAAGCAAGATAGCTGGGCCACGACTCAAAATGTCAATTCCGGGTTCCCTAGGGCAGCTGCAGACTCGTAGAATCCGCTTTGTTGTTTTCAGGAGAATCTCAGGATCCACCAACCCGAGCCAGGCGCAAAAGACATGCTGTACATCCTTAAACAACAACAACAACAACTCCAAATGAAGCCCAGGAATTTGTTTTGAGCACAAGAAGACGAATGGAACTCACAGTCCTTAAAAAAAACCAAACCACTCCTGGTTACCCCTCAAGGGTTCTTCATTTCAGCGGTATAATTTGCAGGTGTGGGGAGAAAATGATTATTTTGTCGCTACTCTTATTAAACAAGTGGAAGTCAAGCATCCTTGCTGGTCAACTTCAACCTGGGGATCAACCGGTTTTTCTGCCAGCCTCTGCCCTTGGGGTTTTCTGCAAGCTTTTAGGGGGTGATGAGGCTGCCTTGAAAGCAGGTTACGACCTGCTGGGTTGCAAGTTCCTTGAATGCAACATGTAAAACTTGCACACTTCTCCTTGGTTCCCCTCTGCCCCCCCTCATATACCTGGACCTGTCCAGAAGATCATCTGTGTGACACCACCTCTGCCACTTCCCTCAAACCCCTTTCCCACAAAGCCTTCTGCAACAAAACCCAAGTGCGTGTAATAATTCAATCTGCCTTGACTGTGTAGTGCAGGAGTGGAGAGGCCTCAGGCCTTGGGCCCAAATGTGGCCCTCGAGACCTTTCTGCCTGGCCCTTTCAGCTCTACCCAGACTACACATGCATAACTTTATCTGTATGCTGCCTTCCTATGGTTAAGAGCATGCTCAAGGTGGCTTACAACGTAAAAGAAACATAATTAGAAAGATAAAAAGTAGTCATGGACAACAGGTGAAGCATCAAAAAGGGCACAACCCAACTGAAACACTTTCCATATAATTCACAACAACATCTAATATAAAGATACAAAAAAATTAATATCAGTAACAGGAACAGAAAACAAAACAAAACAATACTGTTCAGCAGCCTCAGCTTTTGTAGATGGAGTCCGTCCAGGTCCCACCCTCCCAGGCCAAGTGGGAAGGTCTTCCAAGTCTTCCAGGACTCACACCCCTCTCTGGTTCTGCTGTGGATTCTTCTGGAGTGTTTCTGCCTAGCTACCATGTGTCCTTGAGCTCAGATTGTGCTTCTGGCATTACGGAGGGATGCAGGAGTAAATTGAGATGTCTTGCTCTGAGCACTTTCGCTCCCGGCCCCACCCACCCCTGGCATCCAGCCCCCAGGCTGCCAAAGGCATTTCCCGCCACCTGCTAGAGTCCTAGTCCGTCAAGGCAGAGAGCTGCTGCCCTATTGCACAAAGTGCCACATGTACATTGATGGCACAATATTAAAAAATCCCGCAGCAACTGCCTTCTTGTGAGGACCTAGGAAGCTGCCTGATCCTTCCTCTAGTTCACCAGTGTCTCCTCAGAGTAGCAGTGGCACCTGCCAGGCCTGCCTGCGAAAATCACACCGGGCCAGACCAGAGAGGCTCCCTGGCCGCCTGCACGCCATGCACACTGAGCAGGGTCCCTGCCCCAAATACTGTTCCAAGTCGCCAAGAGGGTGGTGAGCTCAAAAGCATAAGACCCAGAACATGGAGCTGCTTGGGGCAACATGGACAGAATGCCAAGGCACAATGCAGCCTGCAACTATCTGAAGGGGTTGCCCAAGCCACTCTGGGCAGCTTCCAACAGAATATAAAAATACAACTTGACTTCCTGCTGCTCCGTCCTGGAAAGAGATACTTTTGGTTGCACTTTTGAGCTGAGCATCAATGGACTCTTAACTCTCAGCGCTTTCCTCCAAGGCTATTCCACTGAGAGTCAGCCTGTGTGTGTATGAGGAACGAAAAACCAGAAAAGTATGGCCCCCGCCTGCCCTCCCCGGTAAAGCTTGGCTTCCTCTTTGATTCTAAACATCACAAAGATCAGCACAGGAGTTTCTCCAGAGTGGGCTGAAGCAACACCCATAGAAATGAATAACTCTGAATTGGAAAGGAAAGGAATTTATCGTGGAGGATAAGACTAGCAATGGCGACTGCCTGTGATGACTTGGTTCTGTCTTCATGGTTGGAGGCAGCAATGGTTCTGAATGCCGGTTGCTGGAAACCAAAGCACAGGAAAGGGCTGCTCTTGCACTCGGATCCTGCTTGTGGGTTTCCCATTGGGGCATCTGGCTGGTCACTGTAAGAACAGGTAAAGGGTAAAGGGACCCCTGACCATTAGGTCCAGTCGTGGCCGACTCTGGAGTTGCTTTATTGGCCGAGGGAGCCAGCGTCCAGCTTCCGGGTCATGTGGCCAGCAGGACTGAGCCGCTTCTGGCGAACCAGAGCAGTGCACGGAAATGCTGTTTACCTTGCCACTGGAGTGGTACCTATTTATCTACTTGCACTTTGATGTGCTTTTGAAGTGCTAGATTGGCAGGAGCAGGGACTGAGCAACGGGAGCTCACCCCGTCATTGCGGGGATTTGAACCACCGACCTTCTGATCGGCAAGTCCTAGACTCTGCAGCTTAACCCACAGTGCCACCTGCATCCCTGTAAGAACAAGAGGCTGGACTAAATGGGTCCCCTTGGGCAGCTGACCCAGCAGGCTCTTCCTTGAGTCTTATGTTCTCACAAGTTGCTTACCAACTTAACCATCGGCCTCAAGGCTGAACTACACCACACTTTCTGGGTGAGAGATGTGCATTTTGAGTTGGACTCTTCTTGTTCAACTGGAAAAAGAAGGAAGAATTGGGTAAGGGAGCCTTCTTGCACTTCTTTGCGTTCTCATTCCGTTATGTGCGGCAGTCCTGACATATATATCTTTTTTAATCTCATTTAAATGAAGAGGATTAAGCTCTGGATTCTTCCTATAGTTTCTGAGCCTGAAAATCTCCAAAAACAAGTATTTGATGAGCAAAGGGAAGATCTTAAAAAACAAAACAAAGCAAAACCACTCTCTGGGAGACCCAATCAAGGATGAGCAAGCCCATTTCGCTTTTATTCACACAGCCTCCTGCTGATGACAACAGATGAAGCCAGGTAGCTGCCTTGATATCAAATGGCTCTTGAGCGCGAGGCAAGTGCTGTTGAAGGAGGAAGGTCTGATGCTCTTGGAGATGCTCTGACATGTGCAAGATTCTTTCCCTGGCATCTGTCGGCTAATCCGCTGTGCAGAGCAAATGGTTTATAAAATACAAGAAATCCTGGAGAGGGTGCCTGAAGGAAAGGATATGGGGCCGGTTGAGGCTACTGATGGCTGCAATGCTTCTGCATAAGTTGCTGGAAACTGCAGGAAGGGAGAATGTTCTCATGCTCAGGTCCTGCTCACCGACTTCCCATGGCCTCTGTGAGAACAGGATGCTGGCCTGGCCTGAGAGGCAGACACCAGTTTCCATGTTTTAAATAAAACATGATAAGGGATCTCTTTGGGGGTAGATTAAAATCCATGCAACACTCCAGGGAAAGACGGTTGCAACAGGAGGCTGGGGCGACGGCAAGCAGCCCCTGCCCGAGCCGCCAGTCACTGTTTGGCGAAATGAACTCAGCCCCTAGAATGACAGGCAGCTCTGCTAAGGTTCTGGGACAGCTGGGTCTGGGAGCCAGGGAGGTGAGCAAACAGATGTGGAAGGAAGGAGTCAGGGAGACAGCTCCGCGGGGACTATTGGGAGGGCAGAACAGGCACCTGGATGCAAAGGGCCTCTGACGAGGGGTGACACTCGCTCGAAGGGAACAGAGAGGAGCAGAGATGCACAGAGAGAGAGAGAGAGAGAGAGAGAGAGAGAACATGGAAGTGGGGGGGAGAGAAGACTGGTGAGGAGAGACGGGCTTGCAACTGAACAGGTTCAAAGCAGGGCTGCTGCGATTTCCAGGCTCACAAAAGGGGCGATCTTCCTTCGAAACCCACCCGACAACATCAAAATGTTCCAGCATGTGGTTGGGAAAAAAGTGCTTTGCAGGAGGCAGGGCTGGGAAGGCTTGTGTACTCGGCATCAAAGCTTCCTGTCCAAGAAAATGAAACTGAACCGAAACCAGATTCTGCAACTGTTCAAGAACATTGCACAGATTTGCTCCTTTTGCACGACTTATGGGTTCAGGATCAAGCCTAGCTTAGCTTGTCATTGTTGTTGTTTAGTCGTTTAGTGATGTCCGCCTCTTCGTGCCCCCTGGACCAGAGCACACCAGGCCCTCCTGTCTTCCACTGCCTCCCTCATGTTTGTAGCTTCGAGAACACTGTCCCACCATCTTGTCCTCTGTCGTCCCCTTCTCCTTGTGCCCTCCATCTTTCCCAACATCAGGGTCTTTTCCAAGGAGTCTTCTCCTGAGGTGGCCAAAGTCTTGGAGCCTCAGCTTCAGGATCTGTCCTTCCAGTGATCCCTCAGGGCTGATTTCCTTCAGAATGGAGAGGTTTGTTCTTCTTGCAGTCCATGGGACTCTCAAGAGTCTCCTCCAGCTTGTCATTATAATGTATATATACACCAAGGGCTTTGAGATGCATATAAAGTCAGGCTCAGCATTATTAACTGGACTTAGATAAGCAGCTGACTTTTAAATGGGCGAGCTGAGATCAAACAATCTTCCCATTAAAAGGAAGAGAAAAAACCCCAGCTCTGATGTGCAGCTTTTCAGCCAAGAGGCAGCGTCCCAGGAAGGGCAATGCTTTGGCCCAAGACGGCTCCAGCCTCCAGCTGGCCTTCTGAGCTTGCTTTGAGCTGCAGGGCCTCCCTCTCATTTTTGCAATATTTTGTCCTGGTTCTGCCAGGCAAGAGGAGGTTTCGTGGGCGCCAACGCCTTCTCAGCCTCCGACATTTCTAATGCCACAGGTATTCTGCTCTCCCTGCCACCCAGGTTATCCTTTTCCTCCTGTAGCAAAACACACTGGCTTATTTTTGCCAAGCTTTTCTTCCCAGAATTACTGACTCCTGTCCTGGAATATTAGTGGAAACAGGAGAGGGAAACATCTGAATTGTGCACCCAGTCAAAAATCTGTGGAACGGATGAGGTCAGAAGTAAGGAAGGAATTCTAGTTTAGTATTTTGTCAAGATGATGCAAGTGCCTTAATAGTTAAAGGGGGCGGCGGGGGGGGGGGGGACAATGCACATTTTGTAAAGTTGCATCTCGCAAAATGCACTGGAATATTTTTTAGGATTCTGCAAGCACGTTTATTAACTGCAATGATGTCTTTTTGATGGGGGTCTGATCCAAAGGGAGGCACACACACAGAGCTGCCCCTCAGCCTTCTTCCTTGCCAATGAAGCTGATCCACACGGCAGCATATAAACCACAACTCAGAAGTATATAATTGTAGGGGTTCCCCAAGGGTCATCTAGTCCAACCCCCGCAGAGCAGGAATCTCAGCTAAAGCATCCCTGACAGATGGCCATCCAACCTCTGCTTAGAAACCTCCAAAAAAGGAGAGCCCACCACCTTCCACGGGTGCCCTTACCGTCATAAAGTTCTTCCTAATAATGTTTAGTTGGAATCTCTTTTCTTACAATTCGAACCCACTGGTTCAGGTCCTGCAGCCTCAGAAAACAAGCTTATTTAAGGGACTGCCTTGGGAAGTGGAGGACTCTCCTTCACTGGAGGGTTTTACAAGCGGTTGGGTGGCCATTTGTCATGGATGCTCTGGTTGCAATTCTTGCACTGCAGGGGGTTGGACTAGATGACCCCTGGGGTCCCCTTCTAACTCTACCATTCTATGATTCTATGAACTTCAGAGGGAGGGCTTTAGTGCGCTTGAGTTACCTGCGCAGCGGAGTTCGCTTGCAGAAGTGGCCCCGGGGGTCTTGGAACGAGCTCTTCCGAAAGCCAAGCGGAGGCGAAAACTTTCTGTCCACTATCGGAACCCGAAGGAAGGAAGGATGAAAGACGACTGGAAGCTGTCAGACGAACTGGGAGCCTTTTAATAGGCACCAAACTGCCTGGAGGTGTGTGGAAAGGGAAGAGGCTGAACGTGAAGGATGAAGGATGTCCCCACTTTGGAGAGCAGGCCGTAGACGGGCCATCTGTGTCTCCCAGCACAACCACGAAGGATCTGAGGGAAGGCGAGGCAGCTGAATCACCACAGAGAGGATGACAGCCCTTGTCATGAGATGCAGAAACCACGCGAGTCCAAAGCAAGGCAGGCAGAGAAAAGGGTTTCAGAAGTAAGAAGGATGTGGATAAGATTCAACCGAGGGGGGAAGGGTAATTGCCGAATGACGCACACAGGGGGGGAAATATATATAAGCCAATCTCTTATTTGCCTGCTATCAGTGGTGTTCTGAGTTGGCTGCTGTCAATCAAGGGGAGAGATCTTAAGGCTGCCTTTCCCCCACTTTTTTAACCTGAAAGCAGTAACTTTCGAATGAAGGAACGGAGGTGAGGAAAGGAGATATTTATTTATTTATTAACTTTATATTCCGATCCCCATCTGAAGAGCACACGGCGGAAGAGCATAAACTTACAAAATGCTGACATAATAAAAATGAAACAAAAACCAGTGACTCTCCCCTCCAGCAAACACACTGAAAAGGCCATCGATTGCACCTCAAAATGTGCAGTGAAGGGACCAGGTGAGTCTACCTGAGGAGAGCACAGGTAGGAGACAGAGAGGCTTTGACCTGGCCTTGGCGCATCAGAAGGGAGGTGTCCCACAAGTAGGGTCTGTTTTGAATGCTTCTCAGTTTCTCCAGCTCAAGGGCCACATTCTCTTCTGGGCAATCTTCTGAGGGCCACATGCCAGGGGTGGGTGGAGCCAGATGGAAATGTGGGCGGGGCAAAGGATGTGAATGTCCCCCTTGTACAGAAGGCTAGTTTCCTCGTACACACTCTGGCGTCCCTTCCTCTGCACCCTCCATCCATGATCAGGGCCCAAGGACACATCCCAGCCGGACAAAAATATTTGGGGCTAGTGAGGGGCACATGTGGCCTGTCACATAGAGGAGGGAGAAAGGTTGTTTTCTGCTGCTCCAGAGAAGCGGACACGGAGCAATGGATCCAAACTACAAGAAAGAAGATTCCACCTAAACATTAGGAAGAACTTCCTGACAGTAAGAGCTGTTCGACAGTGGAATTTGCTGCCAAGGAGTGTGGTGGAGTCTCCTTCTTTGGAGGTCTTTAAGCAGAGGCTTGACAACCATATGTCAGGAGTGCTCTGATGGTGTTTCCTGCTTGGCAGGGGGTTGGACTCGATGGCCCTGGTGGTCTCTTCCAACTCTAGGATTCTATGATTCTATGATTCAGAGTCCCAAAGGGCAGATCAGAGAGAGGCAGAAGAGACTGAGAGCGGTCGCCCCAAGTTGTCAGGGGTGTGCGAGAAGCTGGAACAACTTGTCTTTAGAAGGGCAGGACAGCATTTGGGAAAGCACAATTAAAAGTTTGAAGACCACAAATTATTTGAGGGAAAGGCAGTTAAAGGTGTGAGCTGTGAACCAGGATGCTCGTAGTTTGAACCCTGCCTCTGTCTGCTTTTGTCCTTCTCTGTAATATGGGGGTGATAACTTTGCGGCACCCTGTCAAGGTTGTTGTAAAAATGAACTGGCCTAAAGATGTCATTTTGGAGAATTTTGGTGCATTGTGTCAAACATTTTGAACAAAAGCCCTAACATAAAAGGAGGCCTGTGGGCTCAGATCAAAGGCCCCCCTATTTCAGCACCCTGCGGAGAACACCAAACTCACAACAGGGTGTGACAACCCACAAAAACGACCTCCAGACCTCAACAAAGACTAAGCACTAAAGCACTAAAGCCCAAACTACGTCCTGCAAGCAGAAGTCAATATAAGAACATCAGAAAAGGCTGGGGGCTGGGTCAGGACAAAGGGGGCTCATCCAGTCCAGCTCTCCCAGGGCCCAACCGGCTGCCTTAAGGGAAAGTCCACAAAAACAGAACTGGAGTTCAACAGCGACACTAGTCTCCCCTCCTTGCGATTTCTACAAACCAGCAGGACTGAGGGAGGGACCCACAGTGATAACTTGCAAGTCAGTTTATTAAGATGGTCCCAGACGGCAACTAAGACAAAGTGTGCCCTCTCTGGAGGACCCAGATGACAGCAGATCCCGCCCCCCACAACACACACAGCAATGACTCTGCAGCAGCAGCTTCTCGTGGGACTGGGTTGTCTGAAGGGGCCCATTGTCTAGCAAGACTCCAACGCCGCTGTCCGAAGCGTGATGGTATCTGGACTCAGCGGACACAATGGGCCCCTTTGCTGGGGCAGCCCTGCTTCCATGTGGATGTTGCAGCGCGGACATTGAAAAAGTCAAGTCACGGTGGAGCGAGGAAGAGGCAAAACCAGCCCGACTCTGCGAATGACCCACGTGGGGCAGCGGGACCACAGGAGGCAGTGACAGTCACCAACCTGGATGGCATGAAAAGAGGGCGAGCCAATTCAGAGAGGAGGTTTTGGAGCAATGTTTCTGAATACCAGTTGCTGGAAAACACTGGAGGCAGAGAGTTGCTCTTGTGCTCGAATCCTGCTTTCAGGTTTCACACACAGGCATCTGGTTGGCCACTGTGGGAACAGGATGCTGGATGAGATGGGCTATGGGCCTGATCCAGCAGCCGGGCTCTCCTTACACTTTTACGACTTCAAGGGATGCGAGCGAGGCAGCGTGAGCCACCCAAGAGATAATCCTTTGCAAGCCCACCTGCTCTGCTAACATCCTCTGTGTTTATCCTCTGCTGCCTGTAGCCATGATGGCTAAAGTGGCCTTCTCCTTTATGTGGGGACATCCCACCCCCATCCTGACTCTGCCATAGTTCTTGGAAGTGATTCACGTCCAACAGGGGTAGCTAACGTGGTCCACTATTCTGTATGTTGCTGGACTCCAGTTCCCATCAGCCACGGCCAGCCTGGCTAATGGGTCAGGAAGGATGGACATTGGAGTCTGAGAAGACCAACATCAGCTACTGACCCTCACGCTACAGATGTAAGAATAGCCCTGCTGCTGATCAGGACAGAGGGCTCATCTAGTCAAGCACACTGTTCTTACAGTAGCCAACCACATTCTCTGGGGGAAGCCCAACAGGATCAGGCCCAAAGGGGGCAGAGCTAGCCTAGCATCCTGTTCCCACAGTGAAGAACCAGCTTCCCCCATGGGAAACCTGGAAGCAGCACAATCCTTGACACCTTCTGGTAGGGCTGGGAGAGATCCTGACCTGGAATCCTGGAGGGCCACTGCCAGTCCGTGTAGACATTACTGGGCTAGATAGACCAACAGTCTGACTCGGGATGAGGCGGCTTCCGATGTTCCTGGGACATGAGCACAACTGCTGTGTGATCCCAGCAACTGGTATTATTCAGAGGCGCGATGGTGGAGGAAGGAGGAGCGCAGCCACCCTTGAGGCTCATAGCCACGGCTGATCTCCTTCTCTGGGAAGTGATACGGTCCTCTTTCCAAGCTGGGGGCCATCGCTACCTCCTGGGAGAGTGAATGCCATAATTCAGCTCTGCACAGAGCGTGGAGGGCGGATTTCCTTTGGTCTCTCCTGAATCTCCCAACATTTAGCTTCCTCAGATGTCCCTGAGTTTAGTACAGTGGTACCTTGGGTTACAAGGGACATGGGTGGCGCTGTGGGTTAAACCACAGAGCCCAGGACTTGCCGATCAGAACTTCAGCGGTTCGAACCCCCACGACAGGGTGAGCTCTCATTGCTCGGTCCCTGCTCCTGCCAACCTAGCAGTTCAAAAGCACAAAGTGCAAGTAGATAAACAGGTACCGCTCTGGCGGGAAGGTAAACGGCGTTTCTGTGCGCTGCTCTGGTTCGCCAGAAGCGGCTTTGTCCGGCTGGCCACATGACCCGGAAGCTGTACACCAGCTCCTTTGGCCAATAAAGCGAGATGAGTGCGCAACCCCAGAGTTGGTCACAACTGAACCTAATGGTCAGGGGTCCCTTTACCTTTTTACCTCGGGTTACAAACACTTCAGGTTACAGACTCCGCTAACCCAGAAGTTAAGAACTTTACTTCAGGATGAGAACAGAAATCGCACGGAGGCAGCAGGAGGCTCCATTAGCTAAAGTGGTATCTCAGGTTAAGAACGGACCTCTGGAACGCATTAAGCCCATAACCAGAGGTACCACTGTATTTTGAGAGAGGGAGAAAAGCTTCTCCCCATCCTCTTTCTCCAAGCACGGACAGGAGGCTCCTGCCAAATGAGCCCAAGGTGGCCCAAATTGCAAAGCATCACAGAAGCACCTGTCCAGCTATCCCTGAGGACCAGATGCTGGCTTAAATGCACCTTTTGGCCTGGTCCTGCAAGGCCCTGGCTTCTGACGGAGTAATATTAGAGGAGCCCATTTCAGCTTGAGCAGGGTGCATTTACCCAACATGATTTATTTATTCCGTCTGTGTGGAGAGCGCATCTCGGTGACTGCCTCTCCCGCTCCGAGGCACAAGGTATCATCCCAGAATCCTGGAATTGTGGCCTTGGCAGGACCCTAAAAGGCCAACTCCCCGAGATGCAAAAGTATCCAAACACCGTTTGCAACGCCACAGCAAAACTCCAGCAAAGCGGGAACCACCGTCCCTGTCAATCAATATCAACTAAGCATCAAAAAGGAGGCAACAAATCTGCAAATCAGCAGGACACCAGGACACACACACACACACACACACACACACACACACAGAAAATGACCATAAGATAAATGAAAAGTTGGTTATAGATAAAGAACAGTCCCACCTCAGGGCTGTCCACAACAGGATTCCAAAAAGACAAAGGCTTTTTCATGTTCAGTTGGTACCTCAGAAGGCAAAGAGATGCTCAGGAGGACATAAGGGTGGGGAGGGGGAGCAGTAGTGGTGGAAGGAATGCTGTGCCAGGGAAAGAACTGAAGCTTGATCTGAATGAACAGCTTGAGGACTAGTCCCTTGAATACTCTGAACCCAGTGATTGAGGGGTGGCCATCTGATCTGCTTCAAGTTCTCTCTTCGCTAGAGCAGGGAGAGCCGAGGGAAAGAGTTTGGGTGCTCTTCTTGCCGGACATCCCCATTTGCTGACTGAATTTATATCCTGCCTGTTCTCCAGGGAGCTCAAGGTGCTGTCTCCAGAGCACCATCCTCACAACAACCCCAGGAGGTAGGCTAGGCTAAGTGCCGGGGATTTGAACCCGGGTCTCTCCCACATCCCACACTCCACAGCCATATCCAGGCTGGTCCCCTTTACAGAAGGACTTTGCTTGGCCGTTTATCACCAGAGTTTAGGTACCAGAAACGCCCAGGTTCATATCTGCACGCAGCTGAGAGTGCTGGTGGCTCATTCCTGTTTCCCCGAAGTTTTCTTCCAGGGCTCTGCTTAGCCTGCCATAGAACTGTAGAGCTGGAAGGGACCCCTGGGGGTCATCTAGTCCAACCCCCTGCACTGCAGGAATCGCAGCTGTTCTTGGGCCTTCTCTAGAGTAGAGAAGGTCTACCGTGGCTCCCTGGCAGAGCCCCTGCTCTGCTTGCAGACCATGCCAGGCTCAATCCCCGCTGGCATCGCCAGGTAGGGCTGCCAAGCCAGGGCTGCCAGCCCGTGTAGGAAACACTGAGCCAGGTGGACCCAATGGCCCAACTCACTAGAAAGCCGCTACCTATGTTTCCTAGATTTGAGGAGGAAGTGGCAAACTGGGAGGAGCCCCGCCCTGTGCCTGGTTCCTCTCAATTTCGAACTCCTTGGGCAGATGGCATCAAGTCGAGCTGACCAGGGGCAGAGTTAAGTCGCAGGGGGAGGAAATAAAAATGGGGGCTGGAGAAAGAGCTAAAGAGTTAGACTAGGCAGCAGGGACAATGCCCCGTTGGGCTCTGGCTGCCTCTCAAGGCGGTTGGCACTTTTAGAGTTTTGCCTGCACAATGTGGTTCACTTTGGGCTTTCTTTTTTAACGGGGGGAGGGGGCCAGAAGGGGAGAGGGGGCTGGCGATGGCCTGGGAGCCCCGAGAGCAAATGCGGCCGGCAGGGTGGGGGCAAAGGAAGCTGGGGGGGGGGGGTGGACGCCGAGTCCAGGGCAGAACATCTGCTTTGCATGCATAAGGTCCCGGGTTCAAATCCCCCCTTGTCTCCATCGACATCTCCCTGAACTTAGAGCCCGGAGAGCCGCTGCTGCTGCCTGCCAGTGTGGACAGCCCTGAGCTTCTCTGGTCCGAGTCGGGCGACGGCTGCTGAGCTCTGTCCAGAAATCTGCCAGGGCAGCAGTCCAAAGAGGAAGCGGCAATGATTCAGCCCGGGATCTGGGTTTGAGTCACCCTCAGCGGGCGAAGGAGAGCCGCGCGGCGAAGGGGGCTCCCCGCCTTGGGCGCGCCCCGGAAACGGGGCTCTCTGCGTCCCCATCGTCGCCCCCGACTCCCCGTCGCCCCCGACTCCCCATCAGCCCCACCTTTGGTCGCTCAGACCCCCAGCGGGCGGGCGCGGGCGAGCCTCTGGCCATGTGCAGAGCGCACGGAGCGGCTGCGCCCCTTTCGGATGGATCTCTCTCTTTCTCTCTCCCTGGCAAGGGATGGCTGAGCCGGAGGAGAGGCGCTGGACTTACCGGCGGCAGGAAGCGCCGGAGCAGGATGGGTCCCCCTGGGCACGGCGGGCGGCGGCGGCGGCGACCTCGTCCTCCTGCCCTCCCCGGACGGAACGCGCCCCTCGAGCCGGGCGCAGCGGCGGCGGCGGCGGCGGGCGAGCGTCTGTCTGTGCCCGGCGGCGGCGGCGGCGGCGAGGCTTCTCCTTTCGCGCTGGGCGGCTCTCCGGGTCACCCCACCCTCCTCCCGCTCTGCCCTCCTCCGCGCCGAGTGATGTCAGCGGGGGGAGCCGCGGAGAGGAGGAGGAGGAGGAGGCTGGCGGGCGGGCTGCCTTTTTGTGCTGATGCGCGAGGCTTGGCAAAGCAGGAACCCGAAACCAGCCCCTTTCACACGTGACGCTCCGGAGCGCGCGTCTCGCCAAACGACCCCCGGAGACGAAAGGGCTCTTTGGAGGGGTCAGGAAACGGGCAGCCGCCCCAGCCTGGCCGGGAGAAAGGAGGGCATCACCTCCCGCCGCCCCATCTTTAAAAAAACCAAAAATAGCCCTAAACAATTAGGGAAGACGCTGGTCCTTTCGGGTGGCGGCCCCTTTGTCCTCTGCTGGGGGCAGAGTGGTCGGAAGCAGCCATATACCGAGTCAGACCTTGGGGGTGCATCTAGCTCAGCGTCCCCAAGAGAAACCCAACTTTTGCAAAAAGTGGCTGGAACAAGTCCTTCCGAACCCGAAATGCTTCCTGGTTTTTGGAGTCTGCATTTTAACCACTTGGCATCTGCTCTGATTGTTGCTGGGGTCAGGCCTGAAGAGCTGGTCGTTATCAAGGTGCTTGAGTAGACTAGCACCAGGACCACCGCCTCTTGGGCCTGATCCAGCGGCTTTATGACTCCAGGTGAAGATGCCCAGCTTCCTGAGAGACTTTTAAATCCACCTGATCTCAGATCTGTCCCACGCTTTTAGCTACCTCTTTGCATCTTCTATGGTTCTCCGCTCCCTGCTGCTAAATTTTTCATGCAGGGCTTCTTTTACTGTTTCCCATTGTTCCATGGCAGTTATTGTATTTTTAATGTTTTGTTGCTTGGCATCCAAAGAGCACATTGTGTTTGGGCAGCAAATGAGTGCTGTACATCAATATAGTCAAAAATGCCAAATACTATTTCACACCAGCCTAAACATGCTGTTAAGAAATAAGGAAAGAGAATTGTAAAATAAATAAATACTAAATACCATTGCATGCCAGCTGTCAAACACAGCCAGGTGGCTGAATGCTGTTGCATGTTAACTTTCAAGAATAACATGGCATGGCCTCGCTGCAGTATTATTCAGTATAGAACTAAAATGCTGTTAGGCGTCAAATACAATTTATTTGCGGGATATTCAATGAAGGTTTGATTGAGTGAATGTGTAGGGCTGGGACACCTATGAATCTTTTGATACTGTTGGACTCCCACCTCCCAGCAGCTTCAGGATGGTCAAATATGGTCGGAGTTGGGAGTCTGGCAACATTCAGAGGGCCACAGATATTCCCTGTCTTTGGACAAGGGTACATGTGACCCCCAAATGCTTGGGCACAAGTTTCATTTTGGCTGCCCTTTGCTTGCTCAAAATCCACCAGCTGGGTTTGGAGGAAGCTAGCAGAGACATCACCTTGCCGACAAAGGTCCGTATAGTTCAAGCTCTGGTTTTCCCAGTAGTGATGTATGGAAGTGAGAGCTGGACCATCAAGAAGGCTGATCGCCGAAGAATGGATGCTTTTGAATTCTGGTGCTGGAGGAGACTCTGGAGAGTCCCATGGACTGCAAGAAGATCAAAGCTCTCCATTCTGAAGGAAATCAGTCCTGAGTGCTCACTGGAAGGACAGATCGTGAATCTGAGGATCCAAGACTTTGGCCACCTCATGAGAAGAGAAGGCTCCCTGGAAAAGACCCTGATGTTGGGAAAGATGGAGGGCAAAAGGAGAAGGGGACGACGGAGGACGAGATGGTGGGACAGTGTTCTCGAAGCTACCAGCATGAGTTTGACCAAACTGCGGGAGGCAGTGGAAGACAGGAGGGCCTGGCGTGCTCTGGTCCAGGGGGTCACGAAGAGTTGGACACAACTAAATGACTAGGTAAAGGGACCCCTGACTCTGGGGTTGCGGCGCTCATCTCGCTTTATTGGCCAAAGGAGCTGGCGTACAGCTTCTGGGTCATGTGGCCAGCATAACTAAGTCGCTTCTGGCGAACCAGAGCAGCTCACGGAAACACCGTTTACCTTCCCGCCAGAGCGGTACCTATTTATCTACTTGCACTTCATGCTTCTGAACTGCTAGGTTGGCAGGAGCAGGGACCGAGCAACGGGAGCTCACCCCATCGCAGGGATTAGAACTGCCGACCTTCTGACTGGCAAGCCCAAGGCTCTGTGGTTTAACCCACTGTGCCACTCGCATCCCGACTAAATGACTCAACAACAACAATTTCCCTCTCCCATCAGCTGATGCAGTTGCGTGGGCCAGGGTGGGTGGGTGGGACCTTTCCCATGTTAAGTTCTTGCCTTCCGTGCTGCCAGGAAACCTTCTCAGTGTGACTTGAGAAAGAAAGGAGGAACTCGAGGTCTGAGCAAGCTGCACCTCTTTCCTCCCACTGTCTCCCTGCGCACATCGCCCTGTGGCTGGCCATGAGACGGAGATGAGATCAGCTCTTACACTTGCACTTCCTGAGATCAAGCGGCCAGTTTCCATCCACAGAGGGATTCTCAGGGACCTTTCAAGACAAAAGAAGAACGGCAGACGAAATTAATGGACTATGCAGAATTGGACAAAATGACAGGAAGGATTCGAAACCTGCGGGACCGGAGATTCACAGAAGATTGGAAGAAGCATATGAACTATTTGAAGAGCAACTGTAATCAACAAATTACGCTAGTAGGACTACAAGAAGATTTGTAAGGAGAAATATACAAAGTGTTACAAAGTAGATAAAGAATAGAGATATTGGTTGTGAGTTTTAAATGTAATAGGGAAGATAAGAAATGCATACTAAGAGATTAGATTGGAAAATTTTCAGACAGGATTGATGGAAGTCAAAAAGATTGAATAAGATGAAAAAGTATGTTTAATTACTGTTGAAAATGATATGTTAAAACACACACACACACAACCTTTCAAGACTCATAGCCTCTCCCTCTCTGTGGGTGTGTCCAGTCCTCTTTAAAAGCCACACAGGTTGGTGGCCACAACAGCCTCCTGCAGATGTGAGTTCCATAGTTTAAATTTGTGCTGCGTGAAGGACTTCCTTTTGCCCGTCCTGAATGTTCCCACGTCCAGCCTCCTCAGACGCCCTCAGGTTCTAGAGTTAAGAGAGAGGAAGGACCACGTTTCTCTAGCCGCTTTCCTGCAGAAAAGTCACTGCAAAGATGGTTTTATTTCAGCGGCAAGTATGGAAATGATGCCAGCAAAGTGCAAGTAGATAAATAGGTATCGCTCCGGCGGGAAGGTAAATGGCGTTTCCATGAGCTGCTCTGGTTCGCCAGAAGCAGCTTAGTCATCCTGGCCACATGACCCAGAAACTGTACACCGGCTTTCTCGGCCAGTAAAGTGAGATGAGCGCTGCAACCCCAGAGTCAGCCATGACTGGACCTCATGGTCAGGGGCCCCTTTACCTTTTTTACTGGGGGCTTCTTAGGGCTTTGGACTTTTGTCCTATTTTTTTGCCTGTTGGGTTATGTTGCTAACCCCTACCCCACCAACCTTTTGGCATTAGGAAGGTGGGGGTGTGTGGAGAAGCCCAGCGCCTCATCCAAAGCCCTGCAAATTAATTTGGTGTAAGAATCTTTTGCCAGGTGGTGCCTTTTTCACTAGGCAAACAGCACAAACGATGTCTCCCAAGTTAAACTCTTCTTTTTTTTAAAAAAAGAGGACAGAATCCAGAGCCCCCCCCTTCCTTAGGAAACAGATCTCGGGGGGATCTTTCAGCTCCTCTGTGCGCCTCGCCGTCACACCACAAGATTAAGGGCATAAAAGGCTTTTACAAGGCTTGGTATTAATAGACTGGCAATGTTTCACATACATTTTTAATGTAAACGTTGTCGGGGGGGGTGCAGAATAGAGAAGAGAAGCAAAATCCCCCAAGACTCAAATGGCTTCTTTTTAAAACCACAGACCTTGTTCTGTGGCTGCAGCAAAAGATGTCCAGACCGCTGACCATAACGTTCATTTCTAGTGTCATTGGGGCGGAGAGAAATTTGCATTAAATGAGAGATGGCAATGAAGGGGGTGGAGGGGAGAGGACATCACTTTTGGTTCTTTCACTGAACTAGAAGGCCCCCCCCTTGGGCCTGATCCAGTAGCCAGGCTCTCCCTATGGAACCTCCGGATCCAGAGGCAGTCTATCTAGAGTCCTGGATTCTTAAGGTTCTTTGGCCATGGTGAGAATGAGATGCTGAGCTTGATGGGGGCTTCTTGGGCCTGACCCAGCAACAGCCAAGCTCTCCTTGTGTTCTTAAGGGCTGCATGTGTGTGTGAGAGAGATTCTATCATAAGCAGTGCCAGATTTACGTATAAGCTAAACAAGCTATCTTGGGGGCCCCTAAAAAAATTAAAGGGGGGATTTTTTCCTCCAAAAAATAAGATAAAAAGCAAATAAAACAAAACCTACATACAGCAACAGTATTTTGTGTTGTGTAGGCTCCAATAAATTATGAATTATGTTTTGAATTATGGTGCTGGAGGTTTTTGAATTCTGGTGCTGGAGGAGACTCTTAGAGTCCCATGGACTTCAAGAAGATCTAACCTCTCCATTCTGAAGGAAATCAGCCCTGAGTGCTCACTGGAAGGACAGATCGTGAATCTGAGGCTCCAAGACTTTGGCCACCTCAGGAGAAGAGAAGACTCCCTGGAAAAGACCCTGATGTGGGGAAAGATGGAGGGCACATGGAGAAGGGGACGACAGAGGACGAGATGGTGGGACAGTGTTCTCAAAGCGACCAACATGAGTTTGACCAAACTGCGGGAGGCAGTGGAAGACAGGAGGGCCTGGCGTGCTCTGGTCCAAGGGGTCACAGAGACGCGGACACGACTAAACAACAACAGGCTCCTATGATGTAAGTAATGGGCCCCCAATCATTCTAAGTTAGAGCTTAATAATTATTTCACTATTAATATACTTCTTCTTAGTTGTATTTCACTATTAATATACTTCTTAATTGTATTTCAGTTCAACAATTACTTTGATAAAATACATATTTTGTTGCGTGCAAATGGCTTTAGATACCTGTTAGGTCCATAAATTACCATATAGCGTATATTCAACACAAAAAACAGTGACAATTTGTTGTTGACAAAGGACAGGTGGACATATAAGGGCCCCCTTACCTTCAGTAGCTGAGGGCCTCATCAAACCTAAATCCAGCCATGGTCATAAGTCACCAAAACAGCAGAAGCCCAAATCCCAAGTCTGATATGTTTAAAATTCTTTAATGTGTTGATTTAATTCAGAAGAGGGCTGCTGTTTTCTTAAGCAGGCAAGCCCCCCCTCTCAGGAAGCATAATATTCAGGTGAGACATTCCACAGGGTTTCATGGAATTGGTGACTCCGGTCTTATGGAGACGCGTTTTTCCCCTAGAGCAGGACAAGCACTTTGTTGAAGACCACCCCTCGCTCTCAGTCTCTGCCTTCTTTTAGCCGTCTGTGAAATGGGGCTAACCACAACCCACCCTTCCCACCAGGGCAGCCCACAGCATCTTGCTGTGAGGGAGACACGGTTTTTAGTGTGCTGTAGGAATGATGGGTCGCCGCTTCATTTCCAAGCAGCACATGATGCAAACTTGGGACTCTGAGCCTGAATATTCTGTTGCTTTAGCATACATTATTCATACGGACCCATCAATGTGCGCACGAAACTGCCTTTGCTGACGGTGGCGATCCCTCAGCTTTTATATTTTCCATAAGTGTCAGCTGGTGCTGAACACGGGAGGGGGGGCACTCGGACCACAGCAAGTGGGTGGCCTTGCCCCCTTGACCTGGGGGGATGCTACGAGGCAAGGGTGGGGCGCTGGAGGAGGAGACGACTATCAGACTTTGAAAAGCTAGTATCACCGGGCCCAGCTCATCAGTTCTGTTGAATTGATTAAACTAAACCATTTTAATTGGGTCTTGGATAAATGTACTTTCGTTTCTGTTTTGAATTTTATTGTGTTATTATGTTCCTTTGTGGGTCGTGCAAACCGCGATTCTGTTTCTAGCGTAGGGTAAGGGGATCTGGGGATGAGTTTATGGGACCAGGGAGGTAAGGTAAAGGTAAAGGGACCCCTGACCATTAGGTCCAGTCATGGCCAACTCTGGGGTTGCTGCGCTCATCTCGCTTTATTGGCTGAGGGAGCCGGCGTGCAGCTTCCGGGTCATGTGGCCAGCATGACTAAGCCGCTTCTGGTGAACCAGAGCAGCGCACGGAAACGCCGTTTACCTTCCCGCCGGAGCGGCACCTATTTATCTACTTGCACTTTGACGTGCTTTCGAACTGCTAGGTTGACAGGAGCAGGGACCAAGCAACGGGAGCTCACCCTGTCACGGGGATTCGAACCGCCGACCTTCTGATCAGCAAGTCCTGGGCTCTGTGGTTTAACCCACAGTGCCCCCCCCAAGAAGTTTGGGACCCATTGGATCTGTCATGTCCCTGGCATGAGGGAAGGGCTGTGGCTCAGTGGTTGAGCACCTGATTTGCTGGCGGAAGATCCCAGGATTCCAGACAGGGCTGGTAGCAACCTCTGGGCTGCTGCCAGCCAGTGTAGACAAGACTGAACTAGGTGAACCCCGCAGTCTGACTCAATACAAAGCAGCTTCTTGCATTCCTGTCTGTGGTGCGGAACGGATGGCCTTAGGAGATGGCAAGCTCTACTTCTACAGATGTTTTTCAGCAGAGGTTGGATGGTCAACCATCAAGGATACTTCAGTTGTGATTCCTTGGGAATCCCTTCCAGCTCTACAATTCTGTGATATTATGACTCCCTGTTTGGCCTGATCTGGGGAGGCCTCTTCTCACGTTCTTCTACAGAGGACCTGATGCAGAAGGTGGCCACTTTCATGGAAAAGGGCTTCCTCTGGCAAGGCTGGCAAAATCTCTGGGGGAGCAAGCCAGCAGTATTCTCTGTGCACCCATGATGGCGACGATGATAATTTTATAATTTGTACTCTGCCCATCTGACTGAGTTGCTCCAGCCACTCTGAGCGGCTTCCAGCACACTTAAAAGCACAACATCAAATATTAAAAACTTTCCAATACAGGGCTGCCTTCAGGTGTCTTCCAAAAGTCAGAGAGTTCTTTTTCTCCTTGACATCTGATGGAAGGGTGTTCCACAGGGAGGGCGCCACCACCGAGAAGCCCCTCTGCCTGGTTCCCTGTAACTTCGTGTGGGATGTAAACACAGGAGCAGTCAATGACAACATTCCTAGAGTGTACATGTTAGAACATGGGGAGGGATGTCTGTCCAGCAAGCAGGTAAACTTCCTGGGGACGGACTTCCTCCGCATGTGACCAGAGGTGGGTGTGGCCTCACCTGTGCAGGTAATGATAAAAGCACAGGGCAGACCAGCCATCTCTCTCTTGCCTCTTGCCTCTCTGCCATCTTCATCTTCTGAAGGAGCAACATGCCCTCTTGGCTCTCAGCCAAGAGAGGACAGTACTATCTTCCTATAAGATAGTTTCTAAGTTTATGTAACCTTTTAAACCCTGCCTACCTTCTGGGATCATATTGTGAACAGAACGTGAGTAAACTCTTTTATACTTTTATAAAGACTGTGTCGTGTCTTGTATTTTAAGAGGGAACAAAGGGGAAATTACCAGAGTAATTATTATAGAGGTTCTAGCGAACCTGTGCACACGTTACCGTTGCAAACTAAAAGGGGAATGTTTATAAACTCTGCTGATATTTTGGGAACTTGTTAGCACAAGTTGGATAAGGATATAATTAGTCAATATATCCTCTCCTGCACCCCAGAACATTCCCACACTTCGCTTCTCACAATGCGAGAACTGCCAGAAGGCCCTCGGCGCTGGACCTCAGTGTCCGGGCAGAATGATGGGGGTGGAGACGCTCCTTCAGGTATACTGGACCGAGGCCGTTTAGGGTTTTCAAGGTCAGCACCAACACTTTGAATTGTGCTCAGAAACGTCCTGGGAGCCAAAGTAGGTCTTTCAAGACCGGTGTTATGTGGTCCCAGTGGAGGCTCCGTCACCAGTCTAGCCGCTTAGTGCACCCAGATGTGCACAGGACCCTAGTGGGTGCATGGGCAGCCTCCCCCCACAGCACACATCAGTGCCCAGAGGTGCCCCCTCCCACCTCACCCCACTGGCCCAGCCCGGCTCACTGCTGACGGCCTCTCTCTAAGCAGACCCCTGGCAGTGTGCTGTTTCCATGGCGCAGTTGACGGTGACCCTGGCAACCGCAGGAAAACAAAGGAGGACAGAAGAGCTGGTCTTGGGCTGGATCAGGTTCCCTCCCTCCACCCTCCAAAATCTCTTTCTCTGCCCCCTGCCCCAAATCCCAAAACAATCTCCCACAGGCCACGTAGGCTCCAAGGGAAGGTTCCCCCCAACACCCACCCACCCCACAAAATCAGAATGAAATAGGCATGGAAACCAATCCCAGAGTCGCCTTTTGGTCTGACAATATCAGGCATGGGGGAAGAACAAGGATGGAAGTTTTCCCCGCTCTCTCCTAACACTAGGATTCATGGGCATCCAGTGAAAGTGAATGTTGGGAGGTTCAGGACGGATAAAAGAAAGTCCTTCTTCACACAGCGCAGAGTTAAACTATGGAACTCCCTGCCACAGGGGACAGAGGTGGCCACCAACTTGGGTGGCTCAAAAAGAGGAGTGGAGGGCTTAAAATGGAGGAGCCAGCTGTCGATGGCTACCATCCAGGATGATCATACTGCAAACCACAGGAAGGGAGGGGGCTCATGTGTTCGAATCCTGCTTGCGGGTTTCTGTTTGGGGCGTCTGGTGGGCCACTGTGAGAAGAGGAGGCTGGACTAGGTGGCCCCTCTTTGGCCTGATCCAGCAGACCCTTCTCATGTTCTTATGAAGAAGAGTTATCCAGGATTAATTCCTTTCCTTGGCTCTTTTTGCCTTTGGGTCTTTGAGCCCCCGCTCTCCATAATAACTGATATGCCATCATCGTTATGAGAAATTTTGAGGGGTGGGGGAGAAGGGTAGCGGCAGCGGGCAGAAAATAATATCTCACCAGCATTGTTATTTGATTTTTTTTTAATCGCTTTGGTTGATCTGTACAAAGTTGTTGAAAAATATACAAATTGTACATTGTGTCACCCCCACTGAGTGCTGAACAGGTTGTGTGTCCCCCCCCCCCCGATTGTCTCCCCGCTCCGAAAATATTAACAAGACAGTTTTAGCCCAAATATATTCATCCCCAAAGCCCAGGAATTACATTTGTTTCTATCCCCCCCCAAAAAAACACACGTTATTGGCTGATATCTGCCCTCCCACTTCAGTTTAACTGATGAAATGATTCAGGGAGGTGTTTCCTGACGGAAACTCAGAGCCGAGTGAGTGATAGATTTAACAAAGTCCAAGAGAGACGCTAGCAAAGAAGACGGGGGCTATTCCCTTGCGTCACGGTGAGGAAGAGGAAGGGATTGGTGGGAAGGCAGGGAATTTGGGAAGAGATGGTAAATAAGGCATCTGCTCTGTGTCTAGAAGGTCCCAGATTTCACCCTCCCCACCCCAGTGGCATCGCCAGGAAGGGCTGAGAAAAGATTCCCTGCCTGGACAGTCCCTGCCAGTCAGAGTGGACATCACAGGGGAAGCACACACAGAGAGAGGCATGATGGGAAATTCACTAGGCTGACAACACTTAGGGATGGGTCACACACATCTCTGCCTGTGCTGAGTTGGGGGTCCATCAAGTGCCCTGATAAACCAGGATGCTGAGGGTTAGGAACAGGCAAAGAGCCTTGCCCGTTCCTGGGATTCACCTGGAAAACCTGAGCCGGGCTTAACATCCCAGGGAAAACTGATGGTCCATCCAGGAACAGCCTGAAGGACACCTGGCGAGCCTAATGGGGAAAGGGGAGGGAGGGGTCAGCACCAACAACCACCCCTGCGCTAGCAGAGGGCAGAGTGGGGTCCCGGGGGGGGGGACATGTGGGGTTCAGCACAGGGTGGGGGCCCTTGACTTAAATAGGATCAATATAAAAATACGTTCTTGCTAGGGTCTGGTGGCAAAGCGTTGAATTTCGCGTCGGCCAGAGGCGCCTGGCACTGCGGCCCCCGAGGGACACTCTGGGGACAGGTGTGACGCAGGTGGACCTCAACAGGCAGGGTCCGCCTTCCACGAAGAACGGGAGCCTCTAGTCGTCATCGTCATCATCGTCGTCATCGTCGTCGTCGTCATCATCGTCATCGTCGTCTTCCGTGTTGATCTCTCCTTCCAGCACATCCTCAATCCAGTCTTCCAGCTCCTCTGTGGATGGCAGGTCATCCTCATCGTCCATCTCCAGCCATATGCTGTCAGCCTGGCGGGGGGGGAGGAGGATGTAAAATTCAGCTGGAGATCATCCTATTGATTTGTGATGTTCTGAAGGAGCGTCTCCACCTCCATCGCTCTGCTCGGACACTGAGCTCCAGCTCCGAGGGCCTTCTGACGGTTCCCTCATTGCGAGAAGCCAAGTTACAGGGAACCAGGCAGAGGGCCTTCTCGGTGGTGGCACCCGCCCTGTGGAACGCCCTCCCACCAGATGTCAAGGAAATAAACAACTATCTGACTTTTAGAAGACATCTGAAGTTTTTAATGTGTGACATTTTAGTGTATTTTTGGTCTTTGTTGGAAGCTGCCCAGAGTGGCTGGGGAATCCCAGCCAGATGGTCGGGGTACAAATAAATAATAATAATAATAATAATAATAATAATAATAATAATAATAATAATAATATGTGCTGGTTAAATACTTTATATTTACAGTGGTTCTCAAATGCCTTGGTACTCATACAACTTGGAACCCAAACACTGTAAACCTGGAAGTAAGAGAACTTTTTTCGGAAGCCGAACATGCTCCCCCGCAATGCAGGAATCACAAAACACTTTGTGTTTGATTCATCCCTGGTATAAAGGGAACATGCAGCAGGTGACTGAGGTGGCTCGGGGCTCTTTCTCAGATAACATTTCCCCCATAACTTCCCACCCCCTGCCTACATGGATGTCTTGACCCCTGTTGCTATCTATAACAGAGCTATCTGAAAGAAGGGGAGAGGGCTTGAAGGCAGGAACCTTAAAATGTTGCTTCATTGCATATCGGGGATTTATTTTTGATGGGGGCTTCCAGAAACAGGGGGTGTCCATAACTTGTTTGCCATACAACCGCTGAATTTCCCACCTTTGTTAAAAAAAGAAGAAGCTATGATTCTGAA
Source organism: Podarcis gaigeae (assembly GCF_964106915.1). Lineage (NCBI taxonomy): Eukaryota > Metazoa > Chordata > Lepidosauria > Squamata > Lacertidae > Podarcis > Podarcis gaigeae. The sequence goes on along the minus strand of NC_139693.1, from coordinate 654,572 downwards.
AGGTACAGAACTTAATGGATTTACTGGGCAAAAGACTTTCTTCCTGCACCTGAGAGTGGACGCCAGGCCAAGACCAGCCCATCCCCATAGAAGGAAGAAGCTACCAGCAAAGAAGATAGGTAAAATAAATTAGTGAACTATGCAGGACATATTAGACAGTTTGAAACCCAAAAGGACACTTCCCTACAAATTCTACAAAAGCATTGTTCTCAAGAGGCATGCGCCCAGTTTGGACTTCACAACAGCAGCAGAGGTGCCCACCTCTCCCCGGCCCGTGGTCACTTACGTCCGTTACGTTGACGACGCCAATCTGAGGCCGGGACAGGTCAATGTCGAAAGTCTTCTCCCAGTAGGGAATCAGCTGAGAGAGAGAAAGAGAGAAGGGGGAATGAGGGTCCACAAAGACTTCCAGGCATGCGCAGCGTCCGATTTTGTGGAGGGTGAGTGGGGACAGAAAGTGGTTGTAGGGACACTGGCCATCGATAGTGGCTTTCTTCCAAGAAAGGGGTCTAATCCAACTTAGGGGGGGGCCTTGGTGGGGGCCATAGAAAAAAGCAAGAATAAGCCATGGCGTCCTTGACAGCCACCCCCACCCCCGCAAAAGAGCACAATTGCCTGTTCACCAGTGGAAAGTCTTCGGGGTCGATCCAGATGATACTGAGGTCTGGGTTGTCTGTGTTGTCTTGGGCAACGTCCTTCAGGATTTCCAGGAACTCATAACCATCTGTGGCCAGAAGAGGAGAGAGGGAGGTTGTGGGATGTGAAACACAGGAGCAGTCAAGTACAACCTTCCTAGAGTGAACCTGTTTACACATGGGGAGGAATGTTTGTCCAGCCAGCTGGTAAACTTCCTGTTTCCTTCTGGGCTGGGACAGACTTCCTCTGCATGTGACTAGAGGTGGGCGTGGCCTCACCTGTGCAGGTAATGACAAAAGCACAGGGCAGGGCAGCCATCTCTCTCTCTTTGACCACATGCATCAAAGAAGCAACATCTGCTTAGCCAAAGATGCTTTCTTGGCCTCCAGCCAAGAGAGGACAAGGGGACTGTCTCCTTATGAGATAGTTTCCAGGTGTATGTTACTTTTCTAAGCTAAGACTGCCTTCTGGGATCCGACTGTGAACAGAATGTGAGTGAGTAAACTCTTTTTATACTTTTACAGAAGACTTTTTCGTGTCTTATCTTTTATGAGGTAATAAGGGGAAAATACCAGAACAGTTATTCTAGAGGCTTTAGTCAGCCTGAGGAAATGAATCCGCTGTGAGTTTAAAAGGGGGACTGTTACTCTGCTAAATTGTGAACTTGTTAACACAAGATGGAAAGGTTATAATCAAACAATATATCCTCTCCTGCATCCCTGAACATTCCCACAGAGGTCAGAGGGCAGTCAGTGTCCACCAGCTTTCCTGTGCCAAGGCCTCCTCCCACAAATCAAGGCCCATCCCATCCATCTCCCTCCCTTCCTAAACAGAGCCACCATTTCAACCCAGTTTCATGGCTCCTCGTTCCCCACGAGGCATCCATGGGGCTCCAGTATGATAACAGCAAAGAGAGACGGCAGGAATCCAAAGAGTCTCATGGCAGAAATCTGCCCCAGTTACGGACAGCAGAATCAGTTGATAGATTTTATCAAACTTCTCCATCAAAATCATTTCCTCTCTAGGAAGGCTGCTGCGGTTTCCACATCCACGCCACGGGCTTAGAGTACTCTTTCACCACATGACAGGGGTTTTCGGGGGAAGCCATGACTGTTAAAGTGGAATAAGAGTGCTCCCTTTGTACTCACAGCAAGCTAAAGTTTTGTGTTGCTGGAGATGCAGAAGGCAAGACCCATTGCTGGTTCAGGTGCTCTGTTAAAGAAACCCAAAGGCTCACCTTTTTAATTACAGTGGTACCTCGGGTTAAGTACTTAATTTGTTCCGGAGGTCTGTCCTTAACCTGAAACTGTTCTTAACCTGAAGCACCACTTTAGCTAATGGGGCCTCCCACTGCCGCCACAGCGTGATTTCTGTTCTTATCCTGCGGTAAAGTTCTTAACCCGAGATACTACTTCCAGGTTAGCGGAGTCTGTAACCCAAAGTGTTTGTAACCCAAAGTGTTTGTAACCTAAGGTGTTTGTAACCTGAGGTACCACTGTATCCTGTTTTGAGGGATTGTAGTGCAGGCCAGGGAAAACTGGGTTGGCTACTGGCAAATATAAATATATTATCTTTATTGCAGCTGCGGAATGTGGGCAAACACTCTCTGCTGAGGATATCTGTTGATGGTAAGACCGACAATCAGCTTCTATACTATTTTAATTCTGTTCCAGACAGCCCAATGGAGCATGAACTCTCTTAGTTCTTCCTCAGCTTCTTTCAATTGCTAGTTCGGATGTGTTTTTATGATATGTTTTGAATGCCCCCTTCTGATCTAATATTTACCACGTTCCTTTCCTGGTTTTTTAGTTACTGTAGATGTGGAAAGATGGGGAAACAACCATTGGGGAAGAGAATGGAGACTGCAGGCAAGCCCCCCCCCCCCCCCCGTGGCCATGAAGCTCATATCTCAGTTCTCTGTAGGGGCAACTCACCAGGGTCGTCTTCCTCTGCAAAAGCGACAATATGGATGCCATCTATATCATCCTCCTGGAAGGACAAAGAGAGAGGAAGAGAGAGAGAGAGAGAGAGAGAGAGAGAGAGAGAGAGAGAGACGTTACTCACTAGCAGGGGATGTAAGAAAGCATAGCTTTCTGTTCTGCCTTGTATCAAGAGTCAATGTGGTGTGGAGGTTAGAGGACCTGGGAGATCAGAGTTCAAATCCCGACTAGGACTCGAAGCTCTGTTCCCGTATTTGCCGGACCAATTTCCACCAAACATTCGCAATTTCAGCAATTTCATTTATGTCAGAATTCTCCCAGCTCGTGGTGTCTGTCTTACCACTGGTAAAGACCCTGCCCACAGGGCCCCATGGCAATTCCCCTATGCAAGTCCTGCTGCAAGGAACGCTAGTTGTCCAGGAGCATGCAGAGGAATCGGTGACATCCCAGGCACTAGCCACTCAGTGCTCTTCATGGTGACTCTCAAGTGCAGCTCTCCTTCATGGAAAAACTCCTTGATGAAGGGCACTTTCCCACACCAACAGGGAGATTTTTTGAGGGACGCGTCTGCAACTTGATGACGACCTTCGGGAAGGTTTTGTCACCTACGCCCATAGGGCGAAGGGAGAGCTGGAATGAACATCCATGAGTTCAGAACAAAAGGAAGTTGGTCATTTTCAGCTAGCCAACACAGCAGTATCAGTTTGCACAAAGTTGCTGCCTTTGTGCTGTTTGCACCAGAGTGCATAATTTATGGTGAGGCCGCTTGGTGTGTCTTTGTGAATAGCTGGGTGGGGTGGCAGGGTATACGTTTTTCTGAATGAACGAGGCTGCAGGCATCTTGCTTACACTGGCCTCGAGATCACCGTGTTTTATCAATTCACCTTGGTGGTGTAGCGGCAGAAGAAAGGCAAACACAGAGAGAAAACAAAAGTCATAAAAATACAGAGACATCTTGGTATTTCTCAGTTTCCAGCTCATTAAACAAATAGCATGGGGCCATATGATGAAATCATTAAAATCATCATAAAATTACAAAACCAAATAAAGTTTGGCATTTGTACTGGCTGGGGGAATTAGTGGTCAATTTCCCCTTGAAAGTATCTTCTCTGAATTGCCCCCTGTCCGTTTTCTCACCTATGGGGGAGTTAGGCAGCTGGTGGAATACAGAATCACTTATACGTCTTTCTCAATTCCACCCAACTCCTTAATGGAAAATCAGTTCTGTTTATACTTGTGAGCAGACATTGTTAGAAAGATCTTGGCCACAAGGAAGGGCACTGCTGCATGATATAAATGCTGTCTGAAATCCTCACATTATTTCTGCTTCCAGCTAAGGGGGGGGGGTGAGGAGCATCAGCAACACATCTGCAGAATCACTCCAGGAAATCCGAAACTCCAAAATCCAGGGATGGGTTTGGAGGCAGATAATTCCAGAGGCTTTCCTCTTTCTCCCTCCCCCCTGGCTTCCCCTAGACGTACCCAAGTCTCATACATGCTTTCTGGCTGGAGCTTCCTCAGTGTGGGCCTGTAAGACAAGAGAGGCAGAAGAGAGAATTTGAGGAAGAGAGGAAAACACACACAAACTTCTTTAAGGCTCTGGGTACTAATGATCTTCAGTGGAGCTTCTGTTGAAATCCTGTAAGATCCCCTACAACGCTGCCTTGCAAAACCCTGTTAATCATCAGAAGGAACCATCAGATCCTCATCTTTCAGTTAACCCAATCTGCAGATGTCAGCAAAAATCCTGGGGCTGTGAGTGGGTGGCAAAGACCTTGGCCGGACCGGAAAGCTGTTTGGTTAGGCTATGCATGCGAGTTTGGAGAAGACCAAAAAGGAGCCATGGGAGGGGAGAGAAGAGGCCACAACTCAGCGGTTATATAGGGACGCAGGTGGTGCTGTGGTCTAAACCACAGAGCCTAGGACTTGCCAATCAGAAGGTCGGCGGTTCGAATCCCCGCCACGGGGTGAGCTCCCGTTGCTCGGTCCCTGCTCCTGCCAACCTAGCAGTTCGAAAGCAACACAAAGTGCAAGTAGATAAATAGGTACCACTCCGGCGGGAAGGTAAACGGTGTTTCCGTGCGCTGCTCTGGTTCGCCAGAAGCGGCTTAGTCATGCTGGCCACATGACCTGGAAGCTGTACGCCGGCTCCCTCGGCCAATAAAGCGAGATGAGCGCTGCAACCCCAGAGTCGGCCACGACTGGACCTAACGGTCAGGGGTCCCTTTACCTTTAAGGAGTCTCAAAGCGGCTCACAATCTCCTTCCCCTTCCTCCCCCATAACCAACACTCTGTGAGGTGAGTGGGGCTGAGAGACTTCAGAGAAGTGTGACTGGCCCAAGGTCACCCAGCAGCTGCATGTGGAGGAGCAGGGAATCGAACCCAGTTCACCAGATTACGAGCCCACCGCTCTTAACCACTACACCATGCTAGCGAGTGAAGATCTACATCAGGGACAGGTGGGGGATAAATATGTACATCATTTGCAAGGGTGGAAGGAGACCCCCAGGGCCTCCTATTGGCTGAGATCTTGCAGCAGCGGTGGACTGGGGAGGGGTGCTAAGGGGGCAGCAGCAAGAGCAGCGGCAGGCAATGCATCCCTTGGGGGCTGGGTCTGCTGCCCCTGTGGATTCTGCTGCCTGAGGCGCTTGCCTCAACTTGCCTCATGGGTGGGCCAGTCCTTGTAAAATTATTGCATCACGGTGGGTTGGACTAGAAATTTCAGGGGTCAGCAAACTTTTTCAGCAGGGGGCTGGTCCACTATCCTTCAGACCTTGTGGGGGGACCAGACTATATTTTGAAAATAATAATAAAAATGAAGGAATTCCTATGCCCCACACATAACCCAGAGATGCATTTTAAATAAAAGGGCACATTCTACTCATGTAAAAACTTGCTGATTCCCGGACCATCCGCGGGCCGGATTGAGAAGGCGATTGGGCCGGATCCAGCCCCCGGGCCTTAGTTTGCTGACCCATGGGCTAGATGACCGTCAGGGTCCCTCCCTACAATTCTATGATTCTATATGTGGCCTGGAGAAAGTGGATGGAGGGGAGTTTCTCTCTCCACCCCCCCTAAACACCAATGCTGGGGGGGGGGCTGGTCATCCAATCAGGCTGAGTGTAGGAAGACTCAGAACTGATGAAAGGAAGTTCTTCTTCACGCTGCACATAGTTAAACTGTGGAACTCCCTGCCACAACAGCCAACAGTCTGGGTGGCTTTAAAAGAGGAGACAAATTTATGGAGGAGGAGACGATTTGTGGCTCCTAGGCAGGATGGCTCTACTCTGCCTCCTCGGTCAGAGGCAGCGATACTTCTGAGCACAAGTTGTTGGAAACCGCAGAAGGGGAGAGTTACTCATGTGATGGAGTCCTTCTTATGGATTTCCCTTTTAGGGCATCTGTTCGGCCCCTGTGAGAACAGGAGGCTGGACCAGATGGGTCCCCTTTGGCCTGATCCAGCCGCCAGCCTCTCCTTATATTCTCACGAAAGACCCCATACCCGCAAAACGTGCCTTTAAAATGCGTTTGGGTGTGTACGCAGCCTTAGAAGCCTGAGCAAATCCTTTTGACGCAGGTAGCCAAGGGGGAGAGAGGGGGAGTCAGTTTGGGGTCAGAGCGAGGTTCAGGGATAATGCCAAGGATGAGAGCGGGAGAAGCATCGCTGTGCAAAACAGGCCTAATCCGGTCCCGTGAGCGAATCGCAAAGGCCAGGCTGCCATAGCAACCGCACAGCCCCTTGTCGGCCCGATGTTAGAAGCAGCTGGATGGAGATGCCATGGAGGGGGGGAGTGCCTGAGAAACAGGGGCACGAAGCGCATCAACAGCACCCCCCCCAAAAAAGAGGAGGGGGAAAGGGGCGCAGGGCCTCCTTCCCCCCAAAGCGAGGGACACCCCCCGCTCCCCTCCCCAGGACAGAGAAGGGGATTTATGCCACAAAATGCGCCCTGTTTGTGCCAGGGCTGAGGTCCCCTGGGAGGAGAGGAGGAGAGGGATTGGGGTTAGGAAACCTCCCGGTTAATCCCAGGGGATTAGGGTCAGCGGAAACATCTGCAGCAGAGCAGAGGAGAGCTTGGGTGGGGGGTAGGCCTCCCCATAAGCGCCCTGGCGGCGGTGAGGGTGGCAGTTAGGGGGCAAAGAGGGGGTGATTTGAGATAGGATTTTTTCCCTAGGTCTTTGGCATGCATGGGCTTCTGAAACATCCCCAGGGCGACTGATTGCCATTTTGCCTTATTCCCCGTTCGCCCCCGGGGCTATTCCTCTGGCAGAATGGAAGAGACCCCCCCCCCCCAGGGTCGTGCAGTGCAGGGACCGCGGCTCAGGAACCTCCGCCGGGCGCCCGAGCTGCAGGCTGCGCAACCTGTTTCCTGAGCTCCAGAAACCAGCTGGCTGCCGTTCTCAGCAGCCCGCCCAGCCGTCTTCTCCACGTATAAACGGGAAGGACTCGTACCATACAGGTCCCCTCCCTTCCCGAAAGCATCTCCAAGTAAGGACTGGGACTGGCCCCCTCCCCGCCTGACTGCTGCTGCCAGCCAGTGTGGACTGCAAGAGGCCTGGTTGGGGGATGCTTCTGATGGACAGCAATGCCATCTTTTGCTCCCCCCCCGCCCCCCGAAACGCATCTCTCTCTCCCCCCAACCCAGCCCCTGTTTGCAAATACTTCTCCGTTTGGGGTTTGGAATCTCAGCCAATAAATGTGCCGTTGCCATGGCAGCAGGAGAAGGACTTTGGTGTTGCTGCTGCCATGGCAACGGATGACTCTCCTCCCCATCCACAGCAGTCAGCCGGGAGAAAGCGCAAGAATTGCCCGTTTCAGTGTGTGTGTGTGTGTGTTTGTGTGCGCGCGCGCGCGCCTCTGTCTAGAGCCAGGAAGGCGGCGGCGGCGGCGGGGGGGGGGAGAGCCTCCCCCTCCTCCAATTCCTCCCTCCCCCTCCCCAATTTCTCTTCACCTCTTGTGCTCCTCCAAAAACTGGACAATTTCTTCCTCGCTGTTGGGTTTGTCTGGGATCGTGACCGGTTCCTCCATGAAAGGTTCATAGTAGTCAATCTCGTTCAGCTTCAGGGACAACTTCTTTGCAACCTGCGATGGGGAGAGAGCGGGATGGAGTCCTAGAATTGCAGAGGGACCCTCAGCGGTCATCTAGCCCAACCCTCTGCAACGCAGGAATCAGTTTCTCAGGTGCGTTGGCTGCTCCTGTTTGGAAACTTGCAATCCGCCCCCCTCCTAACTTCTCATGCCGCCATGCCCCCCCCCCCGCTGCAACTTGCAAACTTCTTTCCAACACAAGGAACTTTGCTGTCCTGCTGTCTGCAAAAGCGAGGCGGCGTTTGTGGCCAGCTACGTACCTTGCTGTCAAAGGTGGCATAGAAATCGATGTAGGGGTGAAACTCCTCAGCCGCGTCTTCGTAGGCCTTGAAATCTGGAAAGGGGAAAATAATGGGATTGTTTTCCAGGGTGGCAAAGGCCGAAAGGCTGCTGGGTGTGTGGGTGAGCGAGGGGATCCTGCCTGCCTTGGGCTGATATTATTATTAACATCTACGATCAGAACATAAGAAGATCAGGCCATCGTATCATCATAGAGTTGGGACCCCAGAGGTCCTCTATTCCAACCCCTCCAATCTCCCCTCTAGCCCAGCATCCTGTTATCACAGGAGACAAATACCTCTAAGAACCTGTGGGGGGAGCTAAGAGCCAATGGGGTGGGGGCATCACTGGAGGTATACATCACTCTCAGACTTTGGAAAGCTGGCCTCACAGGACCCGGTCCATCCATTTTGCAAATTAAATCATTTGAATCAGGTTTTGAATGAATGTGCAATGGATTGCTGAATTTTACTGTGTTATTACCTTAGTGCAGAGTTTTCCAACCTTTTTGAGTCCACGGCTCCCTTAACCAACTACAGTGGTACCTCGGGTTAAGTGCTTAATTGGTTCTGGAGGTCTGTTCTTAACCTGAAATTGTTCTTAACCTGAAGCACCACTTTAGCTAATGGGGCCTCCTGCTGCCGTTGCGCGATTTCTGTTCTCATCCTGAAGCAAAGTTCTTAACCCGAGGTACTATTTCTGGGTTAGCAGAGTCTGTAACCTGAAGCGTCTGTAACCCGAGGTACCACTGTACCTTCTTTCTGCAGCATGCCTGGGGGTCTCAGGAGCCCAGTTAGCTCCCCCCTTGCTTGCAGAGCTGGCAGCCCCTCACCCTTTTCTGAACACCCTCCCTTATGGAGGATTCGCTCGGCCTTCTCTCCCCTCTCCCCTCTCCTCCGGAGTCCTCTGGGCAGCCGCTATGCCCCCCCCACTCCAAAGAGAGGTGCCGGGGGCACTATTCGCCTGGGGAGCTTGTAGACAGGGATGCTGCAACTAACAGCCGCGCAGGTCGTTAAGAGGCAGATATGCAGGAGGGTGTCAGAGGAGAGAGGGAAGAAAAGAGGGATGGAGGTCAGGGTTGCCTACTGCACCCCTGACCACCATTCAAGGCACCCCAGGGTGCCACAGCACACTGGTTAAAACCACTGCCTTAGTGGGACATGGAAACCGCTATTCTGCAAACCGCCTCTGCCCAGTAGACCTGAAGGAGTGTCTCCACCCCCATCGTTCTGCCTGGACACTAAGGTCCAGATCTGAGGGCCTTCTGGCGGTTCCCTCAGTGTGAGAAGCCAAGTTACAGGGAACCAGGCAGATGGCCTTTTTGGTAGTGGTGCCTGCCCTGTGGAACACCCTCCCATCAGATGTCAGAAACCCAGCCAGATGGGCGGGGTACAAATAATAAATCATTATTATTATTATTATTATTATTATTATTATTATTATTATGAATAATGCTTCTTATAGGGTAGTGGGAGGGGATTGGGGGTGCGTTTATAGGATATTGGGGGGGTTCCCCCAAAGACTTGGGAACCCCTGGACCAGGCAGTCCTTGAAGCATCCTGGACCCAAACTTTCAATAAATGCAAGAACCTTGTGCCCGGCTGAGCAGCAGTTTCTGGAGCACTGGATTGCTGCATTGCTGGGGCTGGACTAGATGGTCCTTAGAGTCCCTCCCAGTTCTCAAGTCCTGCAATTGCCAGTCCCCATCAGCCGCCCAGCCACAGAGCTTTGCCCCCAGACCAGGCCCTCCAGGGCAGCCCACCCCCCAGGCTTCCTGAGAAAGGATCTGCGTCCCCACACCAGGCTTCCGCCCGGGCGAGAGAGCGGCCGCTTCTCCCTCTCCGCCGAGCCGTGATGGGTCACAGGGCTGACATGTTAAGCTGGTTTAATGCGGGTGTCAGCTGGTCGTGGGGCTTCCGGCCCTGAAGCAGGGACTGGTGGGAGACAGAGAGGGGGGCTGACAGGAGCTGTCTGGGAGCACACGAGGCATCAGTGCAAATCTGCAAACTTTTAACTCCGGGCTGCGTTCTGTTTCTTAAAAAAGCAGCCGCTTAGCAAGGCGGCGGATGCACAGCACTGCGTGTCTCGTCCGAGGCTATGTCTCTCCTGGAGAAAACCCACAGCTGCAGAACCAACAGAAGGATAGATCTGTGGTGGTGGAGTAGTCCCTCCAGGAGCAGGAGCAGTCTACCTTGGAGCAGTGGAGCAGACTCCCTCACTGGAGGCCTTTAAGAAGCAGACCCTCCCAGTCTCCCTATTTTCCAGGGACATCCCTGGTTTTGAGAAACCATCCCAGTTTCTGATTTGATCCTGGAATGTCCTACTTTTCCTTAAAAGGTAAAGGTAAAGGGACCCCTGACCATTAAGTCCAGTCGTGGCCGACTCTGAGGTTGCGGCACTCATCTCGCTTTACTGGCCGAGGGAGCCGGCGTACAGCTTCCGGGTCATGTGGCCAGCAAGACTAAGCCGCTTCTGGCGAACCAGAGCAGAGCACGGAAATGCCGTTTACCTTCCTGCCGGAGTGGTACCTATTTATCTACCGTGGTACCTCAGTTTAAGTACTTAATTCATTCTGGAGATCCATTCTTAACCTGAAGCACCACTTTAGCTAATGGGGCCTCCCACTGCCGGCATGCCGCTGGAGCACGATTTCTGTTCTCATCCTGAAGCAAAGTTCTTAACCTGGAGCACTATTTCTGGGTTAGCAGAGCAGCTGAGATTCAGAAGCATTTCTGCCTCCATCTGTGGAGGCACAGCAGAGCCATCAATCGCTCTCTCCTTCTCCTCCTGCAACCAGGACTAAGATGGGCTGCCTGCACAGTCCAACTGGTAGAGATGTCCAGTGCTTGTACATGTGTGTTTTGTGGGATGTGAAACACAGGAGCAGTCAAGTACAACCTTCCTAGAGTGAACATGTTTACACATGGGGAGGAATGTTTGTCCAGCCAGCAGGTCAACTTCCTGTTTCCTTCTGGGCTGGGACAGACTTCCTCTGCATGTGACTAGAGGTGGGCATGGCCTCACCTGTGCAGGTAATGACAAAAGCCCAGGGCAGGGCAGCCATCTCTCTCTTTTGACTACATGCATCGAAGAAGCAACATCTGCTTAGCCAAAGATGCCCTCTTGGGCTCCAGCCAAGAGAGGACAAAGGGACTGTCTCCTTATGAGATAGTTTCCAGGTGTATGTTACTTTTCTAAGTTAAGTCTGCCTTCTGGGATCCGATCGTGAACAGAATGTGAGTGAGTAAACTCTTTTTATACTTTTATAGAAGACTGTGTCATGTCTTATCTTTTATGAGGGAATAAGGGGAAAATACCAGAACAGTTATTCTAGAGGCTTTAGTCAGCCTGAGCAAACGCATCCGCTGTGAGTTTAAAAAGGGGAATGTTACTCTGCTAAACTGTGAACTTGTTAACACAAGTTGGAAAGGCTATAATCTAACAATATATCCTCTCCTGCATCCCTGAACATTTCCACATGTTTGTGTTTGGGGGAGGGGATGCGTTTCATCAGAGCCTCTTGGGGGGACCAGCACCCCTCTTCCCATTGCCCCAAAGAGGCACCTACGTTCCGAGTCTTCGTTCTTGAAGTAGCCGATCAGTTTGGGCTCGTCTTCAACATTCTCAAACGCCTGAAGCTCATGTTCCCCTTCAATGAACTCCACTGGGTCTTCCATCACCTGGAGAGAGAGAGAGAAGGATAAAGGGAAGGATCAGGCCGTTGGCATCACAGCACCAAAATCACAGAATCATAGTTGGAAGGGACCTCCACAGGCCATCTAGTCCAACCCCTGCAGTGCAGGAATCACAGCCAAAGAAGCCCTGAGAGGTGGCCGTCCAACCTCTGGTTAGAAACCTCCACTGAAGGAAAGCCCAACGACTTTCAAGGTCGTAAAATTATGGAATCGCAGAGTTGGAAGGGACACCCAGGGTCATCTAGTCCAACCCCCTGTATTGAAAGAAAGCCCACCACCTTCCAATGCTGCTTCTTCCACTGTCCAACAGACCAGATCATTTTTTATCCAACGATCCGAGTGCTGTGGCTTTAGCAATGGAGCAAGTGAAGCAGGTCTCCTTTGGAAGGCTGTTCCCAACAATTTCAAAGCTTGGCTAGTTCCTACAGGGAGGGTGGACTTGCTCAGCCATCAGACCATTTAAGGCTTTGCAGTGGGGGTGGGGAGCCTTTTTGGGGCTCAAGGGCCGCATTCCTTCATGACCAACCCTCCGGGGGCCAGGGGCTTGGAGGCCGAATTGCGCAGAGCCACGGAGTTACGTTCCAGCCACGCAAAGGATTCTAGGGTTCCGTCCACACACAAGCACGCCTTTCCGCCCCTGACCCAGGCGAGCAGGACTCCCTGGCCCCCCAGGCGTTGAGAGGCAGGGGGCATTTCAGCCAATATGGGCAGGCTGTGGGGCAAAGCGGGGCAAGAGGAGGCCCAGGACTTACATCGAGGATGAACTCCACCAAAGTGTCGGCAGAAAACTCCCCGTCGTACTCGATGATTTCATCATCCTTGAACACATACACACTGTCTTCTTCCCCCAGGCCTGCACAGGGGAGACAGACATAGAATCACAGAACTGTTGCTTGAGAAGGGACCCCCAATGGTCATCTAGCCCAACCCCCCGCTGTAAGGTATGTGGGGCAGAGGAAAGAAAAAGAGAGAGGAGCTGGAGGGCAGGGGGGCTTATTTCACCCTTGCATATACCACGGGGACACATACTCTAGGCTACTCTTTGCCCACCGGGCACCCTCCAAAACTTCTGAACTACAATTCCCATTAGCTATGGGGCTTGGGGTAATCTTTGGTAATATGGCGCCCTTGAGTGAGGTCTAGATTTGCTGCCCCAAAATGGATCTCCTCAATTTTGGATCATCTCAATTTGGCTTGGTGCCCTGTGCTGGGGAACTGCACCATAAATCAGGCGCTGCAGGGGCTGATGGGAGTTGTAGTCCAAAAGACCTGCAGGAGGCCAGCTTGGGAAAGGCTGCTTGAGGCTGACAGCCGCCTCTGGGTCAGGGACTCCTCTCTCTCATTCGACAAAGCACCTGTGCATCTCAGTGGAGCTAGGATCTTGTTTATATGAATGGCTCAAGGTGTTTTGCAGGGATCTCTGAGCTTCTACCGCCCCCTGGTGGTTGGCACACCACTGACACTTCACAGGAACCTCCCTTCTCCTGCCAGCCAGACCCTTGGCTCCTTTCGCTCCTGGCAGCCCCTCCTGGGGTTTCCAGGCAGGCGCTCTTCCCCAGCACCACCTGGAGAGGCCCCTAAGGACGGAACATGGCACCTTCTGCATGCAAGGCAGAAATCATCCATGTGCTGAGCCTTTAAAACCAAAGCCAAGTTTCCAGTCCTGATGGTTTTGAAGAACAGGTAGATTTAAACAGGAAGCTGCCTTGATACTCAGAGGAGGCAGGTATAGCTGCCCAGCTCAGGACTGTCTGCACAGACCAGGGATTTCTACCTGGAGATGCTGTTCAGACGTTCTACATGCAGGACGTTCTACATGCAGAACAGCTGCTCTAGCACTGAGCTATGGCTCTTCCTGCTTCGCTCACTTTCTCCCCCCGGTGGTCTAGCCTGTTGCTGATGTTGTGTCACTCAAGTGTAGAAATGGCAGCCCTCCTGGACAGGGTTACCAGACGTTCCCGTTTCCTGGGGACAGTCCCCGGATTTGTGAATAAGTTCCCAGACAACTTCCGTCCCCGGAATGTCCCCGGATTTCATCTAATGCCCCTGGGAAACGTGGCGGTGGCAGCAGTCTGAGCAGCCCAGAGCAGTTGGCTCTGGCTGGCTTCAGGAGCTGCTGGGAAGTCCCCATATGATGGTGGTGCAGGGGCTCCAAGACGCAGCTTCCGGGCTGCCTCCACCTTCCCTGACCCCAGCAACTCAGCTGTGAAGGGAGGCTTCACGCTGCCTATCGGAGCAGCCGCCCAACTCCTGCTTGCAGGAGGGAGCAGGGATTTATCAGCTGTGAAGGGAGGCTTTAGAGGAGGCACCAGGGATCTCTCAGTAAGGCAATGGGAAGCCTCCCTTCCCAGCTGAGGGATCCCTGCTCCTTCTGGTTGCACGCAAGTAGAAGTTGGGATGGGGCTGCTCCGAAAGGCAGTTAATGAATTAAAGTGTCCTAGGATTCATTGAGGGGCGCGGGTGGCGCTGTGGGTTAAACCACAGAGCCTAGGGCTTGACAATCAGAAGGTCAGAGGTTCGAATCCCCGCAATGATGGGGTGAGCTCCTGCTGCTCGGTCCCTGCTCCTGCCAACCTAGCAGTTCGAAAGCACGTCAAAGTGCAAGTAGATAAATAGGTACCACTCCGGCGGGAAGGTAAACGGTGTTTCCGTGCGCTGCTCTGGTTCGCCAGAAGTGGCTTAGTCCTGCTGGCCACATGACCCAGAATCTGTACGCCAGCTCCCTCGGCCAATAAAGCGAGATGAGCACCGCAAACAAAGAGTCGGTCAGGACTGGACCTAATGGTCAGGAGTCCCTTTACCTTTACCTTAGGATTCATTGAAAAAAATCTGGTAGCCTTACTCCTGGAGGGAAAGGTAGCTGGGTGCCTTTTGGTCCACAGCAAACCTCCCCCCCCAGCCCCAAACCTCAACCTGGTTTCCTGGTTTCCAGCCTTGCAGCCCACCCACCCACCCTCCCTGCCCTGGCAGGTATTGCCAGCCCCCCTTCTGCTCCCTGCCGGGCACTTACCTAATTTCTTGGCCACCGCGGCATCCTTCTCTGCGTCCACCAGGCCAAACCCCACGCCTTTGTCTTCCAGGACTTGGGCTGCTAACTAGGAGAAAGAGTCAGCAGGAGGGCAGGCGGACGAAGAGAGAGAGAAAGAGAGAAGAGGGAGAAGATGGGAATGAACAAGCGCCTGGGTGTTGGAGGGAAAGGCTGTTTGCAGAAAAAACTTGCCACCTCTTTGGATTTTTGTCTTCATTGCCAGCCGTGGAAGGTGCTGCTTTCCAGAGGCTCAAAATCTGTCCTCTTGGTCCCATGAACTCATTCCCAAAAATCCCCCAAACCTATGCTTTAAAAGGAGCCGTTTGCACAAGCCACCAAGGAAGTTAAACAGAATAGAATTCAAGACAACAAACTGAACATTTATTCAAAATCCCAGGTCTCAAGATTGGTCTCAACTAGGGCCAGGGCCTTTTCAGTGCTGGCCCCAACTTGGTGGAACGCTCTGTCACAAGAGACCAGGGCCCTGCAGGACTTGACATCTTTCTGCAGGGCCTGCAAGACGGAGCTGTTCCGCCTGGCCTTTGGTTTGGACTCATTCTGATCCTTATGTTTCCCTCCCCTTATGGTCTTGATTTATCAGCTATTTTAAACCGAGGCTGCATTTTAACCTGTATTTTAAATTGCCCCCCCTTCCCCCTTATTATGTTTTTACTGTAATTTTATTGATGTTAGCTGCCCTGAGCCTGGCTCTGGCTAGGGAGGGCGGGGTATAATATTTTTTTTTTTAATGCAGTTAAAGCTTTTTAGCGAATTCAACAAAATCAAACTTGATGCAGTGACACCAGCTTCTCAAAGTCTGAGAGTCGCTCATAATTTCTGAAAAGGGGAGAGGTTGGGGCCTTTGCTGTGAAACTAGGCAGGATGCCCTTCCAGCAAATGGGTCGGCCTTGTCAAGCCCACCTTCTCAGCAGGCAGGTTCTGGTGGTCCGGCAGATCCGGCAATCGCATAGCACTTGACTCGGAAGCCTCACGGGCTGCCCCAGAGGTGTGTTTTGGCTGGAGGGGCTTGTTACTCAGGGATGCACAAAACACACTCTGCACATGGTCAGAGGCATGGTGTGCTTGGGCATTGTCAGATCATAGGGCTGTGATCTAGCACTGAAAGCCGATTGTGGTGTGTCTCTCTGTGTGTAAGAAATCACAAAAAATGAGCTAAGATGCTTTTTTAAAAAAGTTTGAATTTCCCCCTAAAATTCAAAAAGTTGCCCTCCATTTGAAATTTGGTTTTTCGGTTTCGACACCTGTTTTAAAAAGGAGAGCAGGAATTTCCTTTCAGGCACAGTGTCCAGTGTCCTATATACACTAACTAGCAATCAACTAGCAATAAAATAAAAATCTGCCAGGGTTTCAAGCGTTTTCAAACACTGAATTCCGTGGGAAGGCAGCTATCGTCAAACACAAATGCTGGATATCGGATCCTGCTGAATATCAGCTCTGAAAGGTTGAGAAATATTGAAGGCAGTAAGTGTTGGATCCCAGATGCCTCCGCCCAAACAGAGAACATGTTGCAAATACTTGGCAGCTGGGAATCCAAAAGGGCACCCGTGTAAAGATCCTTATAGGGTTGGGGTTTGAGACTGGGGTCTTCTGCTTGGGGGCTTCCTGCAGGCACCTGGGTGGCCACTGTGAGCACAGGATCAGGTCACTGGCCTGATCTAGCAGCCAGGTTCTTCTTAGGTTCTGATGGAGCCTCCAGTTTCAGATGCAGTCTATTTCAATTCCAAGGTTCTCTGGGGTATTTGGCCACTGTGACGAGGATGGGAGGATGGGCTAGGAGGCCTCCCTTGGGATGGATAAAGTAGGATGTCCCCTGTTTCTGAAACTCTGCAGAGCTGCTGCCAGCCGGTGTTGGCATCACTAAGCTTGATGGGCACAGGAAGCTACTCAGTGCCAGGTCAGACAACAGGATCCCTCCATCTAGCACTGGGCTTGAGGCAGAAAATGTCTTTGACCAACATTGGCTCCCTGAGATGTCTATTAGTATATCTGAAGTCCAGTATCCCTGAAGGAGCATCTCCACCCCCATCATCCAGCCTGGACACTGAGGTCCAGCTCCGAGGGCCTTCTGGCAGTTCCCTTGCTGCGAGAAGCCAAGTTACAGGGAACCAGGCAGAGGGCCTTCTCGGTAGTGGCACCCGCCCTGTGGAATGCCCTCCCACCAGATGTCAAGGAAATAAACAACTGACTTTTAGAAGACATCTGAAGGCAGCCCTGTTTAGGGAAGCTTTTAATGTTTGATGCATTACTGTATTTTAATATTTGGTTGGAAGTGGCCCAGAGTGGCTGGGAAAACCCGGCCAGATGGGTGGGGTATAAATAATAATAAATAAATAAATAAATAAATAAATAAATAAATAAATAAATAATAAGAATAAATATTAACTCAACTTTACCCTGCAGCAGCGCTGCATGAAATAAAAAAATAGCAGGAACAAAGCGTGGAACCCGAACCAACAGATTCAAATTACAGGAAAGGGCTCAGCTTTAGGAGGGAATTCTGTGGGTAAGAGCCTCTCAACAGTGGAAGGGTCTCTCTCAGAAGGGGGCGGACTCTGGAGGTGTCTAAGCAGGGCTTGCATTGCCATCTTTAGCTGTCATTCCCGCCTTGCACGGGGTTGGACTAGATGACCCTTGGGATCCCCGTCTCTTGATCCCCGTCTCTTGAATACATCTGCCCTGTCCAGAGCCCAGGCAGAGGTGATCTGCCTCCATCTTGCAGGCCTCGTTCTGGGAAACCCATTAAAGGTGACTCCAATAACCCAGCCGGAATGAATATCGCCCTTCTCCTCTGAAGGCTAGTGCCAGGGAGCGGAGAATATTTAGGGATGGAAGCAATGACGACGTTCGGAAGCTGCCTTGGAATGTCTCTCTGTGGGGAGAAGGCTTCAAGGCGGGCAGCGGAGGAGAGGGTGTCCTTTTCCAAAGACCTGAGGAGCCCAGCTCAGTGTCTGAATCTGCCGTGGGATCTGGGCACCTAGAGTGGGTGAGGCAGTCTGCTCACAGCATGCAGCTCCCCTGGGGGGCTGCCCTTAGGTGACCAGGCCAGGTTCAAGGGTCTTGTGTTAATTCACAGGGATACTTCAAAGACCGCCTGATCCCTTGCATCCTTGGCCAATTACTGCAATTCTTGGGGGAGACTGTGGCTCAGATGCACTGTGTGCGCTCCTAGAATCCTAGAATCGTATTCCAACCCCTCGCAGGAACCACAGCTAATTGTCTTTGTGGGCCTAAATTCTAGCTGAGGTCACACTGGCCCACTCTCCCTATTGAACTTCTGATTCTTAAAGGTTAGGTCCTGTCACAGAGGACTCTGGGGTTGCGGCGCTCATCTCGCTTTACTGGCCAAGGGAGCCGGCGTCCAGCTTCCGGGTCATGTGGCCAGCATGACTAAGCCGCTTCTGGTGAACCAGAGCAGCGCACAGAAACGCCGTTTACCTTCCCGCCGGAGCGGTACCTATCTATCTACTTGCACTTTGACGTGGTTTCGAACTGCTAGGTGGGAAGGAGCAGGGACTGAGCAATGGGAGCTCACCCCATCACGGGGATTCAAACCACCGACATTCTGATCGGCAAGCCCTAGGCTCTGTGGTTTAACTCACAGTGCCACCCACGTCCCTGATTCTTACTTAAGACTTAAAAAGAATGAACTATGTCAAGCAATTTAACTGAAGCCTGATTTAATAATTTTAGCCAATTCCATTTCCCCTGGGTTTCATCCCTTGTACACACATAGAGATTATTGCAATTAAGTGGTATATAAATTGTCAGATGGGATTAGGCAGTGCCTCTGGCTGCCACTCAATGCCCCTCTGTCTGGAGATGTCAGCCACAGGGATCTCCAGTGTCTGAGAGCCACAAAAGACCCATCTAGTCCCCTGTCTGCCCCCCAAAGCTGCAACGAAGGAGAGTTAGATCTCTACTGCTCAGAATTCGCACTGTGTTCCCCCCTGGTGCCACCTGGGGGCTGCTGCCTGTGTGTCCAGAAAGTCTCCTAACCATCACTCTCCTGTTTGTTTGCTCCATTGGGGGCCTGTCTGAATCAGAGATGCCATCTGGTGTCAAAGGACAACGCTCACCTCGCCTCATCTCACAACCAATGAGCTCCTGCAGGGTTGTTGCTTTTTTGCAGAGTTTACAAAACCCTCGAAATCTGGCCATGGATTAGACTGAGACAGAAGCGCTGGGCTTATACATTGAAGCACCTTTGACTCTCTGGGAGAAGAAAAACCCCAGCCAGTACAATCCATGTTTAGCTGAAAGCCCTCTGGCTTTAGTGCATTTCTGGGGGCTGGAAGAGAATACCCTTTGGGTCCCTTCTGACTCTCCAATTCTATGACTTTAGACCCTTCCCTTCCTCCCCAGGCAGCCTAGAGAGGGAGGCCCTGTGTCCTGTCTTTGAAGGGCTGTGTGTCCAGGTCCCCTTTAAAGATAAAGGGACCCTAAGAAGGGGTGGTGGTGGCCGTGTGTGTGTGTGTGTGTGTGTGTGTGTGTGTGTGTATGTGTGTTTCCCTTGATGTTGCTCCTCAACCCAGATCAGCAGTTGGACAGCAGCCTGGTCATCCCTGGGTTGAAGTGCGTTGTCTCCCTATTAAAGTTTTAATAATAATAATAATAATAATAATAATAATAATAATAATAATAATTTATTTGTACCCCACCCATCTGGCTGGGCCTCCCCAGCCACTCTGGGCAGCTTCCAACAAAGATGAAAAATACATTAAAATGTCACACGTTAAAAACTTCCCTGAACAGGGCTGCCTTCAGATGTCTTCTAAATGTCAGAGAGTTGTTTATCCCCTTGACATCTGATGGGAGGGCGTTCCACAGAGAGGGCGCCACCACCAAGAAGGCCCTCTGCCTGGTTCCCTGTAAACTGACTTTTTGCAGGGAGGGAACCGCCAGAAGGCCCTCGGAGCTGGACCTCAGTGTCCGGGTAGAACAATGAGGATGGAGACGCTCCTTCAGGTCTACTGGACCGAGGCTATTTAGGGCTTTAAAGGTCGGCACCAGAACTTTGAATTGGGCTCGGAAACATACTGGGAAGTCCTCCTTCAGGAAGCACTGAGTTAAACTGTGGAACTCCCTGCCACAGGAGGCCACCAACTTGGATGGCTTTAAAAGAGCAATGGAGGAATTCACAGAGGAGGAGGAGAGGGCCGTCGGTGGCTCCTGGTCTGCTCTCCACACTCAGAGGCAGCCCTGCTTCTGAACTCCAGATGCTGGAAGCCACAGGAGGGGAGAGCTGCTCTTGCGCTCAGGTCCTGCTTACAGATTTCCCTTTGAGGCCTCTGGCTGACCACCAAGAGAAGAGGAGGCTGGACTGGATGGAGCCCTTTGGCCTGATCCAGCAGCCAGGCTCTTAAAGTATAGCAATTACACCCGCATTGGATGCAAATCTGTGTAGTCTTTAGTCCTTTTTTGGGTGAGTATGATGCCTTAAAGTGGCCCCCCTTTTCACTTGGGGAGGACAAAAGAGCACTAGGTGGGGGTGGCACTGCAGCTGGTCAATTTTGGTTTCTATAACTTTTCCATTTTCCTCCCATTTTAATTTCTGTTCCTCGCATTTCCTCCTGAGTATGTCAGTTAAAAAATAAAATAAAAAGATTTCCTGAAAATTCATCCCATTTCATTGTGAATTTCTGCTGCACATTGTTATTAATATTGTTATCACTGTCATTATCATTACCCCACCTTTCCTCCAAAGAGCTCGAGGTGCAGTACATAGCTCTCCCTGCTCCATTTTATCCTCACAACAACCCTGTGAGGTAGGTTCGGCCGAGAGACTGTGATTGGCCTAAGGTCTTCCAGGGAGCTTCCTGGCTGAGCGGGGATTTGAACCCTGCTCTCCCAGGTCTTCCTCTAGACCTTTAACCACTACACCACATTACCTCTCTGCGTTCCTTCCTCTGGTTTTTACCCCAGTCGATGTGGTTTTTCCCTGGAAAAACCCTATTGCAAAATTCAGAGCAGAGCGAATTCCAACAGGACACTTTATTTTCAGGTTGTGAATTGGCAGCTGAGAATTCAGCTGAGAAACCGAATTAAGATGTGCACCTAATTGAATTCCGCCTCTGTCTCTAAATGGCCCATTATTGCAAAACTAAGCCAGACCCTTCCGATCCCTTCTGGCTTCACAGCAGGCCAGATGGCCCCCTGTTTCCTGTTCCTAAGTGTCCCCCCTTCTGACTGACCTCCTTTTCTCACCCCTCCCTCCTGGGGCCACCCAACACCTTCAAACCCCCCCCCCCCGGCTAAATTGCTGTGGTCTGAGGAATGCCAAAATGATGCTTCCCGAACGGAGACCATCTCTGAAATGTGTCTCTTTCCCCTCCTCCTTCCTTGGGGCCATTTTTAGAAAGTTCCACTGACCTGCGCTGGCTGCACCCGCTTTCCTGGACAGCCCTCGGCCCCCTCCCTGCTTTCCTGCCCCCCAGGCAAGATTCCTAAGGAAACTATTCCAAGGCTGCCTTTCTGGAGAGGAGGAGGAGGAGGAGGAGGTTCTTGCAGCCGTCCGAAGGCGCCAATTAAGGAGATGGCAATTTTAGCCCTGCCTGTTGCGCTCCTCTCCTGGGAGAGAAGCGCATGGCGCTCTGTCTGGGACAGGGAGACGCAGCCCTGAGCGGGCTCTTGCGGATCTGGGCCTGGGGGGAGGCAATCTCTTTCGCCTGGTTCTGCAGCCCAGATTTGCACGGAGGTGCGATTGCGGAAGCACACGTTAAGGACAGGCTTGTGTATCTCACGTGAAGGTGTACCCCTAAGCTTGGACCGGTTGCAGAAGGCAAAAGGTCGCCAGGAAGGACTGCCTGAGCATTTCCATTAAAAAACAATGAAACAGTATATAAATCTTATGAAATAATAATAAAGAGGTTTTCTGCCCCTGCCTTCCATTCACAAGGCAGACACACAATGAGGAGAACCTCCTTGTTGGATCGACCCAGATTTATGATTATATATTTATTTCATTTGTATCCCATTTCTCTCTTTCGAAGGAGCTCCAGGTGGCATGTGTGGTTCTCCCTCTTCCTCGTGGAATCCCCACAACAACAACCTTGCAAGGTGGGTCAGGCAGTGGAGTTCCACAGACTCCAGTATTACAGCCCCAGCAACAACCGACCCAAAGTTTGGCCCCCGTTTATGGAGGGCACGAGGGACAACCCCTCTTTGCCCACTCTCCGATCTTCCACAACTCCTTCCACACATCCACGCTCCTCCCCTGAGACGGATTCAGAGGAAGGATCAGAGGAGAGGGGGTTGCATCGCACCCATCACTGGGGTTTGGGGAGGGAGCAGGTGTGGGGGCAGAGAGGAGAAGGCTGGGTTTCGTCGTGGCAGAAATTCCCACAGAACACGGCAGGAATCAGAGGACTCAGCAAACCAGCTGAATGCTGTTGCTTTTGGGTAGCCTCCCCCATGATCTACAGCATGCCCCCCCCATATGATACTCCTGGGACACCTGCCCCTTTGCCCCCCAGCACTTGCACCGCCCAAGCCCTGGAAGCACAGAGATGGAACCGCAGAGTTCTCCAAGCTCCTGAAATCCCTTGACCTCACCCGTTCCCACCACCTGAGTTCCCTGTTGCCCTTCCTTGCTAAATGGCTGTTTGGGGACAAGAGTTTTGGGGGGGCACTTGTCCCCCCCTGCCGGCTGCCTCCCTCCATCACATCCCTGGTCGTTACCTCCAAGATCAGCTCCTCCAGCTCAAACTGCTTCTGGGATGCCTTGTCATCCCCGATGGGCTCGTGGTAGAGCAGAGCCAGGATCTCGTACTTCTTCAGGACGTTCTTGTAGTTCTTGGCATTGACGTCGATGACCCGGTCGATGCCGTCGTACTCGGGGAAATCCAGCCCGTCTTCGCCCCGGCCCAGAGGGCCCAAAGCGGCCAGCACCAAGGCCACGAGGGCCACCCCAAGCCACTTCATCCTGCCTGACCTTCCCGGGAGAGGAAGCCCCAAACTGAAGGAGGAGAGAAGGAGACTGAATAGTGGAGACTTCCCTCTGGGCTCCCCGGTCCTTCGTCCTTCCCCTGGCAACGCAGAAAGTCCACCCGGCCCCTGGAAGACGGCTGCGGAAGGAGAGGTGGCCCTCTTCTCCTCCTCTTCCTCCCCCTCTCCCGCCTTTGCCTTTAAGGCGGCTGTCAGGGCAGGGGGCTCCGGGGGGCAAGGACGTCTGGGTTCTTTGCTGACACAGGCAGGCAGCCCGGAGAGTTGGCCGAGGGGGGCCCTGGCTCCGTCAGGGTGGCGACAACCTCTCCGAGGGGCGAGGGGCGTCAAAAGCAAAGGCAGGGACCAAGGGGCAGCCCATAAAAGCAGCTGGGAGGGGAGGTGCCCCGGAGATGGAGGGCTGTCTTATCCTCAGGCATTTGGCACTGCCCGCGAGAGACACCCCACCCCTCTGCTCCCTGCCTATATATGTATATGGGAGATGGAGGGGCCCCCGCCCTGAACAACAGCCACCTGCATCCCGGTCCGGGGAGCCTCCGAACCCTCACCTGCCCGACCGAACCACCTGCCTGTGTTCGCCCTCAGATTTATTACCAGGGCCTCACCTTGGCCAGGTCTCCCTCTCTCCGAGGCTGATATCTGACGGCCTCTCCTTATTGCCATATTAAGGAAGGGGGGGCAATGGAGGGGAGGTATGTGAGGCCGGGTGGGAAGGCCTGGAGGCTTGGAGGAGGTCTAAAAATAAGAGACGATGAGTCGGAGGTAAATCAAGATGGACTTATGCGGATGGCAGGGAAATTAGAGAGCGTTGGGTTTGGGGGGGGGGGAGATACTGTACGGGGCCCAGAAAGGAAGGCTCTCTCTCTCTCTCTCTCTCTCTCTCTCTCTCTCTCTCTCTTGGGTGTTCTTGAATTACACGGGGGGTGGTCGGATAAGGCTGTTCGCTGGGGATGCGTCCGGCTCTGAGAATGGTCTCCCCGCAGCCCCTCTCCTCCCCACCGGCCTCCTCCTCCTCCTCTTCCTCGCTTTCTTCCAGCCGGCCGACGTCACCCCTTCCATGGGGAGGGATGCCAGGTTTCAGGGACAATGTCCTCATCCCGGGGCGTAAAGGGATCCGCTCCGCTGGAGAGCGCCTCTCGCTTGCGTCAGGGGAGGCTACTGTTCGGCCGACGTCCCCACACAGAGCCACCTTCCGCAGGCGAAGTCAGCCCTCCTGCGGCAGAAGCCATCTTGTACCCCATGGGGGGGGGCTAGAGAAGGCCTTCAAGAGGTCTAGCTGCTTGGCTTAGAGGACTGCGGGTTTTTTCAGGCAGTTGAGTCAGAGAGAGGGAAATGTTGGCCTGCTGGAAAAGGCACAGGTTTCTCACGTGGAGAAGAAACAGGTCTTGGTATCGCCTAGAATCGCCGCCCAACTTAAAAGCATCCAGAGAAATTGCAAAGAAAAGCATTTTTTGGAGGGTGGGGGCAGGGCAGCACCTCTTGGACAATTTTTGGTCAATGGGATTTCCTTCTCAGTAGATGCACATAGGATGGCAACGTAACACGCACATACTTTTTGAAAAAAATGCAGATCAAACTACCCCTCCGAATACATTTCTGCAATTTCCCCCCTCAATTTTAAATGTGTGGGGTTTTTTTGGAAGAATGAAATTTGCAACTTGCAGCTGCTGGAAAGGGGAATGAAAAATATTGCAATTGATTAAGTAACTTACGTTTTCATTACATTATTCCAAGTGGAACATAATCATTTGCACGATATTTGTGGGTTGCAAAGCAACAACAGCAGCGAACGTTTATCGTATTCGCCAGATTGATTTCCATTTCGAACAAGGGGGGAGAAAAAGCGGACACAGTCCATTTACCTCTCCTGTTTCTGTTTTGTTCATTTATTCATTCCCCCCCCCCCTCAGATTTGTACACCAAACTGATAGCCGAAACATGAAAAAAATCTCAAAGTGGTTTACAAAAAAGAAAGAAAGATGAAACAGGAAAGTTACCAATAAGAAGAATGAATGTATCAATAAGGTATGACTTGTGGAAAATTTAAAAAAACTGAATTCTCTAACCCAAATTACTTGAATTAACCTCAATTATCCTAACCAGCCTGAAATGACGGCGCAGAGAATGTGAATATTTGGTCTCACCAAGAGAGGACATCACCAAGTTCATGGAAGACTCTTTATCCAAGCTGCTGGATCTCAGCCCTGCCAAGGGGTGTTGAGATTATTCCCCTCTTTTGCACAAAAATAATAATAAAAAGGAGCCTATATTCCTATGGTTCCTATATTCCAGGCCTGTCCTCTTGGACTAGCTGAGCCCCAGGGTCCTTTTCAACTCTCCAGTTCATTGGAGACTGAATGGTCGCCTGTCAGGGATCCTTCAGTTGCGGTTCCTTCATTGCTGGGGGTTGGACTAGATGAGCCTTCGGGCTCCCAACCCCAGAACTCTATTTCTTTCCGTTTAAAACACACACACACACACACACACACACACACACACACACACACACACTGTCCATTCCTTCCATTTCAGCAGGGTGGAAAAGTAATCTCTTTCTGGCTCCCCTCGCCCATCCCAGTCTGCAAGACGGAGGCTGGCATGTCAGCAGATGCCAAGGTAACTGGAGCTGCCTTCAGATTACAGAGCCATGAGCCTCTCTCTCTCCCCCTCTCTCTCTCGGAGGGAGGGGGGCCTTTCTGGGTGCTCAGCAGGGGGATGATGTGAGAGGGGAGAAGCATGGCTGGGGGCCAGCACCCCTTCTTTCACCACACCCCCCTCAATTTCACAGCTGTGCCTGTTTGCTCTGCCATCTGAGAACGTGTGCAAAGCATTAGGGCCCGATCCATTTTATTTCTGCAAAGCCAGGGGGTGTGCCAGCTTTGAAGGCTCACGGGCACGCCGTGGGCATTCCTGCAAGTGGCACCTGCAAATTGCTTTGCTTTTCCATGTTCTTTCTGTGCAAAGTGGCAAAATGTCATCCCGCTGGGCAAATTCCCCCATGGCTTGGGCCTTTATTGAGAAATTATTGAATAATCAAAGCATTTCACAACACAGGAAAGCAACGAACCAAGTGGCTGTTTAACATTATGGATCCATAAGGCAAGGCTAGATCTTACTTCGGATCATCTAAAGATCCAAGATCTGTGCAGAGAATGGGGATATCGTGTCTGTAGAAGCAAAGAGGGCTATCAGTAATGGCTGTACACAGGCAAGCAGCCCAAATAAAATCAAATTTGCAGAGGTGACATTGCTGTGAGGCGTGTGGTCTTTGTCTATTTTGTTGTTTCTTCAGCTTGTAGACAGCCTTGTGAACAGTGGTACCTCTGGTTTCGAACTTAATTCGTTCTGGAGGTCCGTTCTTAACCTGAGGTACCACTTTAGCCATGGGGGAGACTCTTGAGAGTCCCATGGACTGCAAGAAGATCCAACCTCTCCATTCTGAAGGAAATCAGCCCTGAGTGCTCACTGGAAGGACATATCGTGATGCTGAGGCTCCAAGACTTTGGCCACCTCATGAGAAGAGAAGACTCCCTGGAAAAGACCCTGATGTTGGGCAAGATGGAGGGTGCAAGGAGAAGGGGACGACGGAGGACGAGATGGTTGGATAGTGTTCTCGAAGCTACCAGCATGAGTTTGACCAAACTGCGGGAGGCAGTGGAAGACAGGAGGGCCTGGCGTGCTCTGGTACAGGGGGTCACAAAGAGTCGGACACGACTAAACAAGTCAACAACAACAAATTGCATGGAGAAAGCAGACAGAGAAAACTTTTCCTCCCTCTCTGATAACACTAGAAGTGGCGGACGTCCAATGAAGCTGAATGCTGGAAGATTCGGGACAGAGAAAATAAAGTTATTCTTTGTGCAATTCATAATTAAACTATGGAAGCCCCTCTCCCAGCATCCAGTGATGTCCACCAAGGATAACTTTAAAAGAGGATAAGTCCCTGGTAGAGGACAAGGATCCTGCGATCACGTTAAGGGTAGCCTAATTTTGTGCGATTGCCATAAAACTTAGGGAATAAGCCGTGCTATCATAATGATTAAGGTTTTAAATGATAATTTTAGGTTATATGTTAGTGACTAAGTTTTAATTTAGATATTTTTAAACTGTTGTTATATCTGTATTGTCCCTGTTATACCTAATTGCAAATTCAAATGTATCCCTATTGTGTAAAAAGCAGAGACATCACCTTGCCAACAAAGATCCGTATAGTTAAAGCCATGGTTTTCCCAGTAGTGATGTATGGAAGTGAGAGCTGGACCATAAAGAAGGCTGATCACCAAAGAATGGATGCTTTTGAATTCTGGTGCTGGAGGAGACTCTTGAGAGTCCCATGGACTGCAAGAAGGTCCAACCTCTCCATTCTGAAGGAAATCAGCCCTGAGTGCTCACTGGAAGGACAGATCCTGAAGCTGAGGCTCCAAGACTTTGGCCACCTCATGAGAAGAGAAGACTCCCTGGAAAAGACCCTGATGTTGGGAAAGATGGAGGGCACAAGGAGAAGGGGGCGACAGAGGACGAGATGGTGGGACAGTGTCTCGAAGCTACCAGCATGAGGGAGGCAGTGGAAGACAGGAGGGCCTGGCGTGCTCTGATCCAGGGGGTCACGAAGAGGCGGACACAACTAAACGACTAAACAACAAATATCTGTATTGTCCCTGTTATACCTAATTGCAAATTCAAATGTATCCCTATGGTGTTTTATGACTTCCTTGATATTGTATGTGGGCTGGAACTGGTCTGTGACCAAAATAATAAAATTCATTCATTTAAAAGAGGATTGGACAAATTTGTGGAGGAGGAGACATCTATCAAAGGCTCTTAGCTGCAGTCAGAGGCAGCCATGCTCCTGAACGCCATTTGCTGGAAAACACAGGAGGCAAGAGTTGCTCTTGTGTTCGGATCCTGCCCACGGGTTTCCCGCAGGCGCTGAGAGAACAGGTGGCTGGGCTAGATGGGTCCCCTTTGGCCTGATCCGGCAGGCTCTTAGGTCCTGTTGTTCATACTGAATAAGTCGATGTTTCCCTTGAAATAGGCAAGGCCTTCTTAAACTGGACACTAAGAAAAACGCCCCGGATGTCTCCCCATCCATCCTCTGGTGACAGCCAGTCTGGCTGCAAGCCACAGGTAGACAATGCGGACTAATTCTGCGCTGGCCTCTTCTGTGGTCCTTCAAGAGAGCAGGATGCCGCGCCTTGGAGGCCCTCAGTGGACGGGAGACGAGCAGCACACGGAGCCCGCCAGGCCTGGGAATCCAGGGCGCCATAAATCAAAGGTCTAAACGCAGGGAGCTGACTGCGTCTGGGCCCTCGCCTGTTCCTCTTTGCACCCAGCCGCCGCGTTGATTGACGCCTGGCGCTGGGCTGGACAGGAAGAGTGACGCTTTGGTGCTGTGACGCATGGCCAGCAGGGGCGGGCCGTAGTTCCATGGTGCAGCACCTGCCTCACAAGCAGAAAAACTTAGGTTCAACCCCACTGGCAGCATCCGCAGGTAGGGGGCAGAGGAGCCCCTCCTGAAAGCTAGGTGGTGGAGTCCCTAGAAGTCAGGGGTGGCCAGCGTGGTGACTCCAGCCCCAGCCCACATGGCCAGGGGGTCAGGGATGGGGATGGGAGCTGGAGTCGAGCAACATCTGGGAGGCCACAGGTTAGTTGCCTCCTAAGCCTCACCCAACGCTTTTCTTGCAAGATCAGGGACCTTGTTGGACAGCCAACTCCTGATACTGTCCTCCCCCTCCCTGGGGCGACGGCCCCGTTGACTCGTGGGGGTGTTGGAGTCCAGCCCCTTCAGGAGGGCACCCCACTCAGCCCCATGTGGGTCTGACCCGTGAAGGGGGCCTCCTCTGCCCTTGTCCTGTCCTGAGTGATACATGTGTGATACCCGGCAAAGTTCAAGGGGTTACTAATAGGATGCAAAGCCCTTAACAATTTGGGACCAATTTGCAATATTGCTTTACCTCATATGTGCTCATGCAACTGCTTTGAACTGCACTACTAGCACCATTTCTGCATTTGTAAGAAATCACTCTTTTAGTGGCAGCACCCTGACTTTGGAACTCCCTGCCTCTTGACATCATCCCTGCACCTTCACTGTACTGCTTCTGCTAAAAACATTCTTGTTTAGGCAAGCCTGCCTAGATATGTAGGGGTGCTGACATGTGCTTTAACCAGGTTTTTTAGCTTATTGTTGCATTTTTTTTTTTTTTGCATGTTTTAAATAGTTGTTGTCCTCCCAATATGTGTGATGCATGTGCCCTACCAGGCCAAGTTCAAGGTGTTCATACATCAAACCCTTTTCTTGCAAGATCGGGCAGCTTGCTCGACAGGCAACTCGCATTACCCAGCGCTGCCACCCAAGTTCAAGGTGTTTTCTACAAACCCCTCACCTGCTTGGGACTGGTCCACCCGCAAGATTGCCTTGCCACCTGCAACCTGCAGTCCTGGTCTCACAATCCTTGTTTCACACTTCTTTGAAACTGATCTTTTTGCATGGCCCTCTGGAACTCCCTGCCTGTGGACACCAGGCAGACATCTTCTTTGCTGTACTCTTTTCGGTGCATGGCGAAAACATTTTTGTTTAGGCAAAGCCTATATCCAGTCATGTGTTTCAACACATAAATTTATTTTTTATGTTTTTAAATTACTTTCTTTTAGCTGTTTTTCAAATTGGCAATTTCACTGTTTTTTGTGTGAATTGCTTTGAGGGTTGTTTTTTTAAAAAATGAAGAGGTTTATAACTATTATGAAACCAATCAATCAATAAATTCCTGAGACAGGAAACTGGGGTGGGGGGCTTTGGGGAGGCAGTGTCTCTGAAAGTAAAGAATACCCTCCCTCCCTGAAATGTCCAGCACCCACCCGGCAGGCTCCAGGCCCTCCCATCCAACCCCCTCCCCAAATTTGTCACCCCCTCTGCCCCCCCTCCACACCTTGCAGAGCCAAGGCTGGTTTCAAATGACCTGCAGGAGCCTGAGCATCCTTATTTTTAACCCCAGGTGGATATTTAAGCCCCTCCAGCAAACGAAACCTGAGCAAGGCCCCCTCCTGCCCGGCTCTCTCCCTCTATCTTCGCTCTGCCTCGCAGGCCCACCCCCCACCCTCTCTATTTTGGGCTCACCATCACCCCAGTCAGCACCTCCAGGGCTCCTGGAAGACGCCCCCCCCGCCCCTCCCTGCCTGCAGAGCACATCTTGTACCCAAAGCGGATTTGTTTTTTGGGGTGGGGACTGGAGAGTCGGTGGGCCTGGGGTGTGTGGCTTTTCCACACAGTGTCCCAGGTGCAGAGCCGCTGCTGCCAACCAGTGTAGGCAGGCAGGGCTGAGATAGATGCACCAAACTCTGGGAAAAGGCAGCTTCTGAAGTGCCTGTTTAAACCAGCCCTTAATTCAGAACCATGAGGACCAGAATCTTACTTTGTGCTTAGGGTAAAGGCTACATCTCAGTAGGAGAGCTTGGCACGCCGAAGGCTACAGGTTAATCACCTACGGACATTCCCAGCCCTTTTGTCTAGGCAACCAAGACTAGGACAACCAAAAATGTTCTGTGCCCTGGGGCAAAATGGGGGGGTCTTTCTCCTCCCCTGCCCCCACCTTCCACCCACCTACCTGCTGAGTAGGAGAATGATAGTCAGTGTTGTGTGAGAGAGAGTTGCTCAGAAAGCAGGCTGGAAGTGGGAGACCCAGAGACCTGTTTGGCCCAAAGCAGAGACTAATGGAGAAGTGAGATCTTTTTGGGTGTTGATGCCGTGAGCCTCTCCACCCTGTGCTCAGGTTGTATATATGTGCAAATCAAACCGTATATCCTAAAGACACCACACACTGTCCCTCACTGCAAAGAAACCGAACCCGGTAAGCAACTGAAACCCCTGAACTTTCTCGCTGCTCAGAGACTGGGCCGGTGCGCAACACTGGTGTCAGAAGTGGGGTTGTGTTTCCTGGAGGAGAAAGCCTCTCCATCTTACACTTGTATATATATATATGTAAAGAAAACCAGATATTCTAAAGACACCACAGTCTCTGCTGAACCTCATTCCAAGGAAACTGAGCCTGAGTAAGCGCTGGGACCCCTGGAATCTCTCACCACTCAGAGATTGGGGTGTACAAATATTTATGCTGATGTTTGCCTGCAAGGTTTGGTCACAGTTTGTTCCTGACCACATGCTGACTGCTGATTCTGGCCACGCCTGCCTGTCTTAGCCTGCCACATTCCCTTCTTCTCCTGGCTAGTCTTGTTATTAGCCTGGGGAACGAACTCTTCCCTGCAGTGGTGTTTGCCAATATCCACCTGCCATTCCTGATTAATAGCCCCCTTTGCGAGGGGCTCTTTGGGTGTGTGGAATAAGCGGTGTTTTGCATTTCAGCCTCCTCCTCTCTCGCTGGAGGCCCCTGGCTGCTCCTGCAATTCCTTCTCCTGCTGTTTTGAAGACAGCAGACGTATTTGAGTCTTAGCAGACAAAGGCCTGAGTTCGAGAGCTGCTAAACTGTGACTCCTGCATTCCAGGGCTAGATTCGAATCACTCGGGTGGTAGATGCTTTGCACAGTGCAAAGACCCTGGCCACAGCAACACCTTCTGTAGACTCCACCGGGTTTACTGCTTTTCTTAAAAACCTGTCACGCATGTTGCTAGGCCTCATTGTTGTCGATTGTATCTGGGGCCATTTGTCAGTTTCCAGCAGCTGTGCTGAAACACCTTGGTTGGACTCCTGATCATTGCCACCTTTTGCAGGCAGGTCCCGGGCCTTACTTAGTTCTCCAAACAGGCCCAGAGGGTTTGCAGGATGAAGTCGGGCCTTTTCAATGGTGGCTCCCTGATTGCGGAATGCTTTCCACAGATAGGCAAGAAAGTAATAAATAACAATTCCATTTGCAGCTCTGCAAATGACGCAAGCCCCCTCTGTACCTCATTATCAGGATTTTAATTGTTTCTGCACAGGGTGGAGGCGCACGTACCTTGGAACAGAAGGCGACAAACACACACACATGTCAACAGAGGACCTTTGTGTTTGTGGGTGTCACAGCCACACACACCCTGTTGCCGCAACAAAAGGGTTTTAGGGAGTGTAGGAAGCGGCCTTACCAAGTCCACCTAGCTACATGTTGTCTGCACTGACTGGCAGGTGGCTCTCGAGGGTTTCAGAAACAGCACCTGCTCTGCCACGGAGCAAGGAGAGGTTTTCCTCTTCCTTGGAATCACACAAGGTGGTGGCGTGTGAAGAGCCCCCAAAGCTCATCCAGTCCATCCCCGCACAATGTCTTAAGGGAACCAGGCGGAGTGCAGCCCAAGACCCCTGGACCTGACCAGGGCCACTGCTGCTGCTGCTGCTGCTGCCGCCCCCTCCTCCTTTCCATCCTGCAGTGGCCCTTAAGGCCAGTGACGCCTCGGCTGGGGCTATTTTTAACCCTCGCTGCAGCACTTGGCCAGGGACAGCTGCTGTTATTTTAATCAGCCACAAATGCCGCCCCGGGGCCCTGCAGCTTAAGTGAGCTCTGACACTATCTCGGCCCTTTCTGCTGATCCAGAGTCTTATTTTTATACCGGCTGCCCAGATCCCCTTTCTGTGCCATTAGCACCTGGGGCAGTTAGGAACGGGTCTGGGGCCAACGGCAGCTGGCAGGCGGGGCGGGGTGGGGGGTGGGGCGAAGGCGCACGCTGCTCTGCATTCACCTGGGATACAGCTAGCCTGCCCAGGGAACGGAACCAGGAGCTGTGATTGCTGCGTTGCATGGGGTTGGGATAGATGACCTTTGGGGGTCCCTTGGGTTTCAACAGGCCAGTTGCTGTGGCCCCAAACACAACACCCGCCAGATTATTTTGATTTGCCCCCACTTCCAACCATGCAAGAGGTGTGAGACTCCCCGCTTTTCCTGGCACCACGAGGGTCTCCTCCTCCGAAGGGACAGCAAGGGGCCAGGCCTGGAGAACAGGTTAAATTAACTTTTATTGCCTCTTTCTGACTACATCGTCTGGCTTTCGACTACAGCTTGTAAGGAGGGGGTGGCGTTCTGCCTTTAGTAGTAGGTCTCCTTTTCCACCCAGCCTGGGAACGGAAGAGGGAGGAGAGAGAGAGAGAGAGAGAGAGAGAGAGAGAGAGAGAGAGAGAAGAGTTAGTGTGTGTGGAATAATAATAATAATAACAATAATAATAATAATAATAATAATAATAATAATAATAATAATAATAATAATTTATTTATACCCTGCCCATCTGGCCGGGTTTCTCCAGCCACTCTGGGCAGCTTCCAATGGAATATTAAAATACAATAACCTATTAAACATGAAACCGTCTGGAACAGACGGTTGAGTTGGGAAAAGATACACTTGCATGAGAACATGAGGAGGGTGTTGCAGCGGCTGGATCAGGCCAAAAAGCCCCCGAGAACCCAGGAATCGAGATAGACTGCCTCTGGAGCTGGAGGCTCCATAGGAACATCCAAAGAGCTGCTGGATCAGGCCCAAGGGAGACTCCTGCTCCCACAGAGGCCAACCAGCGGGAAACCCACTGGCAGGATCTGAGGGCAACAACCCCTCTCCATTTGTGTCCCCCCATTATCTTGATTTTCAGGGCAGACTGCCACTGGGCCTGGAGGTTCTGCTGCCACAGGAGCCCCCCATAGGGAGTGCCTGGCTGCTGGATCAAGCCAACTTGAGGTGTGATGGCCTGGGATTCGGACTCGGATGCTGAACCTGAGGGATCCCAGCCTGCACAGAATTCCCTGCCTCCAGAACCAGCTGAGCCGGGGCTGGGGCCTGAGCCTGAAGGGTCCTCACCTGTGCTGGATCCTCAGGTGCCGGCACCAGCTGAGCCTGCTCTGGCTCCTGAGGTGATGGAGGACCCATTGCCTGCAGGTGCTCCACTCTCAGCCCCATCAGGGGAAGGTGAGGTTGCCTCTGGGTCCGGTAACCCTCCAGCCTCTCCTGAGCTGCAGAGGCTCAGGGCAGAGAGGCGGCGGGAACTAAGTTTCCGCAGGAGGAGGGCTCGCCTCCAGGCCAGGAGAGGTGAGTCACCAGAGGATCGGGGCCGCCCTGTGCCTCGGGTCAGATAAAAGCCAGCCAGCCCCAGTCCAGGTTGCGGGAGCAACTTTGTAGGTTGCCAGTTCCTGCCTGAACCCTGTCCTGCATTCCTGCCTGAGCTCCTGACCCGCCCTGGCTCCCTGCTTGTGTGATAGGAATTTTATGGTCTTAGATATATGGTAATGTTCATAAGTGTACCGACCAAGCACATACATAGATCAGCACAGGAAGGCCAACCGGGAACCATTTTGATTCCTAAACTGACCAAATCTTTTCTCTGCAAGGTCAAAATGGAGGAGCCTCCCCATTGTCTTTTCCTTCACAAATCCTGTCTTAAGGGTATGTCTGTGTTTGACCTGTCTCAGGAACTAAGTATTTATCATTCCAAAAGACTGGCCAGGCTCCCCAGGGTTTCCAATCAAGGAACCTGCCAGACAGGAGATAAACAACATTCTAATTTCTGTTTTAAGACCGCCTTTTCTGTGATGTAGGTGTGATGTATCTGAGGGGTGGTCTTGATCTACAGGGTGGCAATTTCAAAAGTTTTTATAAGGCCTTGCGCACCATTTTTCTGGGTCTCTCCTCTCTCCTGCGGGTGAGGGGAGCACCCGGTTGCAATGGATCAATAAAGATCAAGCTTCCTAGCTGCTTTGCTTCTCAATATTCTCTGCTTGGCCTCTGTTATTCTCTCCTACCAATAGGGAACCTATGTAAGGACTCTATATGGGCTCTTGGATACCCCATAAGGGAATAAGGGCAATTTTTGGTTACAACACTTGCATGCCTGTTCCTGACTTCACCCGACTCCCTGCCTTGCACCCAGCTTCAGCTACTACAGACTGCCTCCACGTTGCACCTTTGACCACGGACCGGACTTGGACCTCGCCTCTCAGGTAACCCATGGGACCAGCACATGAGCGTTCCCTGGCATTCAGAGGCGCCCTGCCTCCGGCAGAGGACGGAGGATGTAGCCATTGTGGCTAGAAGCCACCAGTCGATTCATCCTCCGGTCATTTGCCCATCGGAGCCTAAGACGGGGGTCCATCCAGTCCGGCCTCCCATTCTCACGGCGGCCAACCAGGGGGCCCCGAGGGAAGCCCTGCACATCCTTTTTGGGTGGGGGGTCCAGAACGACACTCACCACCAGGGTAGCGGCGTATGAGGAGCTTCCTGACTTCGTCGTAGATGAAAATGAGGAGGCTGTACGGGAAAGCGCAGAACCACCAGGTCACCCTGGAGAGGAGAGAGGGAGGGAGAGAAGCGCTTTGGTTTTTTCCCCCAAATGCTTTTTATTGAGTTTTCTTTAACATACACAAACAAAATAAATACTCTAAAATTCAACAATCATATGTCTACTTATTTTCAAAACGCTCTATCGCGCACAGACTTCCCTCCCTCCCAACAGGCTTTCATACTGAATTTTCTCTTTCTTCGCAGGTTCTTAATAGCATCCTGTAGACATCGCAAAAATTATTTTAATCCTACTACAGTCTTTAAACTTCTGCAGTTATTACCTATATACTAAACAAATTTACTCCATTCATTTTTGAACTTTGCTTCCTCTTGGTTACGGATCTGGTGGATCAGTTTTGCTAATTCTACATATTCAACCATTTTTGTCTGCCCCTCCATTAGTGTTGGTATTTCCTGAGTTTTCCATTTTTGGGCTACTAAGATTCTGGCAGCAGTCATAGCATACATAAATAGTCTCTGATCTGCTTTTCTTATTTCATCTCCTATCAACCCCAGAAAAAAGGCTTCCGGTTTTTTTGGGGAAGGTATACATAAACCATGGGGTCACGAAGAGTCGGACACGACTAAACGACTAAACATACATAAACAGTTTTTTCAATTCATTATAAATCGTATCCCAATTTTTTTTTCATTTTTTGAATTTTTTTTGAAGCAGCTCAGGCAGCCTTCCCCCCCCCACCTCACCCAGCCCCTAATCCTCTTTCGGTGCCATCACTATGGTATTAATAATAATAATAATAATAATAATAATAATAATAATAATAATCTCCTGTGAGAGGGAGTTCCACAGTTCCACCGCACACAGGATGGAGAAGGACTTTCTTTTCTCTGCCCTGAGACTTCCATCCTTCAGCTTCCATGGGCGCCCGTGAGTTCCAGTGTTATCACGAGCGACGGAGAGGAGCTTTTCTCTCTGCTTTCTCCTGATCAACCGCTGCCAAGCTGCCCCCTCCTGGCGCTGAGGCCTTGCCAGATCCTGGCAGATGGGGCTGCCTCAAGAACTTGGCTCTTAAAGGGATTAGTGGGCAGAAGTGGGCCCAGCCGAGGATTTAGCTCCTCAGTGCAGTGCAGGACAGGAGACGGGCAAATCTGCCAGTTTCCAAAGCCTCTCACTTTCTCCTCCGGCCAATCTTAAAATTCAGCTCCCTCCACATCAGTTTGTGAATTTTCCACGGGAATTCGTTACCACTTCTGCACAAATTTCTCAGAAACTTTTTTTGTGGTGAGGCTCATTTGGCGACGAGGGGGAACAGGCC
This sequence comes from Podarcis gaigeae, assembly GCF_964106915.1. Classification (NCBI taxonomy): domain Eukaryota; kingdom Metazoa; phylum Chordata; class Lepidosauria; order Squamata; family Lacertidae; genus Podarcis; species Podarcis gaigeae. Next base: position 618,428 of record NC_139693.1, on the reverse strand, counting down.
TTTTAGTGCCGTCATCAGCCTGGCCCTGTGGAACTCCCTGCCACTAGAGATTAAGTCTTTAACATCTTAAATGCCGGCTGAAAACATTTTCTATTCTGCAGCTGCTTAAGAAGACATCTTCCCACGATTGTTCATTGATGTCTGATTCATTTTTTAAAAATGGATTTTATTGTGTGGTATTGCATTTTAAACCACTTGGAGGCATTTTTTGACGACGCAGCAGTATACAAATATTTGTATGAATGAATGAATGAATGAATGAATGAATGAATGAATGAAGATAGAGATAGATAGACAGATGTGCAAATGAATGAATAGGCTCTAGTAAACCCCACAAGCCAGAGCTCTGCTCTAGAGAGGGCTAAGGGGCAGAGACAACGCCCCCCCCCCGATCCAACCCCCCCAGGTCTGGACAGGGAGCTTACTTGAGGGGGTACATGCGCAGAGCCACCCCCATCCCAGGGCAGTAGGAGAGGAAAGCGGCCAAGGCTGTCTCTTCCAGGAGGCCGAAGATCAGGATCTTGTTCCTGGAGGGAAAAAGAGAGAAGAGGGTGGGGGTCACAAGGAAGGAGCTCAGGAGGACTGAGGACCACTAGGGGCCCGCTCCGCCCTCCAGCTTGCTCCTGCCCACATCGTGTAGGGACAACGCAGGAAGCTGCCTGAAGCCCCAAAGACCTTTTTATGCTGCTGCCAGCTGAGCTCGATGCATAGCAAGGGTGTGACTCAGGAGAACGCAGTTACCTATATTCCGATGGATGATCACCTGCTAGGAGTGCTTTAGCTGCAAGTCCTGCATTGCAGGGGGTGGACTGGATAACATTGGGGTCCCTTACAACTTCACAGTTCTAGGTTTCTATGATCAGGGATTAGTTGGCTATGGACCGTCTTGAGGGGCTGGGAGCTGGGGGCACTGTCCTACAGTGGTTCCGCTCCTTCCTCCTGGGCCGTGTTCAGAAAGTGGTGGTGGGGCATGAGTGTTCAGACCCCTGGGCTCTCACTTGTGGGGTGCCTCAGGGTTCCATCCTGTCCCCCATGCTTTTCAACATTTACATGCAGCCGCTGGGAGAGATCATCAGGGGGTTTGGGCTGGGTGTCTATCAATATGCAGATGATACCCAGCTCTACCTCTCTTTCAAATCAGAACCAGTGAGGGCAGTGAAGGTCCTGTGTGAGTGTCTGGAGGTGGTTGGAGGATGGATGGCGGCTAACAAATTGAGGTTGAATCCTGACAAGACAGAAGTACTGTTTCTGGGGGACAGGAGGCGGGCAGGTGTGGAGGATTCCCTGGTCCTGAATGGGGTAACTGTGCCCCTGAAGGACCAGGTGCGCAGCCTGGGAGTCATTTTGGACTCACAGCTGTCCATGGAGGCACAGGTCAAATCTGTGTCCAGGGCAGCTGTTTACCAGCTCCATCTGGTACGTAGGCTGAGACACTATCTGCCTGCGGACTGTCTCACCAGAGTGGTGCATGCTCTGGTTATCTCCCGCTTGGACTACTGCAATGCGCTCTACGTGGGGCTACCTTTGAAGGTGACTCGGAAAGTACAACTAATCCAGAATGCGGCAGCTAGACTGGTGACTGGGAGCGGCCGCCGGGACCATATAACACCGGTACTGAAAGACCTACATTGGCTCCCAGCACAATTCAAAGGGTTGGTGCTGACCTTGAAAGCCCTAAACGGTCCAATAGACCTGAAGGAGCGTCTCCACCTCCATCTTCCAGCCTGGACACTGAGGTCCAGCTCTGAGGGCCTTCTGGCGGTTCCCTCATTGCGAGAAGCAAAGCTACAGGGAACCAGGCAGAGGGCCTTCTCAGTGGTGGCGCCTGCCCTGTGGAACGCCCTCCCACCAGATGTCAAAGAGATAAACAACTACCTGACATTCAGAAGACATCTTAAGGCAGCCCTGTTCAGGGAAGTTTTTAACGTGTGATATTTTACTGTATTTTTGGTTTTTATGGAAGCCGCCCAGAGTGGCTGGGGAGGCCCAGCCAGATGGGCGGGGTATAAATAATAAATTATTATTATTATTGTTATTGTTATTGTTATTATTATTATTATTATTATTATTATTATTATGAACCAGGGTAAAAAAAGGAAAGGTACGGGACGCGGGTGGCGCTGTGGGTTAAACCACAGAGCCTAGGACTTGCCGATCAGAAGGTCGGCGGTTCGAATCCCCGTGACGGGGTGAGCTCCCGTTGCTCGGTCCCTGCTCCTGCCAACCTAGCAGTTCGAAAGCACGTCAAAGTGCAAGTAGATAAATAGGTACCGCTCCGGCGGGAAGGTAAACAGCATTTCCGTGCGCTGCTCTGGCTTAGTCCTGCTGGCCACATGACCCAGAAGCTGTACGCCGGCTCCCTCAGCCAGTAAAGCAAGATGAGCGGCACAACCCCAAAGTCAGCCACGACTGGACTTAATGGTCAGGGGACTTTACCCTTTACCTAAAGGACCCCTGGATGGTTAAGTCCAGTCGTGGCTGACTTTGGGGTTGTGGCGCTCATCTCGCTTTCATAGAATCCTAGAGTTGGAAGAGACCACAAGGGCCATCGAGTCCAACCCCCTGCCAAGCAGGAAACACCATCAGAGCACTCCTGACATATGGTTGTCAAGCCTCTGCTTAAAGACCTCCAAAGAAGGAGACTCCACCACACTCCTTGGCAGCAAATTCCACTGTCGAGCAGCTCTTACTGTCAGGAAGTTCTTCCTAATGTTTAGGTGGAATCTTCTTTCTTGTAGTTTGGATCCATTGCTCCGTGTCCGCTTCTCTGGAGCAGCAGAAAACAACCTTTCTCCCTCCTCTATGTGACATCCTTTTATGCTTTCAGCGCGCCCGGCAGGCCGAGGGATCCGGTGTTTGTTTGCAGACAGCTTTCCAGGTCATGTGGCCAGCAGGACTAAACCACCTCTGGCACAACAGGACACCATGATGGAAACCAGAGCGCACGGAAACACTGTTTACCTTCCCACCACAGCGGTACCTATTTACCTTATTTTTCGCCCTATGGGACACACTTTTTCCCCCTCCAAAAATGAAGGGGAAATGTGTGTGCATCCTGTGGGGCGAATGCAGGCTTTTGCTGAAGCCTGGAGAGCGAGAGGGGTTGGTGCGCATCAACCCCTCTCGCTCTCCAGGCTTCAGGAAGCTATCCGCAAGCCGTGGGAGAGCTGCGCGAAGCTCTCCCACGGCTTGCGGATAGCAGCCTGTTCTGGGGGCTGGGGTCGGGGGAAGCTTGGGCTCCCCCGGCCCCAGCCCCGCACCTGGGGAAAAAATAATTCCCCCCCCTTTATTTCCCCCCAAAAAAACTAGGTGCATCCTATGGGCCGGTGTGCCCTATGGGGCAAAAAATACGGTATCTACTTGCACTGGTGTGCTTTCGAACTGCTAGGTTGGCAGGAGCATGGTCCGAGCAACGGGAGCTCACCCCATTGTGGGATTCGAACCGCCGACCTTCTGATCGGCAAGCCCAAGAGGCTCAGTGATTTAACCCACAGTGCCACTTGCGTCCCCTTTGAAACATACAACACCCTGAGTTTTTGCTCTCAGGTGTGCTATATTAATTTAGGGTGTTTAAAGATTTGTGGCTGAAATGAATGTGAGGAGCAAAATAGTGCTTGGGTGGGGACGAAGTATGGGGCTGCCTCTGCGCTCTGGCAAACACTTGTATCAGAACAAGTTTTGAGATGATTCTTTACTGTCATTAAAAAGGTTAAGGGACCCCTGAACATTAGGCCCAGTCGTGGCCGACTTGGGTTGCAGCCCTCATCTCGCTTTACTGGCCGAGGGAGCCGGCGTACAGCTTCCGGGTCACGTGTCCAGCAGGACTAAGCCGCTTCTGGTGAACCAGAGCAGCACACGGAAACGCCATTTACCTTCCCACCAGAGCGGTACCTATTTATCTACTTGCACTTTGATGTGCTTTTGAACTGCTAGGTTGGCAGGAGCAGGGACTGAGCAATGGGAGCTCACCTTGTCGCGGGGATTCGAACCACCGACCTTCTGATCGGCAAGTCCTAGGCTCTGTGGTTTAACCCACAGCGCCACCCGCATCCCAGGAGAGGTACATGGAACCTCCAAGTTCAGAGGCGTATCTATTTTTGGGTGGGGCAGCAACTTACTTCATGCCTTGCTGGAAGACCGAGTTCCTCCTGGTCTTGCAGATGATGAGGTCGGCCCACTGCACCACCACGATGCTGGCGAAGAAGGCCGTGTGGCAGGTGAACTCCACCACCTTCCGCTGCTCGTAGGTCTGCAGGGAGAGAAAGAACCACAGAACTGTGGGCTCACCTGGTTCAAACTCCCCCTGCAATGCGGGAAGCACAGCTCAAAACACCCGTTGGGGGGCCACCCCACTCTCTCTCCAAAGAGGATAAAGCAATAAAACCATTACGACAAAAAAAGCCACAACCATGATTTAAAACTTTCAAAAAGTTAGAAATAACAACAGACAAAAAACTGATTAAAACACACCATCGGATTTCTGTACATCTGAACAGGCTTAAACAAAAATATTTCTAGCAGGTGACAAGAAGAGTAGAGGGAAGGCACCTGCCTGGTCATCATCATCATCATCATCATCATCATTTATACCCCGCCCTTCCTGGTTCAGAAAACCGGGCTCAGGGCGGCTAACAACAAATTTAAAACACTTAATTGATGCTACAAAAAACAGCATAAAATACAGTATAAAATGTGAATAACAATAAATTCAGGATTCAAAAAGCAATTTAGGGGGAAATCCATCCAATAAACATTAGATGATCCCCAGGGCTAGCTGGCTGAATTAATCCTATTTGGGCCAGCGAGGAGACCAGGGGAGAATTAGCTGTGGGGTCCCAGAGCGGGGAATCTTCATAAAAAGGGAAGGAAGGGGAATAAAAGATCAGGCTAAGTTCCAATTGAAAGCCAGGTGGAATAGCTCTGTTTTACTTTTTTTTTTTTAAGAATAATTTTTTATTAACCGACCAATCACATCAAATCAAACCAAATTACATAAATTCCAAATTACACAGCCGAATTTTAAATTTTTGTTGGGGTTACCCATATTTCAAGTTCCGAAGGGGATCCAATCAACTTCTTGCTTCTTACTGCTGTTTTAATGTCCACAGATCTAACCTTATGATGTTCACAGTACTATCCAGTCCTTTCTTATTGTTTTTCCACATCTCTTGTTGTTATTTTCATTTTTCCCCCCTTTCTCTTTGTGACCTCTGATAGTCTCCGCAAGCTGGTTAGAACAGTTTGTAATCCTGCGTGGATATATATTTTTTTATCCAGTAGCCATATCCAGACGTTTTCCATATAACATCACTTCCATACATCAAAACAGTCTTAGCGTCATTAATCTTCACCAATCTGCCTCCTTTCTCAAAACCTCTGAGGAGATTCACTAGGAATGCAGTCTGAAAACAAGTCTGTTCTTCCTCCCGGCTATAAATCCTTTGGCAAGATGGCGACTCCAAATTAATTGCTGCGCCATTCTCAAAAGCTCTTATTGCTTCTCGGTCTCCATAAAGCATACTTTTGGTTAAAGTTTATCTCCACACAGACCTTAATCATCCTGCTTGGGTCAGTTCAACTGATGATTCTAATGAGGAGGGGTTCTTGTAAATCACATAGAAGGAAAGTAAAAAAGGTCCCCCCCCCCATTCAGTCCCATTGTCAACATACCCAGCCTTTGGTGTATCTTCATCGTAAAATATTCCTGTTACTCCAGCCCGTCGTCTTCTTTCACAGAGGTCACTTAAATTAGCAGACTTCACTCCCCTTCTTCACTTGAAATATGTGCATTTGCTTCTTTTGTAATTAATTATTCCAAATTGCTGCAACTAGTGCGCGATCAGAGACAGCGTCCAGGAGAGCCGAGGTCCACACGGGGGCATTCTGCCTAGGGCCCTCACCCCCTTCTTTCAAATTAGGGGGTGATTTATGGGCACAGCCGGCAAGGGCTGTGTTCCCCATTTCCTTGGGGCAACAAGGGAGGCTGCCTACTCCCATAACAGCCTCTTAATTACCCCGTGTGGGTCGGAGAGATGGTATTGTCGGCCATCTTCCAATGCGCCCCCTAGTGGCCCCCCATAGCTCTGTTTTACAGGCCCTGCAGAAAGAGGTTAAATCCTGCAGGGCCCTGGTCTCCTGGGACAGAGCATTCCACCAGGTTGGAGCCATCACTGAGAAGGCTCTGTCCCTGTTGGAGGATAGCCTGACTTCCTTAGGGCCCGGGACCTCTAAACTATGATGTCAATGCTGCTTTATTAAAAGAAAAAATCTTAAAAATGAGGAAGAGGGATGATGTTGCATCTCCATGCAGAGTCCCCCTCAACAAGGGCCCCCCACTCACCCACTCCTGCCCATAGCTGTCTTCCAGGTCGTTTTTGGAGCGGTCGTCCCAGTCCAAGCGGATGCCGAGCAAGGTGGAGGGGAGGAAGCCATTTTCGGCCAGGATGACAAAATAAGTGAAGAAGCCCCCAAGGGCCTGGATCATACCTGGGGGGAGAGGGGAGAGGGAGGGAGAGAGAGAGTCATTCCTTCTGAGGGGCACCTGAGCAAAGCTCTGCCAGCAGGAAGCGCAAGGAGACCTCAATGGCTGGCCTGCAACTTCTGGGCCAGGGCAGAATGTGCAGGAGGGCAAGACGAAGGCGGCAGGAGAGAGAGAGGCTGTCTGGGTTTGCCATGGGGTGGGCGGTGGGGGGCGGGTTCTTTGCACCTGCCTCCCCATAGCAAGCCCAAGGGACCCAGAGTATTTTTCACAAGAAAAATATACAGTGGTACCTCGGGTTAAGTACTTAATTCATTCTGGAGGTCTGTTCTTAACCTGAAACTGTTCTTAACCTGAAGCACCACTTTAGCTAATGGGGCCTCCTGCTGCCGCCGGAGCACGATTTCTGTTCTCATCCTGAAGCAAAGTTCTTAACCTGAAGCACTATTTCTGGGTTAGTGGAGTCTGTAACCTGAAGCGTATGTAACCTGAAGCGTCTGTAACCCAAGGTACCTCTGTAAAAACAAATCATTAAGCGAATTCAAGTTAATAAGGAACTCGAAAGAGATGGACAAGTTTTTGGCTAGGCATAAAATAGTGTGTGTGTGGGGGGGGGGGGGTGGGTTGTGTGTGTGTGTATGGAAGTTCATAGAATCACAGAACTATAGATTTGGAAGGGACTCCAACAGTCATCTAGTCTAATCCCCTCTGCAATGTAAAGGTAAAGGTAAAGGTAAAGATAAAGGTAAAGGGACCCCTGACCATTCGGTCCAGTCATGGCCGACTCTGGGGTTGCGGTGCTCATCTCGCTTTACTGGCCGAGGGAGCCGGCATGCAGCTTCCAGGTCACATGGCCAGCAGGACTAAGCCACTTCTGGCGAACCAGAGCAGTGCACGGAAATGCCGTTTACCTTCCCGCCAGAGTGGTACCTATCTATCTACTTGCACTTTGACGTGCTTTTCAACTGCTAGGTTGGCAAGAGCAGGGACCAAGCAACGGGAGCTCACCCCGTCGCGGGGATTTGAACCTCCGACCTTCTGATCGGCAAGTCCTAGGCTCTGTGGTTTAACCCACAGCGCCACTCACATCCCTTTCCTCTGCAATGTACGAATCAGCTAAATCACAGCCTGCGAAGGTGGTATTCAGCTTTGGGGCTCCTTTCGGGTGTGAAGTCATCAGACTCTCTTTTTCTTGACCTGCCCTATTTTGCTTAAATGTTGATAGATACCAAATTAACAGCTTGGTCATAGTGTTACATTCTAGTGATATTATGCCTTTTATTACATAACGTTGTTGTATTACTGGCGGCTGTGTCTGTCTCTGTAGCGCCCCATCTGCAATATTGATTTAGGACAGTGGTTCCAAAGTTGTGATCTGCCAACCTCAGCGGGGTGGTCTGTGGCTACCACAGAGATATCAATTCCCCCCCCCAAAAAAAGTATGGCGTGGAGGAAGATTGGAAGAAATTTAAAGTATATCTTAAGAACTGTTGTAAAATAGATGAGTGATAAAATGTCAAGGGGAAGGAAGATGCAGAATTGCAGCTAAAACTGTTTGATGATTTAAGGTGAAACTGAGAATGACAATGAGTTTAAATTTAATTCGTAAAAAGGGTTGTTGAAAAACTGTAAAATAAGGATGCAAAAAGGGTGAGGTATGGGGAAGTCCGAGAAAAGAGGCGTATGAAAATGAGGTTAAGAAATGATATTTTTGTGTTTGTTTGTATTTGTTGATGTTTGTATGTTGTTGTTGTTTTGTGTTAAAAATTGGAAAATTAATAAAAAATTATATATATATATATAAAAAGTATGGCGTCCATGGCTTGGCTTTTAAAAAACCGGGGGTCTGCAACGCTTAGCTAATTGGGAACCACTGATTTATGACATTCATACCTCGCCCTTTCCCCTCCAAGGAGCTCAAGGTGATGTGTGTGGTTCCCCCCCCCTCCTCATTTAGTCCCCACAACAACAACCTGGTGAGGTAGGTTAGGGTAAGAGAGGCAGTGAGTGGCCAAGTTCACACCCAGGAAACTTCAGGGCTGAGTGGGGATTTGAACCCAGGTCTCTCCCTGGTGCTAGTCCTATACTCTAACCACAGTGGCATGGTGGCATCTACAGCGCTTCCCCTGGACCTCCCCTTCTGATTCCCCAATCTGTGGGCTGAAAACTGGGTGCTTTGTGCCAGGCTGCTGGCGGTGGGAGCCCCTCACCGATCTGCCCGTAGGCCATGCTGATGAGACGCTCGTTCACCAGCTTGTCCGTCTTGGGGTTCCTCGGCTGCCTCTTCATGATGTCGCTCTCCGCAGCCTCGTAAGCCAGGGAGATGGCCGGCACCTAAGGGAGAAGGAGCGGCAGGGTGCGGATTTCAGTGGGGCAGCAAGAACTGGAAGCAGAAATAAGGCTGGGGAGGGGGTCCAGCTCCATTTCCCCACCGTTAATATTTTGGGGATGATCCCCATGTTTGTGGGAGAGGTGCTCTTTGCTGAAAACCCACACAGGATTTTTTTCAGGGTTGGCATTTGAGCAGGATCTTGCCCACCGCCCGAACCTCTGAAAGCTCTAGGGTTCAATTTCAGAGTTTTGAGGGTGACTGGAATGAGCTACTATGAAATATATGTGGGAATGTTCAGGGATGCAGGAGAGGATATATTGTTTGATTTCCAACTTGTGTAAACAAGTTTCACAATTTAGCAGAGTAACATTCCCCTTTTTAAACTCGCAGCGGATGAGTTTGCTCAGGCTCACTAAAGCTTCTATAATAACTGTCCTGTATCAGCTTCCGGGTCATGTGGCCAGCATGACTAAGCTGCTTCAGGCGAAACCAGAGCAGCGCACGGAAACACCATTTACCTTCCCGTCGGAGTGGTACCTATTGATCTACTTGCACTTTGACGTGCTTTTGAACTGCTAGGTGGGCAGGAGCAGGGACCAAGCAACGGGAGCTCACCCTGTCGCGGGGATTCGAACTGCCGACCTTCTGATCGGCAAGTCCTAGGCTCTGTGGTTTAGCCCACAGCGCCACCCGCGTCCAATGTAGCATAAGATTTTCTTTAAATGCAACGTTCTTTGTCTCCTGCCCCCCTGCCTGGGCCCTGGTGACGCTCACCATGTCGGTGCCCAGGTCGATGCAGAGGATGGTGACGGTGCCCAGGGGAAGAGGGATGTTGGCGATGATGAAGAGCAGGAAAGGGGTGATCTCTGGAATGTTGCTGGTCAGGGTGTAGGCAATGGACTTCTTCAGGTTGTCAAAGATCAGGCGACCTGCCGGGCAGAGGATGGAGGCGCCGGTCGTTTGTTTGTTTCATAAAATTTATACACCTCTTAATTGTAAAAACAAACAAACCACCATCAAAGTGGTTTACGGTGATAACGAAATAATAAAATCACCAGTAAAAGCAGCTCTTTAAAACATTCAAAAGACAAAATCAGCGACAAACTAAAAATGAATGAAAACATACCCCAGCAATTCTACATGCCTGGGCAGGCTTGCCTAAACTAAACTGATAAATCAGTTGGGTGGGCACATATGGGGTGAGGGGGTTAGAGGGATGGGCGAAGGAGGGGCGGCAGGGCCTCCTGGCTTGACTCGGCGCCCCTTCCACCCACCTTCCTCCACCCCTGTAACGATGGAGGCGAAGTTGTCGTCCAGGAGGATCATGTCCGCAGCCTGCTTGGAGACGTCGGAGCCAGCGATTCCCATGGCGATGCCAATGTCGGCCTTCTTCAAGGCGGGCGAGTCGTTCACCCCGTCCCCGGTCACGGCCACGATGGCCCCCTGAAGAACGGGAGGGGGGAATGGGGGTCAGCGCCAGACGCTGGGAGAAGGTGCAGAATGATAGGATCTACAGTGTCTGGTGTATGTGGTAGACGTGTGGGAAAGTGGCTCAGGAAGCACTGACCCAAATATTATTGTTATTATTCTTGTTGCTATTATTATTATTACAGTGGACGCTTGGGCTGCGAACGTGATCTGTGCGGGATGCACACTTGCAACCCGCTACATTCACAACCTGCATCTGCGCACAGACGGGTTGCAATTCGGTGCTTCTGTGCATGCGCAAAGCACATTTTAGCACTTTTGCACATGTGCGACCCCCGAAACCCGGAAGTAACCCATTCTGGTACTTCTGTGTTTCAGCGGGTCCGTAACCCGAAAAAACACAACCTGAAGCATCTGTAACCTGAGGTATGACTGTATTATTACTATTACTACTACTATTATTATTATTATTAAAATTTGTATGCACCCTTCAACTGAAGATCACAGGGCAGTTCACAAAATGAAAATACAAAATGAGACCACAAAATACCTAATCAAACAGAAACAAATCAATAACCCTCTTTTCACAAATGCATCTAAAAGGCCAGTGATTGTTTAATCAGCCAACGGCCAGGTGACGGAGACATGTTTCCGCCTGGCACCTAAAGACATGTGGTGAAGGCGCCAAGGAAGTTTCACTGAGAGAGCATTCCACAAACGGGGGGCCACCACAGTAAAGGCCCGTTCTCATGTTGCCACTCTCCTGACCTCTTGTAGAGGAGGCACATGAAGAAAGGCCTCCAATGATCATTGCAGGGTCACATAAAGCAACCCCTAGGGGAAATGTTTCTAAATGTCCGGCTTTCCTCAATCTTTTCACAGGAGAGAATATTCACTTGAAGCTGAAACCTGTCGTGAGTTCTCTTCTACTAGTACCCAGGCACCCAGGCTCGTAACAGCAAGGTCCTGGAAGGACTCAGAGTGGGTTCCCTTTGCAAATTGGCAAATAGCATTGGTAAACAATAAAATAAAATTATTGCGTACCTGGCAAAAGACGAAAACAAGAGCATCTGCCTCACCTGCCTCTGGCAACCTTCCACGATGATGAGCTTCTGCTGCGGGGAGGTGCGGGCAAAGACAATCTCCGTGTGGTTCTTGAGGATCTCGTCCAGCTGCTCAGAGGTCATGTCTTTGAGGTCCGATCCATGGACCACACAAGCCTTGGCTTCCCTGCGAGGAGAGGGGCCAGGGAGGAGGAGGAGGAGGAGGAGGAGGAGGAGGAAGAAGAAGAAGAAGAGGAAGAAGAAGAAGAAGAAGAAGAAGAAGAAGAAGAAGAAGAAGAAGAAGAAGAAGAAGAAAAGGAGTTTGGATTTGATATCCCGCTTTATCACTCCCCTTAAGGGGTCTCAAAGCGGCTTACAATCTCCTTTCCCTTCCTCCCCCACAAGAAACACTCTGTGAGGTGAGTGGGGCTGAGAGACTTCAGGGAACTGTGACTGGCCCAAGGTCACCCAGCAGCTGCAGGTGGAAGAGCGGGGAAGCGAACCCAGTTCACCAGATTACGAGTCTACCACTCTTAACCACTACACCACACTGGCTCTCCACATTGGCAAAGGAAGCCCACGAGATACCTGGCTGGAGGAGGCCAGGAGGGGAAGCGGGGGCTGCCCAGGGATGGAAGCGCTGGCCTACCTGGGGTTGACCTGGTTGACGGGGATGTTGAGGCGGTCAGCGATGTCCTCCACCGTCTCGTTCCCCTCAGAGATGATGCCCACGCCCTTGGCTATGGCCTTGGCGGTGATGGGGTGGTCGCCGGTCACCATAATCACCTGGGGGAACAGGGGCAGAGACAGCAATCAGGACAAAACCCTCATCCAGTGGAGCCAAAGGTTGCAAGATTCAGGAGAGATAAAGTGCATGGTTACCAGATTGTCTTCAATGAATCCGGGGACACTTTCCCCCCCCCTGGAAGCTGAGTAGCAACAGGGAGTCAGTAGTGGGGATGGTGAGGCAAAAGACCCTGGGCCCAAGCACACAGGCATACTGTATAAAAACACACACATGCGCAATGGCCGGCCGGCCGCGACTCCCGAGTCTCCCCCTATCAGTGAAAACAAAGGGGGAAGGGGGCAGGAGATCAGGGGAGGCTTGGATTTCACAGGCAGTTGGCGCGCCATTGCCCAGGTTTTTTTAAAAAAATAAATTTTATTAGTATTTTCCACACAACAACAAAACAAAAAATATCAAAAAATAGCAATACACAACACACAAAAACCAACATTCGAAAACTAAAGAAAGGAACAACAACTAAAACTACAACAAAAAACAACAACAACAAATCCATATCTTACAAGTTAATACTATAAACACTAAAACAACAACAAGACATTGATTTCCACCAATCCCACAGAACCTCCTTTATCTCTCATTGTGTCTTCCTGTTTTCCTTATCATCTCTGTCCTAGCATCCAAATATAAATCCCTGTGAAATTAATGTCTCACAGGGTGCGAAAGAAGGGCGTTTCACCTTGCCCGGCAGAGAAACCGCATGCCTTGTGCCCCTCCTGGGCAATGGCGCGCTGCCCGCCCGTGACTCCCAAGCCTTCCCCAATTTCCCCCCTTCCCCCTTTCTATTGACAGATCAGGGGAGATTCAGGAGTTGCGGCCATTTGGCCGTTGGTAGTGCAGTTGGCTCTGGCTGGCTTCAGGAGCTGCTCGTGGCCGTGGTTCCCGCCATTTTTCCTCTCCAGAAGTCCCCATATGATGTGTTGCGCACAAGACACATCATAAGGGGCCTTCCGGAGAGGAAACATGGCAGGCGCCACGCCAGTGAGCAGCTCCTGAAGCCAGCCAGAGCCAACTGTGCTACCAGGCTGGCTCCAGGCTGCTGAGACTTCCACTGCCACGTTTCCCGGGGACAGATTTGCAAATCTAGGGACATTCCGGGGACGGAATTTGTCCGGGGACAGATCTGCAAATCCGTCTGGTAACCCTAAAGTCAAGTCCTCCTTCTATCACAAGAGGCAGTGGTGGCCAACAGCCAAGTGGGGGATTCACCCCCTCGTCTACCAGGTCTTAGTCCGGTTCTCTGGGGCGTATGGGGTGGGGAGCGGGAGGGCAGAAGACGGAGCCCGTCTCCCCAGCATGGCTGACCTTAATCCCGGCGCTCCGGCACTTCCCCACGGCATCCGGCACGGCGGCCCGAGGCGGGTCAATCATGGACATGAGCCCCACAAAGCAGAGGTTGCTGGTGGGGAAGTTGACTTCGTCCGCATCAAACTTGAAGCCTCGGGGGAACTGGTCTTCGGGGAGGTTGTAATGGCAGAAACCTGTGGGATTGCGGAGACGGACGGAGGGAGAGTGAGACCCCAAGAACTCGCCCCCTCTGCTCCCCAACACAGAGAAAACGCCATTGCCAGCAGCCCAGCCCACCTCATAGCCCCTTCCCCCTCTGCATCTGTTTCCACTGAGCTGCAGTTTGCCTTTGGGCAATAAAACAATCTGGGCGAATGCAGGCGGGAGGCTCTGCTCAGAGCTCCCTTTAAAGAGCCACGTGGAGCGTGTGTTCGGCTCTTGGGAGCTTTTCCCCGAAGAGGGAGAACGGCTGCCCTTCTCCCTCCTTGGGGAAAAGCCCCCAAGGGCCGCACACACACTTCATGCGGCTCTTTAAAGGGGGCGCAGCTCTTGGGGGAGCCTTCATCCCACTCCCCTGCAGAGGCTTCGTGCGGCTATCCCATAAGCCAGAACAGCAAGAGGCTATCTCAGAAGCCAGATCCCTCTTGCTGTTCTGGCTTCTGGGATTCAGAATATTTTTTTTCTTGTTTTCCTCCTCCAAAAACTAGGTGCGTCTTGTGGTCTGGTGCATCTTATACAGCGAAAAATACAGTAATAAATGACTTATTGTTTCAGTTTGAGAACAACAACAGCGAATGCTGGTTGTATCCAGTGGAATGATTTCTGTTCCCGGCATAGAACAAAGGAGCAAATGCTGGCAGTTTCTGCCACACATTCCCGGAGCAATAGTGCAACGTGGTGTCAGAAGTTGCAGTGAGTTTCTAAAGTCTCACAATAGTCATCACACTCCATTTGAGAGATCCACGCGCATTCATCATGTGCTTTCTTTGCCTTGCCGGGGCACTCTCACTCCCAAGCCCCCTCCCTTTCCCCACCTCCCAGCCTCCTCACCCAGCACTCTCTCGCCCAGCCCCCCCAGCTCAAGGTAGGCGTTCTGGAAGGCGTCCCGCATCTCCTCGTCGAGGGGAACCTCCTGGCCTTGCAAGAGGATGTTGGAGCAGCGGTCGAGGATCCTCTCAGGGGCTCCCTTCATCACCAGGACGTAGCCGTTGGGCTTGTCTTCCAGCTCATGGATGGAGAGCTGAGGAAGAGAGATAGCTGAGCGGAGGTCTGTTCTGAAGCCAAAGGGGCTCTTGGGTGGCCAAATGCCAGGGATTCCTTAGTTGGGGTTCCTGAATAAAACTTTTATTTGTAAAAGGATTTATATGCCATTGTTTATATACAGTGGACACTCGGCTTGCAAATGTGATTCAGCGCTTCTGCGCATGTGCGAGCGACGAAAACCAGAAGTAACCCATTCCGGTACTTCTGGGTTTCGGCGCACCTGTATCCCGAAAACACACAACCTGAGCATCTGTAACCCGAGGTATGACTGTACTGAAATATTAGGGCGCTGTGCGGAGTTAAAAACACTACAAAACAATCGGTAAAATGAGTGGTCCAAAAGAGAGAGGCTCAGACAGGCCTGTTGGCCAAAAAACGCACTTGGGAGACGTCTGAAAGTCAAAAGCAAGAGGATGTCTGCCGCCCCTCTGCGTGGGAGCAGCAACACTCCTCTGTCACACAGGGGACAACCAGCAGAGCCCCCCTGGACGGCGTCCGTGATGCCCTTTGTCCCTGCCGTGAAATATGTGCCCGTGCTCCTGCTGCACTTCAGCATTTAAATAAATAATAATAATTTTTTATTTATACCCCGCCCTTCTGGGTTCAGAAAACCGGGCTCAGGGCGGCCAACAGCAAATTTAAAACACTTAATCGATGCAACAAAAAACCAGCATAAAATACAGTATAAAACGCGAATAACAATAAATTCAGGATTCAAAAATCAGTTTAGGGGGAAAGTCCATCTAATAAACATTAGATGATTGCCAGGGCTAGCTGGCTGAATCGGTCCTACTTGGGCCAGCGAGGAGACAGGGGAGAATGAGCTGTGGGGTCCCAGAGCGGGGAAGCTTCATAAAAAGGGAAGGAAGGGGAATAAAAGATCGGGCTAAGTTCAAATGGAAAGCCAGGCGGAATAGCTCTGTCTTACAGGCCCGGCAGAAGGAGGTTAAATCCTCCTGGGACAGAGCATTCCACGAGGTCGGAGCCATCACTGAGAAGGCCCTGGCCCTGGGGGAGGATAGTCCGACTTCCTTTGAGCACAGAGTTTTCCCAGAGTGAAAACACAGCTCCCAGTGGGTCCTAAAAGCCCTGGGTGGAAAACCCGGCTTCCTCCTGGCTTCAGAGGCGGTGGCCGTGCAAGGAACGCTGCCTCAGCTCTTCCTCTCAGGCTGAATCCAGGAGACGAAAATGCATGTGTGAACTGAAGATTGCGGGGGGGGGGGTCTTTCTTGTTGGCCCTGAACCCCCCTCTGCCATTAAGCCGAGCTCTGGCCCCCTCTAGTGGATCCTCACAGCCATTTCACTCATAGCACTGGGTTGAATGAACAGATTAGGGAGAAACCCCAGTTTGGAAAAGCGGCATCATTATTCTGATCTTGTTTCATGGAGCTTTTCCTAGTCTTTGCCTTTGGGGACTGATCCCTCTGACCTCCAAGGCAAAGCAAAGACTCGCTTTAGTAACTTACAAACTTCATTTTTTAAAATGCTGTTCAGTCCAAAGGTCCCTGCAGTGGCTTAGGGGGCTTCCTAATTAAAAAATGCCAGTACCCAGCAGTATAATAACGGGCAGACGCAATAAAATTGGGAAACTGTGAAAACCACCTGTAGCCCCAAGGATACGGAGACTGTGACAGCCCCCCCCCAGCCCCATGTGTCCAGTGTGAGGTAGGTTAGGCTGAGAGAGGTGGGGGCTGCCCCCCCAAGGTCACAAACCAGTGAGCTTCATGGCCAAAGGGGATTCGAACACGCATCTCCCCCAAGTCCTAGCCTAACACTCTAACCCAGCAAACCTTTTCAGCAGGGGGCCGGTCCACTGCCCCCCAGACCTTGTGGGGGGCCAGACTATATTTTTTGGGGGGGGGGATGAACGAATTCCTATGCCCCACAAATAACCCAGAGATACATTTTAAATAAAATGACACATTCTACTCATTTAAAAACACCCTGATTCCCAGACCGTCCATGGGCCAGATTCAGAAGGCGATTGGGCTGGATCCGGCCCTGGGCCTTAGTTTGCCTACCCATGCTCTAACCACTGCACCACCACTGCCAGACACGCCCAACCTGGTATTTGTTGGTGGAGTTGAAAGGGATCTCCGTCACTTTGGGGTTCCTGTCGCGCATCTTCTTGACGGACCCACAGGAGAGCTCGATGCATTTCAGGAGGGCAGACTCTGAGGCGTCCCCAGCCGTGTCCCTCTGGCAAAGGAAGGAAGGAAGGGGGTCAGGGGAGGAAGTCTACTGCCCCCCCCCCACTGGGGTCTGGAGGGAAATGTCCTCTTTTGGCTCCACATGCAGGGGGGCAATTTGAAACAAGAGGGTGAGTAAGGGGTCGGTGGGGTCTTAGCCCCCTCTGCACCACTCACGCAAAGAGCTACCACCCCACTTTAAACAGTTTATGGCTTCCTCCAAAGAATCCCGGGAACTGTAGCTTGTTCAGGGTGCAGAGAGTCATTAAGAAACTCCCCCCATTCCACCTCCCAGCGCTGTAATTCCCAGAGTGGCCCAACAGCCAACCCTTCTTCGGAGGGAACTCTGGGAACTATAGGGCCACATTCACATTTAAAGCGTTATGATACCACTTTAGCCAGTCATGGCTTTCTACAAAGACTCTCTGGGAACTGTAGTTCATTAAGGGTGCAGAGAGCCTGAGGAAATTGAAATAAATTGAAATTGAAATACTTTATTGTCACTTGTACAACTTGCATGCAGTGAGATTACACGGAGCTCAGAGCCACAGCGTAGGAACGCCCCGCCATCTTTGAACGGAAGATGAGACCCCAGAGCTACAATTCCCAGGGTGGTTTAACAATCGGTTAAACCTTGTGGGGGCTACCGAGTTCTTCCCAGGTTTTCTGGAGGCTGAATCCGACCTCCCTCTGCTGCCCCCCCCCCTGTACCTTAGAGATGGGGACCTTGTCCTGCCCTGCTCTGAAGACGGCCCGGTTGCAAAGGCCGGCGATCCGGGCCAGGGCCGTCCACGTGGGCGAGCGCTTGTCAAACGTGGCTCCTGGGGGGGAGAGAACCGGGGGGTGGGGGGTCAGAGTTAATTGAAGAGCGCAGTATGGCAGGGGAGGGGAGCTGATACTGTGAGCAGGTACCACTGGCTCCTCAGACAGGTGGCAACAATTAGTCCCCAAAGCATAGCTGCCAACTTTTCCCTTTTCTTGCGAGGAATCCTATTCGGAATAAGGGAATTTCCCTTAAGAAAAGGGAAACGTTGACAGCTATGCCCCAAAGTGGGGGCGTGGGATGGGGCTCCCTGGTTGCCAGCACCCCTCTCCCATAAATATTTGAGTCAACCTGCGGGGGGAGGGAGAGAACACGCTGCGTTTTAGACTGTTATTATTGGATTTCTGGGTGTCTGTGAGGTGGGACAGGGGAAAAATTATTATTATTAACAACAACAACAACAACAACAACAATTTATTATTTATACCCCGCCCATCTGGCTGGGTTTCCCCAGCCACTCTGGGCGGCTTCCAACAAAACACTAAAATACAATAACCTATTAAACATTAAAAGCTTCCCTAAACAGGGCTGCCTTCAAATGTCTTCTAAAAGTTTGGTAGTTATTTTTCTCTTTGACATCTGGTAGGAGGGCGTTCCACAGGGCGGGTGCCACCACCAAGAAGGCCCTCTGCCTGGTTCCCTGTAACTTGGCTTCTCGCAGGGAGGGAACCGCCAGAAGGCCCTCAGCGCTGGACCTCAGTGTCCGGGCTGGATGATGGGGGTGGAGACGCTCCTTCAGGTCTACTGGGCCTTTGAGGCCGTTTAGGGCTTTCAAGGACA
>NC_139692.1:46836165-46843665 GCF_964106915.1 Podarcis gaigeae | reverse complement strand
GCAGCGCAGGCAGGCAGGGAGCGTGGACGTCCCCTGCCTGCCTGCCTGCCCCCAGGTAGACCGGGTAAGAACCTGGCCCTTTGTTTAGAAGCGTCAAGGGGCTGGCAGCGCAGGCAGGCAGGGAGCGTGGACGTCCCCTGCCTGCCTGCCTGCCCCCAGGTAGACCGGGTAAGAACCTGGTCCTTTGTATAGAAGCGCTAGGCGGCCGCAGGCAGGCAGGCAG
The DNA here is from genome assembly GCF_964106915.1 of Podarcis gaigeae. NCBI lineage: Eukaryota > Metazoa > Chordata > Lepidosauria > Squamata > Lacertidae > Podarcis > Podarcis gaigeae. Next base: position 46,843,442 of record NC_139692.1, on the reverse strand, counting down.
GCAGGGAGGCAGTGGACGTCCGAGCTCCCTGCCTGCCTGCCTGCCTGCATGCCTGCCTGCCTGCCTGCCTGCCCGCCTGCCTGCCTGCCTCTCTCCCCCCCCAGGTAGACCGAGTAAGAACATGGCCCTTTGTTAAGGAGCGCCAGGCGGCCACAGGCAGGCAGGCAGGCAGGCAGGCAGGCAGGCAGGCAGGCAGGCAGGCAGGGAGCGTGGATGTCCCCTGCCTGCCTGTCCCCAGGTAGACCGGGTAAGAACCTGGTCCTTTGTATAGAAGCGCTAGGCGGCCGCAGGCAGGTAGGCAGGAATGCAGGCAGGCAGGCAGGCAGGGAGCATGGACGTCCCCTGCCTGCCTCTCCCCCCCCCAGGTAGACCGAGTAAGAACCTGGCCCTTTGTTTAGAAGCGCCAAGGGGCTGGCAGTGCAGGCAGGCAGGGAGCGTGGACGTCCCCTGCCTGCCTCTCCCCCCCAGGTAGACCGAGTAAGAACCTGGCCCTTTGTTTAGAAGCGTCAAGGGGCTGGAGCGCAGGCAGGCAGGCAGGCAGGCAGGCAGGCAGGGAGCGTGGGCGTCCCCTGCCTGCCTGCCCCCAGGTAGACCGGGTAAGAACCTGGCCCTTTGTTTAGAAGCGCCAAGGGGCTGGCAGTGCAGGCAGGCAGGGAGCGTGGACGTCCCCTGCCTGCCTCTCCCCCCCAGGTAGACCGAGTAAGAACCTGGCCCTTTGTTTAGAAGCGTCAAGGGGCTGGAGCGCAGGCAGGCAGGCAGGCAGGCAGGCAGGCAGGCAGGCAGGCAGGCAGGGAGCGTGGACATCCCCTGCCTGCCTGTACCCAGGTAGACCGGGTAAGAAACTGGTCCTTTGTATAGAAGCGCCAGGCGGCCGCAGGCAGGCAGGCAGGGAGGCAGTGGACGTCCGAGCTCCCTGCTTGCCTGCCTGCCTGCCTGCCTGCCTGCCTGCCTGCCTGCCTGCCTGCCTGCCTCCCTGCCTGCCTGCCTGCCTGCCTGCCTGCCTGCCTGCCTGCCTCTCTCCCCCCCAGGTAGACCGAGTAAGAACCTGGCCCTTTGTTAAGGAGCGCCAGGCGGCCGCAGGCAGGCAGGGAGCGTGGACGTCCCCTGCCTGCCTGCCACCAGGTAGACCGGGTAAGAACCTGGTCCTTTGTATAGAAGCGACAGGCGGCCGCAGGCAGGCAGGCAGGCAAGGGACGCCCACACTGCCAGCCTGTCTGTCTGCCTCCTCCTCCCCCCCCACCAGGTAGACCGGGTAATAACCTGGCCCTTTTTTATTAGGAGCGCCCTCGTGTGGCCAAGCATAGTAAGGGCAGGGTAGTCTTCTTCTTCTTCTTCTTCTTCTTCTTCTTCTTCTTCTTCTTCTTCTTCTTCTTCTTCTTCTTCTTCTTCTTCTTTTTCTCCTCCTCCTCCTCCTCCTCCTCCTCCTCCTCCTCCTCCTCCTCCTCCGTCGTATCCCTATTGTTGTGAAGATCGTCCGTGCGTGCGTGCGTGCGTGCATTCGTGGGGTCTAAATGGGAGATGCGTGAGTGTGTGTGTGTGCTGGCATGCCCGCCCGCCCGCCCGCCTCCCTCTCTCTACGTGATCTATTTTGGGTCTCTCTCTCTCTCTCTCTCTCTCTCTCTCTCTCTCTCTCCCCCCCCCCACCAGCACACAAGCACATCGCCAAGGGCGGCGTTCGTGGCGACAGCTGCCGTAGACCTCGGTGACTTTGTAGACCGCCGCTTGGCAGCAGAGCAGCAGGTAGGCGATGGAGGAGAGGGGTGGGGTGTTGTGGGGCAGGGCGGGGTACGCGTTCGTGCGTACGTGCGTGCGTACGTCCTTGCAGGGACGGCAAGGGATCACCCTTGGCGATGTCGTGGGCGGGGGTGGTTTCTTTGGTGTGCGTGTGTGCGCGCTGGAGTGATATTTTGTGTCCATCTCTCTGTCCCTGTCTGTCTCCCCTGCACACAAGCACATGCTGTGTTTGAGTGTCTGCTTAGTGTGAGAGAGAAATTTTGTGCTCTTCTGTCTCCCTCTCCCGCAAACGACTGTTTGTGTCTTTTCTTTTTCTTTTTATGTGTTTGTGTGTGTGTGTGTGTGTGAGAGAGAGAGAGAGAGAGCGAGCGAGAAAGAGAGAGAGAGAGACGAGAGAGATTTTGTTTCTTCCTGCCTGCCTGCCTGCCTGCCTGCCTGCCTGCCTCTCTCTCTCTCTCTCTCTCTCTCTCTCTCTCTCTCTCTCTCTCTCTCCCTCCCTCCCTCCCTCCCTCCCCCCCCCGCAATCAAGCGTGTGTGTAAGAGCGCACGAGTGCTTCTGTGCTTGTCTTTCTGTATCCCTGTGTCTCTGCATGCTCCCCCTCCCGCAAAGGAACGCACGCACACCAAGACTTTTCTCCCTTGCCGTCCCTGCAAGGACGAACGAACGCACGCACACCCTCACCCGTCCCCTCCATCGCCTACCTGCTGCGCTGCCGCCAAGCGGCGGTCTACAAAGTCACCGAGTTCTACGGCAGCTGTCGCCACGAACCCCACCCACCCTTGGCGATGTCGTCGGGTTACAGCGACCGGGTAGACCTGGAAGCTCCATAGGGGGCACGGGCAGGTAGACCGGGAAGCCCTCCGTCCTCCCTAGTAGACCGGCAAGCCGCAGCCTCTCCGGCAGGTAGACCGGGGGCCCGGCGAGAAGATTGGCCCGACACGGAAACCCCCACCTATCTCGGCGGTAGACCGGCAAGACCCAGCCTTCCTGGCTGGTAGACCGGAGGGAAGACGAGGGCCGGGAGACCGGGCAACGCCGCTGGCTCCTCTGCCGGGTAGACTGGGCTTCCCGAGGTCCGGGGCCCAGTAGACCGGCCAGCGGTTCCGCGCCGTGAGCCAGGTAGCCCGGCAGAGCCGCGCTCTCCGGTGGGTAGACCGGGAAGCCCCACGATCTCGGAGGAAGACCGGCAAGACCCAGCCTTCCTGGCTGGTAGACCGGAGCGGAGCCGAGGGCCTGGAGGCCGGGCAACGCCGCTGGCTCCTCCGCCGGGTAGACCGGGCTCACCGAGGTCCGGCGCCCAGTAGACCGTCCAGTGGTTCCGCGCCGTGCGCCAGGTAGCCCGGCAGAGCCGCGCTCTCCGGTGGGTAGACCGGGAAGCCCCACGATCTCGGAGGAAGACCGGCAAGACCCAGCCTTCCTGGCTGGTAGACCGGAGGGGAGCCGAGGGCCGGGAGACCGGGCAACGCCGCTGGCTCCTACGCCGGGTAGACTGGGCTTCCCGAGGTCCGGGGCCCAGTAGACCGGCCAGCGGTTCCGCGCCGGGCGCCAGGTAGCCCGGCAGATCCGCGCTCTCCGGTGGGTAGACCGGGAAGCCCCACGATCTCGGAGGAAGACCGGCAAGACCCAGCCTTCCTGGCTGGTAGACCGGAGGGGAGCCGAGGGCCGGGAGACCGGGCAACGCCGCTGGCTCCTCCGCGGGGTAGACTGGGCTTCAAGAGGTCCGGGGCCCAGTAGACCGGCCAGCGGTTCCGCGCCGGGCGCCAGGTAGCCCGGCAGAGCCGCGCTCTCCGGTGGGTAGACCGGGAAGCCCCACGATCTCGGAGGAAGACCGGCAAGACCCAGCCTTCCCGGCTGGTAGACCGGAGGGAAGACGAGGGCCGGGAGACCGGGCAACGCCGCTGGCTCCTCCGCCGGGTAGACCGGGCTCACCGAGGTCCGGCGCCCAGTAGACCGTCCAGTGGTTCCGCGCCTTGCGCAAGGTAGCCCGGCAGATCCGCGCTCTCCGGTGGGAAGACCGGGAAGCCCCACGATCTCGGAGGAAGACCGGCAAGACCCAGCCTTCCTGGCTGGTAGACCGGAGGGGAGCCGAGGGCCGGGAGACCGGGCAACGCCGCTGGCTCCTCCGCGGGGTAGACTGGGCTTCAAGAGGTCCGGGGCCCTTAGACCGGCCAGCGGTTCCGCGCCGGGCGCCAGGTAGCCCGGCAGAGCCGCGCTCTCCGGTGGGTAGACCGGGAAGCCCCACGATCTCGGTGGAAGACCGGCAAGACCCAGCCTTCCCGGCTGGTAGACCGGAGGGAAGACGAGGGCCGGGAGACCGGGCAACGCCGCTGGCTCCTCCGCCGGGTAGACCGGGCTCACCGAGGTCCGGCGCCCAGTAGACCGTCCAGTGGTTCCGCGCCGTGCGCCAGGTAGCCCGGCAGAGCCGCGCTCTCCGGTGGGTAGACCGGGAAGCCCCACGATCTCGGAGGAAGACCGGCAAGACCCAGCCTTCCCGGCTGGTAGACCGGAGGGAAGACGAGGGCCGGTAGACCGGGCAACGCCGCTGGCTCCTCCGCCGGGTAGACTGGGCTTCCCGAGGTCCGGGGCCCAGTAGACCGGCCAGCGGTTCCGCGCCGTGAGCCAGGTAGCCCGGCAGAGCCGCGCTCTTCGGTGGGTAGACCGGGAAGCCCCAAGATCTCGGAGGAAGACCGGCAAGACCCAGCCTTCCTGGCTGGTAGACCGGAGGGGAGCCGAGGGCCGGGAGACCGGGCAACGCCGCTGTCTCCTCCGCCGGGTAGACTGGGCTTCCCGAGGTCCGGGGCCCAGTAGACCGGCCAGCGGTTCCGCGCAGTGCCCCAGGTAGCCCGGCAGAGCCGCGACCTCCGGTGGGTAGACCGGGAAGCCCCACGATCTCGGAGGAAGACCGGCAAGACCCAGCCTTCCCGGCTGGAAGACCGGAGGGAAGACGTGGGCCGGGAGATCGGGCAACGCCGCTGGCTCCTCCGCCGGGTAGACTGGGCTTCCCGAGGTCCGGGGCCCAGTAGACCGGCCAGCGGTTCCGCGCCGTGAGCCAGGTAGCCCGGCAGAGCCGCGCTCTTCGGTGGGTAGACCGGGAAGCCCCACGATCTCGGAGGAAGACCGGCAAGACCCAGCCTTCCTGGCTGGTAGACCGGAGCGGAGCCGAGGGCCGGGAGACCGGGCAACGCCGCTGGCTCCTCCGCCGGGTAGACTGGGCTCACCGAGGTCCGGGGCCCAGTAGGCAGAGCCGCGCTCTCCGGTGGGTAGACCGGGAAGCCCCACGATCTCGGAGGAAGACCGGCAAGACCCAGCCTTCCTGGCTGGTAGACCGGAGGGGAGCCGAGGGCCTGGAGGCCGGGCAACGCCGCTGGCTCCTCCGCCGGGTAGACTGGGCTTCCCGAGGTCCGGGGCCCAGGAGACCGGCCAGCGGTTCCGCGCCGGGCGCCAGGTAGCCCGGCAGAGCCGCGCTCTCCGGTGGGTAGACCGGGAAGCCCCACGATCTCGGAGGAAGACCGGCAAGACCCCACCTTCCAAGCCGGTAGACCGGAGGGGAGCCGAGGGCCGGGAGACCGGGCAACGCCGCTGGCTCCTCCGCCGGGTAGACTGGGCTTCCCGAGGTACGGGGCCCAGTAGACCGTCCAGCGGTTCCGCGCAGTGCCCCAGGTAGCCCGGCAGAGCCGCGCTCTCCGGTGGGTAGACCGGGAAGCCCCACGATCTCGGAGGAAGACCGGCAAGACCCAGCCTTCCTGGCTGGTAGACCGGAGGGGAGCCGAGGGCCGGGAGACCGGGCAACGCCGATGGCTCCTCCGCCGGGTAGACTGGGCTCACCGAGGTCCGGGGCCCAGTAGGCAGAGCCGCGCTCTCCGGTGGGTAGACCGGGAAGCCCCACGATCTCGGAGGAAGACCGGCAAGACCCAGCCTTCCTGGCTGGTAGACCGGAGGGGAGCCGAGGGCCTGGAGGCCGGGCAACGCCGCTGGCTCCTCCGCCGGGTAGACTGGGCTTCCCGAGGTCCGGGGCCCAGGAGACCGGCCAGCGGTTCCGCGCCGGGCGCCAGGTAGCCCGGCAGAGCCGCGCTCTCCGGTGGGTAGACCGGGAAGCCCCACGATCTCGGAGGAAGACCGGCAAGACCCAGCCTTCCAAGCCGGTAGACCGGAGGGGAGCCGAGGGCCGGGAGACCGGGCAACGCCGCTGGCTCCTCCGCCGGGTAGACTGGGCTTCCCGAGGTACGGGGCCCAGTAGACCGGCCAGCGGTTCCGCGCAGTGCCCCAGGTAGCCCGGCAGAGCCGCGCTCTCCGGTGGGTAGACCGGGAAGCCCCACGATCTCGGAGGAAGACCGGCAAGACCCAGCCTTCCCGGCTGGTAGACCGGACGGAAGACGAGGGCCGGGAGATCGGGCAACGCCGCTGGCTCCTCCGCCGGGTAGACTGGGCTTCCCGAGGTCCGGGGCCCAGTAGACCGGCCAGCGGTTCCGCGCCGTGAGCCAGGTAGCCCGGCAGAGCCGCGCTCTTCGGTGGGTAGACCGGGAAGCCCCACGATCTCGGAGGAAGACCGGCAAGACCCAACCTTCCTGGCTGGTAGACCGGAGGGGAGCCGAGGGCCGGGAGACCGGGCAACGCCGCTGGCTCCTCCGCTGGGTAGACTGGGCTTCAAGAGGTCCGGGGCCCAGTAGACAGGCCAGCGGTTCCGCGCAGTGCGCCAGGTAGCCCGGCAGAGCCGCGCTCTCCGGTGGGTAGACCGGGAAGCCCCACGATCTCGGAGGAAGACCGGCAAGACCCAGCCTTCCTGGCTGGTAGACCGGAGGGGAGCCGAGGGCCTGGAGGCCGGGCAACGCCGCTGGCTCCTCCGCCGTGTAGACTGGGCTTCCCGAGGTCCGGGGCCCAGTAGACCGGACAGCGGTTCCGCGCCGGGCGCCAGGTAGCCCGGCAGAGCCGCGCTCTCCGGTGGGTAGACCGGGAAGCCCCACGATCTCGGAGGAAGACCGGCAAGACCCAGCCTTCCTGGCTGGTAGACCGGAGGGGAGCCGAGGGCCTGGAGGCCGGGCAACGCCGCTGGCTCCTCCGCCGTGTAGACTGGGCTTCCCGAGGTCCGGGGCCCAGGAGACCGGACAGCGGTTCCGCGCCGGGCGCCAGGTAGCCCGGCAGAGCCGCGCTCTCCGGTGGGTAGACCGGGAAGCCCCACGATCTCGGAGAACGGTCCACGCTGCCGGCCCTTCCGGCGGGGAGCTAGACCCGGCTGCCCCCAGGGAAACGTCCAGCGCTTCCGCTCCTTCCGCCTGGAAGACCGGCCGAGCCACCCCCGCTTGCCGGCAGGTAGACCGGGGCCACCGGCAACCTCGCCCCTGGCCTGGACCGGGCAGCGGCCGGAGCCACCCAGACGCCCGGAAGCCTGCCCTTCTCCGGCCTTCGCACCCTCCGCCAACCGCTCTCGGAGGTGGACCGGCTAGTAGACCGGGCAGAGGTTCCAGTCCGGCCGTCAGGTGGACCGGCAGGCAGGCGTGAGCCTCCGTCGGGCCGACCGGAAAGTCTCCCTTCCTCGGAGGTAGAC
>NC_139692.1:46818665-46823665 GCF_964106915.1 Podarcis gaigeae | reverse complement strand
GTCTCTGCATGCTCCCCCTCCCGCAAAGGAACGCACGCACACCAAGACTTTTCTCCCTTGCCGTCCCTGCAAGGACGAACGAACGCACGCACACCCTCACCCGTCCCCTCCATCGCCTACCTGCTGCGCTGCCGCCAAGCGGCGGTCTACAAAGTCACCGAGTTCTACGGCAGCTGTCGCCACGAACCCCACCCACCCTTGGCGATGTCGTCGGGTTACAGCGACCGGGTAGACCTGGAAGCTCCATAGGGGGCACGGGCAGGTAGACCGGGAAGCCCTCCGTCCTCCCTAGTAGACCGGCAAGCCGCAGCCTCTCCGGCAGGTAGACCGGGGCCCCGGCGAGAAGATTGGCCCGACACGGAAACCCCCACCGATCTCGGCGGTAGACCGGCAAGACCCAGCCTTCCTGGCTGGTAGACCGGAGGGAAGACGAGGGCCGGGAGACCGGGCAACGCCGCTGGCTCCTCTGCCGGGTAGACTGGGCTTCCCGAGGTCCGGGGCCCAGTAGACCGGCCAGCGGTTCCGCGCCGTGAGCCAGGTAGCCCGGCAGAGCCGCGCTCTCCGGTGGGTAGACCGGGAAGCCCCACGATCTCGGAGGAAGACCGGCAAGACCCAGCCTTCCTGGCTGGTAGACCGGAGCGGAGCCGAGGGCCTGGAGGCCGGGCAACGCCGCTGGCTCCTCCGCCGGGTAGACCGGGCTCACCGAGGTCCGGCGCCCAGTAGACCGTCCAGTGGTTCCGCGCCGTGCGCCAGGTAGCCCGGCAGAGCCGCGCTCTCCGGTGGGTAGACCGGGAAGCCCCACGATCTCGGAGGAAGACCGGCAAGACCCAGCCTTCCTGGCTGGTAGACCGGAGGGGAGCCGAGGGCCGGGAGACCGGGCAACGCCGCTGGCTCCTACGCCGGGTAGACTGGGCTTCCCGAGGTCCGGGGCCCAGTAGACCGGCCAGCGGTTCCGCGCCGGGCGCCAGGTAGCCCGGCAGATCCGCGCTCTCCGGTGGGTAGACCGGGAAGCCCCACGATCTCGGAGGAAGACCGGCAAGACCCAGCCTTCCTGGCTGGTAGACCGGAGGGGAGCCGAGGGCCGGGAGACCGGGCAACGCCGCTGGCTCCTCCGCGGGGTAGACTGGGCTTCAAGAGGTCCGGGGCCCAGTAGACCGGCCAGCGGTTCCGCGCCGGGCGCCAGGTAGCCCGGCAGAGCCGCGCTCTCCGGTGGGTAGACCGGGAAGCCCCACGATCTCGGAGGAAGACCGGCAAGACCCAGCCTTCCCGGCTGGTAGACCGGAGGGAAGACGAGGGCCGGGAGACCGGGCAACGCCGCTGGCTCCTCCGCCGGGTAGACCGGGCTCACCGAGGTCCGGCGCCCAGTAGACCGTCCAGTGGTTCCGCGCCGTGCGCCAGGTAGCCCGGCAGAGCCGCGCTCTCCGGTGGGTAGACCGGGAAGCCCCACGATCTCGGAGGAAGACCGGCAAGACCCAGCCTTCCTGGCTGGTAGACCGGAGGGGAGCCGAGGGCCGGGAGACCGGGCAACGCCGCTGGCTCCTCCGCCGGGTAGACTGGGCTTCAAGAGGTCCGGGGCCCTTAGACCGGCCAGCGGTTCCGCGCAGTGCCCCAGGTAGCCCGGCAGAGCCGCGACCTCCGGTGGGTAGACCGGGAAGCCCCACGATCTCGGAGGAAGACCGGCAAGACCCAGCCTTCCCGGCTGGAAGACCGGAGGGAAGACGTGGGCCGGGAGATCGGGCAACGCCGCTGTCTCCTCCGCCGGGTAGACTGGGCTTCCCGAGGTCCGGGGCCCAGTAGACCGGCCAGCGGTTCCGCGCCGTGAGCCAGGTAGCCCGGCAGAGCCGCGCTCTTCGGTGGGTAGACCGGGAAGCCCCACGATCTCGGAGGAAGACCGGCAAGACCCAGCCTTCCTGGCTGGTAGACCGGAGGGGAGCCGAGGGCCGGGAGACCGGGCAACGCCGCTGGCTCCTCCGCCGGGTAGACCGGGCTTCAAGAGGTCCGGGGCCCAGGAGACCGGCCAGCGGTTCCGCGCAGTGCCCCAGGTAGCCCGGCAGAGCCGCGCTCTCCGGTGGGTAGACCGGGAAGCCCCACGATCTCGGAGGAAGACCGGCAAGACCCAGCCTTCCTGGCTGGTAGACCGGAGGGGAGCCGAGGGCCTGGAGGCCGGGCAACGCCGCTGGCTCCTCCGCCGGGTAGACTGGGCTTCCCGAGGTCCGGGGCCCAGGAGACCGCCCAGGGGTTCCGCTCCGGGCGCCAGGTAGCCCGGCAGAGCCGCGCTCTCCGGTGGGTAGACCGGGAAGCCCCACGATCTCGGAGGAAGACCGGCAAGACCCAGCCTTCCAAGCCGGTAGACCGGAGGGGAGCCGAGGGCCGGGAGACCGGGCAACGCCGCTGGCTCCTCCGCCGGGTAGACCGGGCTCACCGAGGTCCGGCGCCCAGTAGACCGTCCAGTGGTTCCGCGCCGTGCGCCAGGTAGCCCGGCAGAGCCGCGCTCTCCGGTGGGTAGACCGGGAAGCCCCACGATCTCGGAGGAAGACCGGCAAGACCCAGCCTTCCCGGCTGGTAGACCGGAGGGAAGACGAGGGCCGGTAGACCGGGCAACGCCGCTGGCTCCTCCGCCGGGTAGACTGGGCTTCCCGAGGTCCGGGGCCCAGTAGACCGGCCAGCGGTTCCGCGCCGTGAGCCAGGTAGCCCGGCAGAGCCGCGCTCTTCGGTGGGTAGACCGGGAAGCCCCAAGATCTCGGAGGAAGACCGGCAAGACCCAGCCTTCCTGGCTGGTAGACCGGAGGGGAGCCGAGGGCCGGGAGACCGGGCAACGCCGCTGTCTCCTCCGCCGGGTAGACTGGGCTTCCCGAGGTCCGGGGCCCAGGAGACCGGCCAGCGGTTCCGCGCAGTGCGCCAGGTAGCCCGGCAGAGCCGCGCTCTCCGGTGGGTAGACCGGGAAGCCCCACGATCCCGGAGGAAGATCGGCAAGACCCAGCCTTCCCGGCTGGTAGACCGGAGGGAAGACGAGGGCCGGGAGACCGGGCAACGCCGCTGGCTCCTCCGCCGGGTAGACTGGGCTTCCCGAGGTCCGGGGCCCAGGAGACCGGCCAGCGGTTCCGCGCCGGGCGCCAGGTAGCCCGGCAGAGCCGCGCTCTCCGGTGGGTAGACCGGGAAGCCCCACGATCTCGGAGGAAGACCGGCAAGACCCAGCCTTCCAAGCCGGTAGACCGGAGGGGAGCCGAGGGCCGGGAGACCGGGCAACGCCGCTGGCTCCTCCGCCGGGTAGACTGGGCTTCCCGAGGTCCGGGGCCCAGTAGACCGGCCAGCGGTTCCGCGCAGTGCCCCAGGTAGCCCGGCAGAGCCGCGACCTCCGGTGGGTAGACCGGGAAGCCCCACGATCTCGGAGGAAGACCGGCAAGACCCAGCCTTCCCGGCTGGAAGACCGGAGGGAAGACGTGGGCCGGGAGATCGGGCAACGCCGCTGGCTCCTCCGCCGGGTAGACTGGGCTTCCCGAGGTCCGGGGCCCAGTAGACCGGCCAGCGGTTCCGCGCCGTGAGCCAGGTAGCCCGGCAGAGCCGCGCTCTTCGGTGGGTAGACCGGGAAGCCCCACGATCTCGGAGGAAGACCGGCAAGACCCAGCCTTCCTGGCTGGTAGACCGGAGCGGAGCCGAGGGCCGGGAGACCGGGCAACGCCGCTGGCTCCTCCGCCGGGTAGACTGGGCTCACCGAGGTCCGGGGCCCAGTAGGCAGAGCCGCGCTCTCCGGTGGGTAGACCGGGAAGCCCCACGATCTCGGAGGAAGACCGGCAAGACCCAGCCTTCCTGGCTGGTAGACCGGAGGGGAGCCGAGGGCCTGGAGGCCGGGCAACGCCGCTGGCTCCTCCGCCGGGTAGACTGGGCTTCCCGAGGTCCGGGGCCCAGGAGACCGGCCAGCGGTTCCGCGCCGGGCGCCAGGTAGCCCGGCAGAGCCGCGCTCTCCGGTGGGTAGACCGGGAAGCCCCACGATCTCGGAGGAAGACCGGCAAGACCCCACCTTCCAAGCCGGTAGACCGGAGGGGAGCCGAGGGCCGGGAGACCGGGCAACGCCGCTGGCTCCTCCGCCGGGTAGACTGGGCTTCCCGAGGTACGGGGCCCAGTAGACCGTCCAGCGGTTCCGCGCAGTGCCCCAGGTAGCCCGGCAGAGCCGCGCTCTCCGGTGGGTAGACCGGGAAGCCCCACGATCTCGGAGGAAGACCGGCAAGACCCAGCCTTCCTGGCTGGTAGACCGGAGGGGAGCCGAGGGCCGGGAGACCGGGCAACGCCGATGGCTCCTCCGCCGGGTAGACTGGGCTCACCGAGGTCCGGGGCCCAGTAGGCAGAGCCGCGCTCTCCGGTGGGTAGACCGGGAAGCCCCACGATCTCGGAGGAAGACCGGCAAGACCCAGCCTTCCTGGCTGGTAGACCGGAGGGGAGCCGAGGGCCTGGAGGCCGGGCAACGCCGCTGGCTCCTCCGCCGGGTAGACTGGGCTTCCCGAGGTCCGGGGCCCAGGAGACCGGCCAGCGGTTCCGCGCCGGGCGCCAGGTAGCCCGGCAGAGCCGCGCTCTCCGGTGGGTAGACCGGGAAGCCCCACGATCTCGGAGGAAGACCGGCAAGACCCAGCCTTCCAAGCCGGTAGACCGGAGGGGAGCCGAGGGCCGGGAGACCGGGCAACGCCGCTGGCTCCTCCGCCGGGTAGACTGGGCTTCCCGAGGTACGGGGCCCAGTAGACCGGCCAGCGGTTCCGCGCAGTGCCCCAGGTAGCCCGGCAGAGCCGCGCTCTCCGGTGGGTAGACCGGGAAGCCCCACGATCTCGGAGGAAGACCGGCAAGACCCAGCCTTCCCGGCTGGTAGACCGGACGGAAGACGAGGGCCGGGAGATCGGGCAACGCCGCTGGCTCCTCCGCCGGGTAGACTGGGCTTCCCGAGGTCCGGGGCCCAGTAGACCGGCCAGCGGTTCCGCGCCGTGAGCCAGGTAGCCCGGCAGAGCCGCGCTCTT